>NC_135084.1:24372500-24672500 GCF_051107435.1 Chaetodon auriga | reverse complement strand
AATGGAAACTTATTTATCAAACATCAGTGAATTAAGTACGAGTCTGATTCAAAGAATTAAAATGAAGTGAAAATCACATTTCACCCGCATCCTTTTCACAGCTCAGTTTGATGAGAATAGTGTTTTTGTCATAAATGTGTGAAGGAGTAATGGACGGGAGCCTCGTGCTGCGTCCTGCTGTTGTTGTTGGACTGTTCAGATCTTATAGGCCCACTAAAAGGAATAGTTTGACATTTTGGGAATATATTTATTCACTTTCTGGTAGAGTTAAATGAGAGGATCGAGCCAGCATCGAGCTCCAGCTAGCAGCCAGTTAACTTAGTTTGGCATCAGGACAGGAAGCAGGGAAACAGCTGGACTGACTCTGTGCAAAGGTAACACCTCATAACACTCTAAAGCTCACTTAATGCAATATATCCCATTAATTTAATCTGTTCAAAAACCAAAGCATAAAAGTGATAAATTTGACTTCAAATCAGCAAATTGTCACATGCACATTATGTGTGTATGTCACTTTAAAAAAGTAATTTCTGTCTCTGCTGTGATGAAGGCACAAACAGCGTTCCACAATGAGTACAGTGAATATTAGATATTTATTAAGAATAATAAATAACAGAAACAGTGAAGTAAACAGGAGGACAAATCTACAATAAATCATCTTCCTGCTATCAAACATCAGTTTTTCAGAAACTTTAATACACAAGAACTAATATAACAACCACCTACATTAACGTTCAGTATCAGTACTGAATGTTCAACACTATCTGTATTTACTGCATCATATTGCTGCCACATTATCCCCCAGCTGAACTCTGTGCATTTGGATGATCAGGGGTTTGTGTTACTGGAGGCCTCAGAAAGAAGCTTTAAAGGTTTGAAGACCTGTCAGTGAATATAAAAACGATTTAAAACTCCAAATGCTGAACAAAGCTGTCGAAGCGGCTTGAAAGTTGTGTGTTTGTGAATATGTTCGGGGCTAATCTCAAACAGCTGAAGCAGTTGCATTCGGTTCAGTTTAGCCTAAGATTTAGTTTAGCGGCCCTAATGAAGGGCAGCTGATGGTGAAATTAAAACCTGTTTGTTTTAGTTTAGCTAAAGGTCAGCTCACTCAGAAATTAGCCTTGTTTAAGTCCTAAAGCATTTTGACGAAGGTTAGCTAATATGTTAGCTTAGTTCCACTTGGCTGATGGTTCAGTTTAATCACAGTTTTGGTGCTGAGTGAATGGTTTAGCTAATCTTAATTAGTCAATGCTTTAATTTTGCCATTAAACAATGTGTATCACTAAAGATTAGCACCAACAACATGAACACATCGACACGACTTAAGAGACTCAGTTTGACTATAACTTCAATGAGAAGTTAAACAGCTTAAGTCCACTTAGCGAATGGTTCAGAATCAGAATGCCTTTATTAGTCCCCCGAAGGAGAAATTCCAGTTCAGTTTGTTGTTTGTTTGTTTCAGGTTTGTTAACAGTTTAACTCCAAAAATATGTTGATAAAGGTTAGCTAATGACTTAGCTTAATTCCACTTGGCTAATCATTCACTTTAAAACCTAAAACAGTTTTGGTGCTAATAGTTTAGCTACACAGCAATTAAACAGTTTAGCTAATGATTCAGTTTAGCAGTTTAAACTGCTCGTTTCAGATTTGGTAACAGCCTCGTTTAGCTCCTAGAACATGTTGGTAAAGGTTAGCTAATGATTTAGCTTAATTCCACTTGACTAATGCTTCACTTTAACAGCTAAAACATTCTGTTTAGCTAATAGTTTAGCTACACAGCAATGAAACCGTTTAGCCAATGATTCAGCTTTGCAGCTAAAACAGCTTGGTTCAGTTGAGTGAACTTTTCAGTTTAATCAGGTTTTTTCACATCTGTTATTTTACAGAAACATTCAAATAGACTCTTGGTGAATGTACAAATAACTTTACACAGACCCTGGTTTACCAGTCGCTGAGCTACAATCAACAGTTATGTCCCTTTTCAGCCCCTGTACTAACACTAACAATTACATTCCACTACACTGCCCTTCTGCAACACAAACACTTTAAATATTCCAACAAGGAAAGTAAAGAAACACAAACAGAAAGAAAACAGACACAGAACAACACCAGACTGCAGAGAAACCTTTAAAAACATTTAAAACGTCTTGAAAGTAATGAAAGTGCGTTTGCAGGCCTGCAGGGCTTTTCAGACTTCAAACGGAGAAATTAATTCAAACAGTTTGACACTTTGGAAAATCCTCATCAAATCCAGATTATCCAGTAGATGGAAGTAGATGGAAAAGAGCAGAAAAATATATTTGAAAGGGGGTTTTCCCAAATATTGCACAGCTCCTTGAAGACTTCTGTGTTAATCGTTTTTGTATCTTGGATTAGGAGTTTGGTTGCGGTTGCTGGAGTGTAAAAATCCCCAAATCTAAACAAGAAGGACTGAGCTGCTAATGTTCGCAATAATGTGGGCTAACGCTAACTAAATGCCCTTTGCCTTGGAAGTAACAGTGGGTTACTACTGTAGGCAGTCCGCTAGTCACCAGGCATGCTAACGTGTTTACATGCTGTGCGTTGGTTTAAATTTTGGTTCAATATAGTATTTCAGCTTTTTACCAGAGAATCAGAACAACTTCCTGTCACATGACTCTGCAGACTCAGGACTGAGCTAAATGAGTCAAAAGCAACAGACAACAACGACACAAATAGGAAACCACAGGGTTTGTAGAAAAATCACATGATGCAAAAACTGTCCATCTCATACAATCATCACATTAATACTTATTTTTTTAACGATAAGAGACATTCTTTCTACGTTTTGTCCGTCTGTATCATCTATCAGGGACGAGAAATGAGGCGCAGGAAGATTTTCTTTGGGTTAAACTTAAAGTCAAAAGAAGTAGATAATTGTTTGGTTTCAGTACAACAAAGAACAATTTCATATTACATCGTCTTGTCATTTAACATTAAAGGTGCGGCACAGGGCTCATACAGCCGCAGGTGTTTCGCTGAATTTGCCTGATTTAAGCTCTTCTCTGGACTGTGTGGACACTCTTACGCCGACGGAGGTGATCGTGCCATTCTATCACCAAGTCTCTTTTCGACGGACGACGCATTAATATGCACAGAGCAGATGGAGCCAAACAGGAAGTCAGACACAGGAATAGTGAAGAGAATCCAGTAAATTTTCAAAATAAAACACCCTGTGCAGACTCCTCAACAATGAAGACAATTAAAACAGACAAAAGAGTAAACCGTTTATCTACGAAGCCTATTTACACGTGGTAGAAGTACAAATATCGAGGAAAAATGACCAAAGTTAACAAAACCAGGCAGGAAAAACACTCAGCTTCTGAAACGTGTCCGACGGGGTTTGCAGCTGCGTGGAGGACGCAACAAAAACACGTTTCAAACCAACATCACAGAGATCCGGTTCGGTGAATCTCTGAATTGTGCAAAGACTTTGAACTTATTAGTTTGTATCTACAGAAACACAGAGGTCAAATCAGCCAGAATTACTGAGCACACCTGTGTGGGCGTGCGGGGTACAAATACCAGTTATACGGCCAGACACAGAGTTAATATGGCAAAATGTTTCTGTATGATTTTCAGCCTTTCTTTGACATTTGTGGAGTAATTCTGACTTCTAGATCAATAAATCTGATGTTACAAGACGCCGTCACGTCCACTCTGATCTGGGCTTCGACCCCTCTGCTGACCATTTTTTGTATTTCTAAATTTAAAATGTGACGTCTAGCTTCAGGTCTGTGTGTTTGAACTCTAGACAGAAGTGAGCTGTCAGAGGGCTGCAGGTGAGAGGGCGGGGCTCTATCCAGACCCCGCCCTTGTGTTGTTGTTGTTGTTGGCTGTCTTGGGGCGGGCTGTGCAGGAACCTTTTCGTCCAATGGGAAGGAAGGGGCTGGACTCCGAGGTGATGACGATGCTCGGGATTCGACCAAGAGTTCCTCTCATCACGTGTCCCTCTGCAAAATCCTGTCAGGAAAATACACTCATCATCTCATCATTTTATTTCACTGTCTGTAACTCTCAGATGAACTCTCATTTCATCCTTTAGGGGGCGCTCTGAGCCTGTTTTTTGATGTAACGTCTACGCAGTATGTGATTAACTGTCGATTAGATTTGTTTTATTTTAAGTGAGAAGATTGAAAAACAGAGGTTATGTAATTTATTGTGTTCTCTTCATTGGGCCCAGTGAGCAGATGGTTGGACTGTACTCACATTCGGGATGCTGCTGCGTTCACTGACTCCTCCTGAGGAGACGTCAGTGTCGTAGGACATCTGGAAGAGAAACGAAAGGATGTAAGTCCATCATTAACTTGCTGATTAACCAGCATCCTGCAGCGGCAGCCATGATGGTCGGCCTCCTCTTCAGCACTTCCTGTCACACTGAATGCCAAGAGAGAGTTTAAACTAGATTTTAATCAGCAGGCAGGACAGCAGAGGACCATCATCAAACTCATCTCTGATCAATTAGCCAGAATTTTAATACGCCCCTAAAAGAACTGAGTCAATGATTAAGATCAAAAGGAAAAGAGGATTTTCTGATCCAGCTGAAAAGCACATTGAGCAGATTAACAGACACAAAACAGCTTCAGCTGACCCCCGAAACGAACCCCGATCCCTCTGGCTCCTGAGTTTAGTGTTCGTAATCTACAGGAGAAGTCTGTGGGCGTCACGCTGCTTTAATCCACCTCCAGCTGTTTTAATGCTGCCTGAAGGTCGTCCAGGACAACGTTTAAAGCCTCAATGTGCAAATCTTCTCTTACTTCTGCCCTCACCCCCTTCAGCTGTTCAAGACCCTGATTGGCTGAAAACATCCCAAAGCTCTGCTCAGTTAAAGACACCTGTGGAGTTTGGAGCTACGCGGCGCAGAGACGATGTTATCAGTCAGTGTGGAGGCAGTGCCCTCAGGTGAACAGGTGTAAAAGTCTGCTTCACGAGGGGGACGGACAGGTGGAGCTGAGAAGTGGCACATCATCATCATCATCATCATCATCATCATCATCATCATCAGGACAGAGGCTTACCTTTTCAAAGATGCCCGAGTCGTGGCTCTTCATCTTGGACTTGAAGCTGGAGGACGGTTTGAATTCGGGGAGCTCGGCGGTGTCTCTGCTGATGTCACAGGAGACCTGGCGGCTGGCGGGTCTGGAGCCCATACTGGACAGATCAGCCTCGGTGTCTGTTAAGCCCTGCAGAGGAAAACACACACTTTGATTCACACAGAGGACACACACACACACACCCAAGCATCTCCCTCTCCGGCTTCAGCGTTCAGTTTTACATCACTGAGAGTGAGTTCACAGCTCAAAAGGATCCAAGCTTACTGATTCGCTGTCGGAGGCGGAGGAGAGGCGGGACTTCCCGTTGCTCTGCCTCCTGAGCTGGCTGCTGATGTCGGAGGTCTGGCTGGTCACCGTGGAGCGACGCGTCGACATGAAGCTGCTGCTGGTCGAGCGGAGGTCACGCTGACGAACGCAGAGCAGGACGCCGAGACACGGGATGTACTTGGCTAACGCCAACCTGGATGGAGACAGACGGATCAAGAGTTTGACTCCGGCCGGTGGTTAGTTCGCTGTCTGTGATAACAGCAAAAGAAAAACCAGACTGATTTCCAGAATGTTGAACTGTCCCTTTAAAAAGTTTCAGGACAGCTTTAACTTTGTAAAACTGAAAAGTGTTTATTTGATGTCACATTATGAACGAGTCAGTTTATTCTGCTCTCTCTGTTTTCAAGGTCAGCGTGACGCTGTGGCACAGAACAGATGTCTGCAGTTATGTAAGATCTTTCCTTTTCATTCTGCAGATTTAAAATGTCTTGCATCAAACCTGTGTGTGTGTGTGTGTGTGTGTGTGTGTGTGTGTGTGTGTGTTTCTCCTCAGCCCGGGTAACATTCGGGTTAATCGAGCAGCGGTTAGTTCAGCTGACTTGTGGTGCTCTCTCTGATTGGATCACTGTTGAACAGTGTGACGGTTCACTGAGCTGCAGGATGAAAACAGGTGAGTGCAGACAGGTGAGCTGGAGGAACATGAACCTTCTGTACAACTCATTAAGGAAACCTAACAGGAGCCAATGCACAGCCAGCTGATCTCAGACGATCAATTATTGTCCCCTGAAGGCCTTAAAAACTAATTTGGAGGATGAATCTGGTCCAAATATTGATTAAGTGCTAACATGTCAGCAAGTGTGTGTGTGTGTGTGTGTGTGTGTTACCTGTATTTCGGGTGAGTGATGGCGTAAATGATGGGGTTGTGGATGGCCGAGGCCTTGGCGATGACGGCGGGCACAGAGTTCATGTAGGGAGTCAACATGTCTGCGTACCTGCAGAAATGATCCAACATGTCACAAACAGTAAAATCTGTGTATTGACCTGCTTTTAATCAATAACCTCGGGTTTATCAATAACCTCTGGTTTATCTGGTGACCTTCCACTAAAGATAAAGATCTTAATTCTTCTGATCCAAACAAGCCGACCTCATTTCAGCAGCATGGTTTTACTGATGCTGCAGGCGACGGTCCGTCTTACCCGGCGAAGGCGGTGAGAGCGACGCTGGAGTACGGCGACCACGAGATGACGTAAAGCAGGATGACGATCAGAGCGATCTTCGCCATCTTCCACTCGTTCTGCAGCCGGTGGAAATTCTTCACCGAGTCCCGACTGCTGCTGTGACTGTGAACGCTGCCGTTAATCTTCCCCACAGCCCTGAAACGCATCACAGGCCTTTCTGTGAGGACGTAACGATTTACCGCAGGCTCGTCCTGAGAAGTAAAACACACTGACAACAGCACACACACACACACACACACACACACACACAAATACTGACTGGTTGGTGGTGCGGATGGCACGGAAGATGAAGACGTAGCAGTAGATGATGATGAAGAGTGGCAGGAAGAAGACGAAGATGAAGAGCAGCATGGTGTACGCTCGCACCGAGGGGGTAAAGGTCATGTAGTCCCACGTACAGGAAGTGAGGAGGCCCTCCGGGACGTAGGCGCCTGAGGGGCGAGAGAGAGAGAGGGAGAGAGAGAGAGAGAGCTTCAGCGTCCCATCCTGCAGGGGGAGCCTGGACCCCCGTGTGGCCCTCCTGACATGCAGCGTCCATTTGAGTGTCCTCAAAGTGGTGAAACAGCGCCCCCCTCTGCCTGCACCCAACATGTGGTCAAACGCAGTACTGCTTCAGTCAAGCGAACTCAAAGTACAAATACCTTGAATTTACACTTAAACCGAGTGAACAGTTTGACAGTAACAACAAACACGTGAAGCAGCTGCTGTGTCTTCAGCGTCTGTCCTGATTTCAGCTCAGTTTGTGTCTCTGCGGCTGCTTCTGTGTGTGTTTGTCCCCTGAACATGAACGCAGCACTGAGATCCATCGCTGTGGTCTGAGTGACGAGTTAATGCAGCCTGCAGCACTTTGATCCAGTTTCTCATTGATCGACTGTCTCTACAGCTGATTCTGAACATTTCCTCCTCTTTGTTTTTAAGCTTTCCAGTATAACGAGTACTAACCCTAAAGCAAGGAAAATACTGTAGTACGTGGAGTACTTTAGATACCAGTGTGTACGTGGTGTATTTGATACACGTGATGAGCACTCAGAGCTGATCTGTGTCAGAGTTTGCGTGTAAAGAGTAAAAATACTGCACGTTAACAAACGCTGAGCCTGTCTCACCTCTGTCCTCCACATTCACCTGCACCAGACCTGAACCCATAAAGTCCTGAATCAGATTCCTGAGGAAATGTTTTCTTTCATTTCATCCCTCATGAGAACACAAAGTCCTCCTAAAACCTGAGAACACAGACTCATACATCACAGAAACGAGCTGCATCTTCATGACTGATTATTTGAACTGCCTGCAAATATTTTCCATCAGCCTGACGGAGACTTGTGGGAGCTCTCTGTCCTCCATACATTATGATCTACAGCAAAATATAGAGGGAGATAACATCTGCTGAGCACAATGAAAACCAGGTGAGTAGACGAAGAAACACACCCCACATGTATGTGTGTGTGTGAGGAAACAGGGAGTGAACTTGAACTGAACTAATAATAAATGGGATTTGAAGGGTAAATGTACAAAAAGCCTTGAGGCAGAACAGAGCAGATTAAAATACAGCAGTTTCAGGCTGCGTGGGCGAAATCACCTCAACATCACACTTTATCTGGTAACAAACAGAGGGCAGTGCAGAGAGTGTGTGTGTGTGTGTGTGTGTGTGTGTGTGTGTGTGTGTGTGTCCTCACTCCAGCCGAAGAACGGCGGCAGACTCCAGCCCAGAGAGTAGGCCCACGCCGCCATGAGGATGAGGAGGGCCCGCTTAGGCGACAGCATGCCGATGGAGGTCAGAGGTCGCGTGATGACGAAGTAACGGTCGACAGCGATGACGGTCAGCGTGATCATGGAGCAGATCCCGAAGAGAGCGCCGCAGAACGCGTACAGCTCGCAGCCTAAAGACAGACAGAAGAAGATCACAGTTAGGCTCGGCTGAGTGTGTGTGTGTGTGTGTGTGTGTGTGTGTTCCCACCATGCTTTGAGGGCTGAAAACAGTTGGGAAAAAGAAAGGATGGAGACTGAAAAAAACCAAAAAACATGAAGTTTATTCATGATCAATCTCTGAACGATCGGCTGACAGAGATTTAAAGTTTCAGGGCAGCCCGCGAGCATCCAGAGCGCAGGTATCTGTGTGTACGTCACTGTGTGCGTCTGTGCGTCTCACAGTGAACTGACCGACTGACTGACAGCTAACTGACAGTCAGACACTGAAGAAGTCAACCCGATCAATACTCTGCAGCTCCGGAGAGTAAAGTTCTCATTGAAGGACTTGACGAGACGTGACGGCCTCTTATCGGCTTTGACTCTTCTTTGTCTTCCGTGATGTGTGTGTGTGTGTGTGTGTGTGTGTGTGTGTGTGTGTGTGTGTGTCTTCCGTGATGTGGGTGAAGTGACCCTTTAACAAACACACACTTTAGATGATCTCATGAAATGATGGTCTTTGCTTTTGCAGTGTCGTTTTTCACCTTCAGTGAAGGACTTTAAATTAAAGGAGTAAAAAGCAGTAAATCAACACCTCCTCTGCGCCTCCTTCTCTCTTTTCTCCTCTCCGGGAATTAAAGCGAAGCCTCGCCGTCATATTAAAACGACCTCGGAGCGTCTCTCCGGGGAGACGGAGGAGGATCGACTCAAACGCAAACACCTCGCTGTTTTCTCAGAGCTCAGATTCACCAGGTCGCACATTCACGGCGGGAAATGAGAAGCGGAGGAGGGAGAGAAGAAGAAGAGCCTTCACTTTCTGAGCAGCACGTGGAAACAGAAGCTGCTTCATTCTAACAGTTCACCGAGTTTTCTGCTTTCTGCTGCTCTCAGTTTGGTTTCTGCATCTTTTCCTTTCAGGGAATTTACACTGAGCTTTGAAGAAATGAGCCCATGTGAGAAGTTCAGAGCTAAACTGAGTCTCTAAACCTGGAGGATCTGACCAAACAGGTCCAGAACCGCCGACGTCATCAGATTTTACAGGATTATCATCTGTTTTATTCATGTCAGTCTTAATCTGCAAAGTCTCCTGTAGCTTCTTCAGTTTTTCTGCCATTGAAATCTGATTTTCTGATATTTGATGATGTCTGATTTGTCTTTTGTCTTCTGACACTGGATGAGCTTCCTGACACCCCCCCCCCCCCCCCCCCCCCCCGTTTATCTGCAGTTGGCAACAGCTACAGGTGGTGAAGTAGAAAGTACAACATTAGTAGAAGCAGAAAGTAGCAGGATGTAAAGTACCTAAAACTTGTACTTAAGTACTTGAGTTAATCAGCTACTTTCCACCTCCGCCAAACACTAAAACAGAAGCGACTAAATGTTAACACGCTGGAGTTTCTCTTCGTGGTTTGGTGAACTGATCTGAGACCAGTGTTTGCTTGTCCGTCGGTACCTTTCTCTCCAAAGATCCACCTCTTGTGCATGCTGGTGGTGAAGAAGATGGGCGTCTGCGTGACGCACATCAGCAGGTCTGTGATCGCCAGGTTAATGATGAACATGTTGGCCGGCGTCCGCAGGCTGCGACTCCTGCAACACACACACACACACACACACACACACACACACACACACACACACATTGAATGGACGTCAGTGAGGAAGACCAGCAGCGAAACGGGACGTAACATCTGATTCAGAGCCAAACTCGTCTGATCTGCTCACGTCTTTAACAGCTGGTTCAACCATGTGACCAAAACATGTGAAGAAGAAGGTCGACGATTAGTTCATAGGCACGACGTCTTCATCCAACAATACACCAAGACTTCTATACGGGGGCGTGGAGGCCAAAAACAACAAATGGAGGAGAGAGATCTTCTCCTCCAGCCTCACAAACCACAAGCAGGAGCAGCTGAGAGGGAGAGGAGGAGGAGGAGGAGGAGGAGGAGGCGCGTAGTGTGACGTGCTTCCTGACCGCAGCAGCAGGTGTGAGGACGCTCTGAGGTTCGAGTCATGAAGTGTGTTTGTGAGGACGAGGACGTGGAAAAATCACTTAGTGCGGCTTCAGTTCTAAATTTAAGCTGTAATCGATGGAGCAGCCATCACAGAGCAGCTCTGATTCTGATGAACGATCAATATCTGTGCCGTGAGTGCTCCGATCGATAAGAGTCGAACTCATCTTAAGTGCTGGAGCTTCATCAAAAGAGTCCAGGAAACGTGTCGCTCTGCGTTCAAGAGGACGAGATAAAAGACGGGGTCGATGGGAGGCGCGCGGACGTTCCTCCGCTCGTCACAGCGGGAGATTAAACGTCCGTCCGTAAAGCTTCGAAAGACTCTTCACTGCTCAGCTGCGTCCATCACATCACACCGGTTTCCTCTCAGGCCACAGCGGAACAATTATTGTTTCCACCTCAAATCCGCAGCTGAGACCAAACCTAATGTGTCTCCATTTGAGGATTATCTTGTCTTATCGTCAACACCAGGAAGAAATCAAACTAAATGGTTTCAGCTTGTGCAGACTGACGTTCGGCCTCTACAACAGCAAAACAAAACACTTAAGACACATTTGATGGGATTACGGAGAAGGACCGAAAACACTCGCTCGTAATTTCCTGCATTTCTGCATCTCGTAATTCTGATTTTCCATCATGTGCGTGAGAAGAATCTCCAAAATTCTGTCTGCTGTGGGTCTGGACAAACTCTTTCAAGCCTTCCTCTCATCCTGAGCGGATTACCACCTTCACTGGCTTCCTGTCTCTTTCAGAATAAAAGTCTGCTCACTTTCACCACGGACTGTCTCCAGGCTCCATACCTGAGCACAGGTGTGTTTAGGCAGGTGCATGAATGAACGTGTGTGTACTGTGGCTCACTCTGACCTGATATTAATGTTACCATGTCATTGTTCATGAGACCATCGCCCCCTGGTGGCCGGCCGCTGTACAGGTCATAAACTCTGCCCCCTTCATGTGAGCAGGCGGGTTTTGATTGGTTATTTGAAGATACAAGAAGGGGGTGAGACACTATGATTGACAACAGCCCTGCAGGTGTGTGGGCGGGACCTCGCGCCTCCACCCCCTCCATCATTACGCTCCAGATGATGTCACCAGTGCAGATGACAGCGCGTGTCCAGATCTGCGTCTTTGATCATCTGTTCTTCGTGAACAGCCCTCTGAGGATTCTGCTCACCAACAGTTCTTCTTAAATTCTGCTTGAATGTTGAAGTTGAATCTAAAATTTGCTAAAAAAAAAAAATTCTGAATCTCAGAAAGCAAAAAAAGGAAAAGTTTTACTTTGGATTCAGACTTAAAGGCTGTTCTGAAGCATTTCATGATTTAAAATTTCAACCAACCTTGGCATTACTGTTAAATAATCATAAGTTCAGTATGAAAATTCAAATTCACAGCGTGTCTTTTATTGTGTGTTTCAGTCATTTTAGGAAGTTGCACTTTCTGACTTTCTGACAGCACGACCATATTTGGCCACAGGAAGTTGCCCCACCTGCAGAAGGCGTATATGACCAGGAAGTTGCCGACCATGCCGGTGATGCCGATGGCGAGGATGACGGAGCCGATGGTGTAGTGGGCGTGGTCGGGCACGTCCACTGTGGGGAAGGGGTGGGGGGGCTCTGGCGCCATCGCCACCTGGAGGACAAAACAGGAAATGACACACGCAGGTCAGGTCAGGTGGATGTCTTTTTGTTGTTGACAGAGGATAAAAGTATTGTCACAGAACATCTTCTCCGAACTGTCCGCTCAGCGTTCTGCTGTCTGATTGACCTTCGACCTCGTCGATCTGCGGCTCAGAACGACGCCTGATGATGCAACATGTTCTGGTGTTTGAAATGAGCAGAACCAACAGAAGTTCAGTGCAGTGAAATCCACTCAGCTTTCTGTGTTTTTGAGTCTTTCAGAGGAAAAAAAGAATCTCGTTTGATTGCTGCTTTAAAGCTGAAGTGACATGAAAGTATAAGTAGAGATTAAAAAGTCCTTTATATCGATGACATTGTCATTCTACGCCGTGAAAAACCTTCTTCACTTCACTAATCACCAACTAGAGGCCTTAATGCCTCCTGAAAGACTAATATCTCCACGTGCTGTACATCACTGTCTGTAATTACTGAGCGCCGTCTCTCTGCTGCGTCTCAGATCTCTTCATCCTGCACGTTAACGGCATAAATTACTCCGCTGCCAGCAGAAATATCAGGCACGGCTAATCAGAGGTGGAGGTCGGTCAGAAAAGCCGCATGTTTAATTTGGCTGAGAACCAAACTTGAATTTTAATTAAAACACTTAAAATCCTTTGGAGCTCGGCATCATCGGTATCCGAGTATCAAGACTCACACATATTCACGTATTATGATGTTATTCACACATTTACCTGCAGCTTAGTTTAAAAAATGTACGTACTTGTCACTTAATTATATTGAATGGGCCCAGATTACATTGTTAGCTACCCTGCTAACAATTTAAGGATGCCAAATGTTCTTGGTAATGTAATGTACGTAATGCAACGACCTCCAGCTGTGAGCCAGACCTGACCAGTCAACACCAGAGCTGGACCTCACTGATGCTCTGTGTCTCAGTGGGATCAAATCAAATCCAGCAGGCGGAGGAAAGAGAGAAACCAGACGAGTGGAGGCTGTTAAAGCTCCACATTAATCGACATGTTCTCACAACCAGCAGTAAAAGTACACAAGTATTAGCTTCAAAATGCACTTAAAGTACCAAAAGTAAAAGTAGTAATGATGCAGAATGGTCTTTTTTCAGAATATTATATTATTATGGCACATTACTGGATAAGAATTGATAATGTGTTCATCACTTTACTGTTACAGCTGGTAAAGGTGGAGCTCCAGTATCAATAAAGTTTCATTTTAATCAATAATAATGCATGATAATAAATATATTCATTATATTTTGTACTGTTAATCTGAAAACTAAATAAAGCTACCAAATAACTAGTGTAGTAAAAAGTGCAGTATTCCCATCTGAAGTGTGGTGGAGTAGAAGTAGAAAGCAGCACACATGAATCAGCCAAAGTACCTCAGAGGTGTGATGAGGTGCAGTAGTCAGTTACTTTCATCACGTTATCCTCTCACACACGAAGGGAACGGTCACCTGTTCTGCTTTGGACTGTTTGGACTGAAAGTCATGCAAACGTCTCTGGGATGTTTCAGCCTGTTGCCATGGTTGCATTAAGCAGTTTAACGCACACCATCCAGCCAATCAGAAGTCAGTATCTGTGTGGATCCAGTGCATGAAGCCGATGCTTCTCCTGCAGCGACCAGGCGGCTCATCCAGCCCGGCTCGCTCTTCCTGTGCATTAAGCTGTTAGTGCTCAGAGCTTGAAGCAGCAGTCAGCAGAAAGAAGATGAACCTGTGAAGGTCGCGGTGACAGTGACGCTGTGAGTCAGACATGTTGTGACAGTGGAGTTGATGCAGCAGGAAACAAACAAACAAAGCAACATGTCAGTTCAAGGACACGTATCCACGCGCCAGCAGTCAGCCTCACAGCGTGAACCAGCTGGAAAGACATTTTAATGACAACTGAAACTCACACTTTGAATTTCTCCACACGTGGGGTGAAGCAGTAATTTGCACAGGGTGTGCCTGCAGTCATTTTAACCTCCTAAACCTCAAATTCCCCTCAAAGACTTAGCATAAACACACCCCTTTCACATGCCCAAAAACTGCTTGAAAGGTTTTCCTTCTGAGTGGTCCCTGAATGCAACACGCACGCACGCAGCAGTTGATGTCATGTCAATGCATCATGGCGAGTCTCAACAGAGCAAACGTAGACGCAGAGCGTCGGCCTTTCAAAGAGAAACAGGTGATGAAAAAGGCCGAACATCACTGGACTTTCTCTGGAAAAAGGGAAGAATTTTCATTACTCTCAAACTGCATTTAATGATATAGTTTCAGCAGCTGTAGCAGGCTTTCAGCTAACTCCAGTATAAACCCACCTGCAGCAATATATGAAGCTGGCAGCAAGGGGACGTCATCTAGTGAACGTTAACCGCGTGTTAGAAGGACTTTCTGACCTCAGGATGTGAAGAACTGCGATGAGAACGTGTCGGTACGTCGCTGTATGTTCTGGATTCATCTTCCACTCACATCAACCACTTGTGTTAGGATTTGGTTTGTTATTTCCTGTTTTATGTCGAAGGTTTAGCTCATGTGTCGTGTGCCTTTGTAATTGTTGATTTGTGTCATCTGTCCCTCATTTGTTGTCACCTGTGCCTCATTAGTCCTCCCTCTCAGGTGTATGTGAAGCAGTGTTTTTCTCTCTGTCTGTTCCAGATTGTCGTCCAGCCTCATGTGTTCCACTCTTTCCTTGTTTTCACAGCGTTTCCTGTTTTTGGACCTTTACTTGTTTTCTGATTTTCTGGATTACTGCTTCCTTTTTGTTGGATTAGTTTGCCTGGTTTGGATTTATAATGTCTGTGCAGCGTGACATGGCGTCCATCAAAAATCAGATCATCGCCATCAGTTCAGGCCAGAACGCGTCACAGCCGAGCTCGTGGCTGCTTTTGAACAAACCTCCATTATCGAAATGTTTTCCATCTCATCAGCAGCGACTTTATTCAGCTTGTTTATTGCTGTCTGTCAGCAGATGAACTGTGGCACACTGAGAGGAGGCCTGTCACAAAGCATTCAGCCTTTCAGCTTCACCCACTGCGGCGTTCGACTCAGCGATCATCAGAAACCGTCCGTCTGCTTCGCCGAGTCCTCCATCCTCACATCCCTTCATGTTTCTCTGTCCTCCTCCTGCTCCTCTGTTACTTAACACAACACATTTCAACAATTTAAACTTTCCAACTTTAGGTATTTTTAGAAGCAATGTTTTCGTTTGTTTTGGTTCAGGTTTTCTAAAATCTTCAGACAAATCAGCTCAAAACTGATTCTACACTGATTCACACCATGACTCACCCATTGACTGCCATTCACACCATGACTCACCTTTTAACAGCCATTCACACCATGACTCACCCATTAACAGCCATTCACACCATGACTCACCTATTAACAGGTATTCACACCATAACTCCACCATTAACAGGTATTCACACCATAACTCCACCATTAACAGGTATTCACACCATAACTCACCCATTGACTGCCATTCACACTATGACACCTAAGGTGTGAACGCTCCTGCAAGAAGATCAATGTCTGGGATTTCGAATGAGAGAGAGAACGTCCTCTAGAACCTCCAGCTGCCCTTTAAAGCACTCAGAAGAACCATGATCTGGATGAAAGAGAATCTCCACAGAACCAACTTTTTGAAAATGTTCTTGTCTTTTAATTTGTTGTTTTCATGTAATCGGTTGTGCGTAAAGCTGGACATTAACATGAGCTAACGAGACTAATGAGAACTGGAAGCTGTTCAGCTTCACGTGGAAATTATTTCTGTGACTTTACTGAAAGGTCATATTTCTCATTACGGTCACTTTCATCACACATCCAACAGTCCCATGTGAGGATTTAATGGGTGTGTGTGTGTGTGTGTGTGTGTGTGTGTGTGTGTGTGTGTGTGTGTGTGTGTGTGTGTGATTAGTTCTTTACTATCTGTGAATTCGCAAACTGAAGTGTCTTAAAGTTTTTTCTATAAAATGTGTTAAATATTGTATTTATTGTTCTGACGTTCATAACCTGATGGTTTCCTGTGTCTGTTCTACATTTTTGTCATGAACTTTGACTTGAAGTCAGTCATTTAAATATTGCAAATTAAACCAAACTCATTCTTAGAAATGATTCAGATGTTACTGGTTTCAGTCAAAAGGCGAATTTTCTTTAGTAGAAACTGTTTTGATAAGTGCTATTTTTACATGTGGCTGAGACTCTGAATGCACCGACTTCACTTATCAAGCTACAGATATATAATGTGCTAACACAGCCATAAACTGGCTGCTGTCTTCACTGTGTCTTGTATTAAACGGTGCTAATGATGTGATTAACAACACTGTAAATGTGTGAAAGGGTCCTCACAACAGGCTTGTTCTCATTTTTCTCACTCATGCCAGCGTGCAGTGAACGCAGCATCATTTACAGAAAGTGTTCGTGGCAGAAACAGAAATCTCTCCTGACCTGGATGTGAAGCGGATCGTTGGCGGCTTAAAACAGGAAGGAATCCATTACTACTTTAATTATGTAACACAATTACACCGTGTACCTTTTCTATATGCAGCTGACCCAGATTACTCTACACTGTAATTACAGTCGTGTCTGAATCACTGCGGATGTAATTAAAGTTTCCACAGTTCATGTGTATTATCATTCCTTATCTCCACCGTAAGTTCGTTTTCTCATTACGGCCGGGGTCTCGGTGTCTGGCCCCCCGCCGATGAAGCCATCTGAAACTGATGAAATCTCGTCAGACTGAAGCTGCGTTTAGGCTCCCGGCCTAAAGTTTGGACAGGAGAGGATTTATTAGAGTCCTCAGAGGAAGGACGGCCGAGCGTTCGCGGCTGATTGACTGAGCGAACCCATGATCACTTAAAATGGAGGATTTGTTGAAGGATCTGGATGATGAAAGTGTCCCTCAATAACTCACTTTGATGAGCCCTCGAACCAAACACCAGAGCAGATCGGCCTCCTCCGGGTTACAGGTTCCATCATCATCATCATCATCATCATCTGCAGTGAAGACTGTGAAGGAGTTTACGTAAAGGTGTTAAAGGTGTCAATCATGTCTGATTAATGTCCAGGTAGAAACATGCTGTCTTCACTTAGAGACTATTTTTCACCACATGGAGCAACGACAATCACCTGAAGATCAATATCAGCTCGACCAATCAGCCTCTGCTGGAGTACGGCGCTTTAATATGGACGCTGCTGCAGAGAAGCTACAAACAACACGTTGACGCTTCACACACACGTTCAACCCGACAGCACAGACGATCTAACCAATCAGCACAGTCTGAAGGCGGACGCCAAAGAGTCGCCAGATCAGCATCTGAGCAAACGTGAAACACGGTCACAGTCTGCCTTCTGCTCCTGAGTCACAGCAGCCCGAAAGGTCATCGTACTCAGACTGCAGCTACCTTTACTTGTACACCAGTACTATGAATACTACTACCACTCCTACTGCGACTGTCGCTGCCTTGACTCCTACGATTGTACAACTAGATTATCTGTGTGTGTGTGTGTGTGTGTGTGTGTGTGTGTCTGTGTGTGTGTGTTGTGCTGGTGGTCTAAGCAGATGTGTCCTCGGCTGAGGCGACAGCAGCATGATGAAGAATAAGGAGGAGGAGGCACCACGTGTCAGTTCAGCTCCCATCAGGCCTCAGTGTGCTGAAGGAGGATCAACGTCCAAGCTGAGCTTCAACACCTGAAACTCTGATTAGTATGTTATTATCTTTCCTGGTTCGCTGTAAATCCACAGAGCCAGCCATCCAAATCCCACAGATCATCCGTCTGAAGCGTCTGTATATCAGAATCAGGGATCAGTTTCAAGGTGCTGGTTGCCTGGCAACCAGCAGAGAGTCCAGGAAGTCAGCAGACGTTTTTCCAAACAAAGCTGAGTTTCAGGGAGTGTGTGAGGCTGCTGGAGCCTATGGAAGCTCAGGAACTGGATTCACTGTCCCCTATCCAAGGATCCACAGAGACCACTTCAGAGGGGACAACAACAACCAGAGGACACGAAATAAACAGAGTGAACACGCCGACCAATCAGGTCAAAGGTCAAAGGTCACCACGACTGCACGAACACACGGGAAGGAAATGAGCAGCAGGCGGAAAATTAAACAGATAAACTGTTCAGAACGTCCAACTCTGATAAGTCTGCTCTGACATAACACACACACACACACACACACACACACACACACGCACACACACACACACACACACAGGGGCAGTGTGTCTCCGAACAGGATCAGACGAAGTCAAACTGTGAAGGAAACCTGTGGAGAAAATTCAGATCACAGGCTTCATGTGGCTGAAAGCATGTGTGTGTGTGTGTGTGTGTGTGTGTGTGTGTGTGTGTGTGTGTGTGTGTGTGTGTGTGTGTGTGTGTGTGAATGACGAGCTGAGCTCTGTTTCAAACACCGTTCTGAACACGAAATAATCAGTTAAAAGTCATTAAGTGCAGCTCTAACTTTGAGATAACAAGACTGAAATTACCATTTGAACAACAGAGAAGTGTGTGTGTGTGTGTGTGTGTGTGTGTGTGTGTGTGTGTCTGTGTGTCTGTGTGTGTTTGTGTGTGTTTGTGTGTGTCCTCTTTTCATCAGTTAGCCTTGAAAGCTTCCCACGCCATAGCTGACTGAACTGCTGCATCACATGACAACCATCAGCACTCTGTGTGCTTGTGCGTGTGTGTGTGTGTGTGTGTGTGTGTGTGTGTGTGTGTGTGTGTGTGTGTGTGTGTGTTCGTGTTCTCTTACACAACAGTTGTTCCAGAACTGATTCGGGTCAGTGTTTGATTCTCATTCAGATCAATAAGTTCAACAGTGAGTGGAAAGAAACGACTGAGGCCTCTATCGAGCTCCTGATGGCTTCATAAAAGCAGAAGAAGATCTTTATTTTAAACCTTTAACAGCCTCCTGAGGAGACCTGAAAGAAACCCCAAAACAGGTTTTTATCAAGCAGAAATCTGTGTTTCATCATAAATCGATCCACACTTGGTGGTTTAAATGTTCGAAAGTGGAATCAGATTCCTGCAGATGTGTCTTCATCTGGACGCTCAGACTGGACTTCGAAGTGTCTTTTGAATCACTCGCAACAAGACACACAACAACGTCGAATCCAGAGAGACGTGAACCAATCAGAGCAGCCGAGCAGAGCAGCACGGAGGACGACCCAGAGAGCAGCAGCCGTCTGCGTCGTCACATGACTGTTTGTAGGGCGACACGATGGAGCTCGCCACCGCACGTCCTTACTGATGCCTGCTTCGTTAACGCAGCAACCCATGCAGATAAGATGGTGATGTGTGGACACACAGATCTGATCTGACCGCAGCGCAGACAGTCCGTCTTAAGGCTCGACACAGTGGAGCTGAGCTGAGGTCAGTTACTGCTCACAGTGTCAGCAGTCTGCAGTCGAGTTAGCAGCACCGTTTGCATGTAGCATGATGGCGTTTAGCTGCATACAGGCTGGTGTTTATGGTTAACGCTTTTAGCTCGACAGCTTGTTAGTTTTACGCTGAAGCTCAGACTGCTGCTTTAAATAATGCCGCAGTTTAGCTGAAACATCAGAGCATCCTGTCATGCACACACACACACACACACACACGCACACACACACGCACACACACACACACACACTTGTCTCTGTGTGAGGACAGTCATTGACATAATGCATTCTCCAGCCCCTTACTATTAAGGTTTTGTATGCAGACCAGAGACGAGGTAAAATTGAACAAATAAAATTCATTTTAACAATAATGAATAAACAAAAAGAGTGGAAACAAAATGGTGAACAAAGGGAGCTCCATAACATGGCTTGAGGCAAGAAGGCACTGAAACAGAAAGCACACGTTAAGTGGCAGACCAAACAAAAGAAGTCCAACATTAACAACAAGGAACACGACGGACGCTGAGCACTCACACGAGGAACAACCAACGAAGCCACGAATGAATCAGGACAGTCTGGCAACAGGTAACACAGGGAGCCTCCCCTTTATCCTGTGACCTAATCAGGCACCAGGTGCGCTGCCGACAAGGCGGAGCCAGCTGAGTGCAGGGACACACCCAGCTCAGACGGACAGGTAACACTGAGGAAAAGGGGAAATGAAAACACGAGGAACAGACAGGTTACCCTGATCCCAGCGATCACAACTGAACCTTCAAACAGCCTTTGAACTTCTGAGGACCCAACAAAATGTCTTCATTTTCCAAAAGTGTCCTCACTCTGTTATAAACGTGGTCCGGTCCTCACTATGTAGCAAGTACAAGAACAAACACACACAGCCATGATCTTCAGCCATGCAGCGTTAAAGCACCTGGATAACAGCAGACCACTAGAAACCTTCAGTGTAACTCACAGCCCACCAGTAAAAGAGATGCACCAAAGAGGAGAAACATCTCGGTGCAGCACAGATCAGATTTAGATCAATGAGCTAAATGCTAACATTAGCTAACAGGAAGCAGTCGACATACTGTTTTCAGATGACTGAAACCGTCTCTGGTTTCCATCCTGTGGAAACATCTGGACACATCACAGCTGGGACCAGTTAGAAGACAGGATGAAGACAGGATGATTTACGCTGCTGTGCATTCAGGTTTTTAGTCTCTGAGGATCAAACCCGCACAAACAGCTTACGGTTAGCTGGATTACGAGAAACCTGACCCACCTGTGAACTTCATTCCTCCCAGAAGAGTCAACAGATCAGAACTTTATTGTAATTACACAGGTTTTATGACACGGGATCCTTTGGTGTTTAAAAGACACACGTTTAGGCCAGAGGGGATTATTACAGGTTAGCAGTGTGAAGAGAGGTTTAAGCTTTAGTTCTGACTCGTTCCCACGTCCGCTAGGAGCCAGCAGGTCCAAACAAACCTCAGGCTCAGGCCTCAACAAGGGCGAGAAAAGCCATTTTCTGCTGGTTTATAGAAGCGTTCACAAGTCAGCATGTCTGATTTTCAACTCCAAAACATTCAACCAACAGCTTCTCTGTTATGATGGACGTTCAACAGCTCAGATTTCAGCTTTTTTTCATGAGAAACAACCAGATTTACGTCTGCGTTGTTCAGCAGGTTGATGTTTACTGACTGTTCGTCATCTCGCTTTGATTTCTGATGACAGAACTCGGCAACAAAACGCTTTCTGGCTGCCAACTCTCAGATTGTGGATGTCAAAGTGTCCTTGAACGTATCAGCATGGACGGTTATGAAAACAGTCTCATTCCATCGCCGCGTTACTACGTGACACCGACCAAAAAGAAAACTTCAAACATGAAGGTCAATGCTTCAAACCACGGCAAGCTGACTTTTATAAAACCGCCAGGAAGGAAAACATCAGTTTAAAATTTGATTTGATCAACGGCAACACAGCGTTTATTATTCTGCTGGACAAAAACATGCAAACAGTCCAGTTCTTGACGTCCATAAACTGATAATAAATGTTTAAAAAAAACCCTCATTATTAAAGCTGATTCCAGTGAATGCTGACAGAAGCATTCAGATCTTTTACTTACTAGTATGATTTTTAAACATACTCCATTACAAGTACTGCATCCAAATGTACAGGAGTATTCTGAACTTCATGTACTTAAAGTATCAGCAGTAAAAGTACTGGTTGTGCAGTAAAATGTCTCCTGTGACTGAAGCATCAATGTTAGAGCAGCAGGTTTAATAGAAACACACTTTAATGTTGTGATGAGCAGATATGAGTAGATTTACATGTTTAAGTATAATATTTTATATTATTACAACTGTGTTTTACTATGTCTGCATTCATTCTGTGTTTATACACTTATTCTGCTCACAAATTCATTATTAAACTCTTCGAGCTCCAGTATAGTGTTTCAGAAACATGAAGAAATCATGATATAGTGCTAATAAATGATAAAAAGTGCTCTAAATCCAACGCGGCCCTTTAAACCTGGTCCACAGAAAACTGGTCCAGCTGCAGTAAGTCAGTAATCCTGTTTGAGAAACGGTCCCAGAAGAGTTAAACCACAGATCCTTCAACAATCCAGACCTGAGGGAGTTATGGAAAACACGAGTTTACCTTCATATGTCTCATTATGGCCTCAAATCCTTCAAAACAGTGTGTGTGCGTGTGTGTGTGTGTGTGTGTGTGTGTGTGTGTGTGCGTGTGTGTGTGTGTGTGTTGGGTGATATGATATATATTAGCTGCACATAGTTCCTGCTGTCATCTGATCTTTTGATCCCAGCCTTCTGTTTTCCTTCATTTTCCTTTTCTTTACCTTCTTTAGGTTTGTTTTTGTTCGGGGTTGATTTCCTGAGCGCGACGCTCTTTTTCAGCCTCTGAACCAAACGACAAAACACGCCGTTAGCGCCGTACGAGCGTGATGTGACGGAGGCTCGACAGGCGACTCACGACACGGTGCAGACTGAGTTCCTGTTTGGCAGTTTGGACCAATGAGCAGCAGGTAATATGGAGGGCAGCAAACCTTTGCAAGTGAACAGAAACAATACATGAGCCTGGATGGGACACACACACACACACACACACACACACACACACACACACACACACAGAGTACTGCCCTCCATCTTAAAATGAACAAATGCACCAGCTGCCTGCAGAATCAGGTGTGTCACACATAATGACAGAGAGCTGCAGCTCCGAACGCCTGCAGAGGATTTAAAACCTCGCCGAGGTATCAGTGGATCAGCTCCGCAGCTGCAGCTCACAAAGAGCTCAGCAGACTTCAGGGGCCCCTCAGGGGACGTCTGGGACCCCCAGTGTAACAAGGAACAAATAAATGTCACTACAGTTTATTCCCAGAAGGTCTAAGATCTGTGTCTGTGGTTCAGGTCCAGCAGGGTTCCTCCTTCATCCCTCGTCTTTCTGCCGTCTGAGTCCGTTTCAATCATAGTTTCCTCCTCACCTGCACACCTGCTGTCAATCATCAGCCGCACCTGCAGCCCGCAGTATATCAACCCGGTCCCTCAAACACAGATCCCTCTGTGTCAGTAAACGTTTGGCTCTCTGCAGCTTTTTCTCTCCATCATGAGCTTCTACGTGGTCTCTGAGTCTGAGCTCTAACTGAAAACTGAGCATCTTAAAGTGAGAAGCTCTCTGACTTCGCTTCACCAGGACAAAATCTACAGGCAGAAATCTCAAAACTTGGACAAAGGAAACTAAAAGTGCATGAAGAGACCCTGTGACAACCTGATCACCTGACGAGCGGCTGCTGCGCTCTGATGGCGGGCTGCTGTCAAAACGCTGCGTTTGAAAAGGCGTGTTACCGTCAGCGCCCTCAACATGATCCTCTGCGTGGAGCCTGTTTGTGTCTGTCTGCACCGTCACACGAGTCATTCGGTCCGCAGACTTTCATGTCCTGACATATCAGCGAATACTTAAATCTGCATGTTCTGCGCCGTGACGACAGATAATTATAATGACAGCTTCAGGCGTCATCTTTCAGAACGGGAGCAGAAGAAATAGAGACGGCAGTGAAATGTCGTCCAAATGCCACCGCCAACACACCGTGACGCTAACGTGTCACATTAACCTACATCTGTGTGACTGGTGGTTACAGCAAACACTGTGGGCTGATACACATCATGTGTTCACATCCATCAACCCCCTGCAGGAGCCTCGACGCTCCACTTCAATCAGGTCTCTGTTCATCAGCGAACACATCATCTCAGGCTGGTTCTTCAACACCTCGTTAATAATTCAACAATTGTTTACTCGTCACTGTCAGTCTGTTATACTGCCATGTTTTTCTTTATTCTTTATGGTGAGGACGGCTTAACAGCACAGAAGTCAACACCGCAACGGTTCCTGCAACAGGCGAGCAGGAGGCCACAGCAGAAATTCCCATTTTAAGTGAACGCAGCATAAAATCTCACTGTGAATTCAAGTAAAACTAACGGCCCAGAACAAGAGTGAGGGCAGCATCAGCATGAATGGACGCAGCCTGTCACAAGAAAAGGACAGATATGCTTCACACACACACACACACACACACACACACACACACACACACACACACACACACACACACACACACACGCACTTTACTGCATCTCTTAATTGAGATTTCCCAGAGAGACAGAGCATTTCCCTGAACAGCACACCCAGCCAGAGGATAAAAAACAGACCAGGAACTGACAGAGTCTGAAGAAAAACCCCTTATCATGGAGGATGACATTTCATTCACATCAGCCACCAGACTCCAGAACAGCCGTGACGCTGTGTGAAACATCAATCAGCAGAATGTGATGACCTGCTAATCCTCTGTGACATAAACTCAATAGAGACAATATTTTCGACGTTTGAGCTCATCAGCTTCATCGATTTGTGTAAATATCTGCTTATTCTGAAAACAAGTTGGGACTGGAGCAACAAAAGACTGGGAAAGATGTGGAATGCTCCAGAAACACCTGTTTGGATCAGTCCATAGGTAAACAGGCGACGCAAACAGATAGGTGGAGGCGATGGAGGCGCAGCAGGAGACGCACAGTACAGCAACCGAGTCCCTGATCTGAGATCTGATCTGCGTCTGTCTGTGTGACAGATGGACAGTCGACAGCCGTGACGTCTCTGCCGGGAAGGAAAACAGATCTGCAGCAAAGCCTGAGGAGCGAATACGAGCTTCAGAACATCACAAAACACATCATCGCAAACTACTCCGAGTCACAGAGTAAATGTACTCTTCATACACCATGTGTAGTTAAGGTGGTAAAGTTAAGTAAAGGTGGAGCTCAGTCTGACTGCTTCACTGCTGAGGAGCTGAAAACACAAGGATCCATCACAATCTACTTCATTATTGATGAATATTCGTCGTATTTTGCATCAGTAACTAAAGCTGTCAAATACATGTAGTGGAGTAGAAGTACAAGTACCACACAATTGTACTTAAGTACAGTACTTGAATAAATGTACTTTGTTATATTCCAGCACTTGTGAGACATTTAGCTGTTCATTAATTAAACATGATAAATGTGTGTGTGTGTGTGTGTGTGTGTGTGTGTGTGTGTGTGTGCATTAATTAGTCCTCAGGTAACCAACTGCAGCAAATCATGTGAAAACAGGTGAAAACAAATCAAAATTACAAATCAGAAGAAGTCACAACTTTGACGTAAGTAAAAGTACTAACACCACTGTGTACTTTTAGCAGCAGTAAAGCAGCCTCACACACACACACACACACACACACACACACACACACACACACACACACACACTGACGGCACTTTGTTTGTGTCGCTCAGTTAAAGCTGAGAGGCTCAAACACTCAGTGGAAAGTTGGCACGAGAGCGAAGCGGCTGGAACAGCTTCATGACACAACGCACGCGCCAGTGTTGAATCAATACAGCATTTGCAGATGTACGGATGGACGTTCTGAATAACAAACACACAATCGATAGCAGACACAGAGCACGATCCCGAGGAAACGTGCAGGCGGCCCGTTCTCATCCCTCCGCCGATCACCTGAGCACCTGCAGGCTGGCACAGGAGCCCGCGAGCTGGAGGGGAACCTACAGTCGACCTTTGAGCTGTGAAGCGTGACGTGTGAGCAGCTCCGAGATAACACAGGAACATTTCCACGCTGACTCCTGCATCCCTTAATCTGTGTGTGTGTGTGTGTGTGTGTGTGTGTGTGTGTGTGTGTGTGTGTGTGTGTGTGTGTGTGTGTGTGCCGTGATGCCGCAGAGCATCACATGTGGTGTTCAAAGCACGAAGTGTTTACCATCAGCCGAGCGTCCAGTCATGTGTGAGCGTGAACTGTGGCCCGGCAGACGCACAGGAAACAGTTTGAGTGATGAACCAAACGAAGCCCTCCGAGGAGGAACGTTGCATTCATGCATTTCATGCTGATGAATCCGCGAGGCACTCTGTGCTGTCAGCACTCCCTCCATCACTCGGCCTCCTTCTGTTTCTGCATGTCTGTCCCTCCATCTCTCATCTGCTGTCGTCTCACATAATTACACGAAACTAAAAGCGGGTTTAGTTCCATGTAATTGCACAAACTGGAAGCCAATAAGCAGAGTTTTAAACTCCAGTTCAGGAGTCAAAGCAGCTGCTTCATGTATATTTTATTATTATTATTATTATTATTATTATTATTATTATTATTATTATTATTATTATTATTATTATTATTATTTTATCAAATACCACCATAGCCTGAAGTAAAGACTTACAATCATGTTCAGACTATCATTTTGAGATGAACTCAGTTTCTTTTTCATTGTGTTTTTCATGGGATTTGATGCCTTGTTTGTCTCTGGTGCCAAAGTAAATTTGCTGGTTCAAGTTTCATTTCATCTGATCAATAAAAAGCCTGCAGCCTATGAGCTGATGGTACTGTCAGGAGTAATATATATCATCTGATGTATAGTTTGACCCAGTGGCAAAGACGCACTTTGAACATATGAGAAAAATAACCTGGTGCCAGAGAGCGCACCGAACTCTGCGAAAAAAAAGGTGTATTAAATATTAATCTGTTTACTGGCAGCTGTATGTATCCTATACAACATCAAACCAGACTGTTTTCAAATCATTATGACTGACTGCTCAATTCGGCATTGTTTAAATTAGCCTACAACGGAGGTTTGTTTGTTTATTTATTTATTTATTTGTAGAGACCTTAACTGGGATTATTTCATTATAACGTCTGCTTCCATATCCAGTGTTTCTTTTTAAGAACTGTGGGAAAACAAACCAACTCCAGAAAGAGATGCATTCATTAAATTAATCACCGCTTGGTGCATTAAATTGATGCCGAATATCAATTTCGGACACTTGTCCCGGTGCCTAAGTATCGCATGGCGTCTACATGCGTCATTCTTTGGCAATAAGCATGTAAATTGAACATTTTCAGTCTTTTCTAAGGAGTTCGGTTACACTCTGCAAACAAAAGTGAGCCGTTTCCAGACGTTTGGAACGGCGCGCAGACTAAAGCCAGAAGTTACTCACCGTGGGGGCGGCGGAGGCAGGAAGCTGCAGCTGCACGAGCCGGGACGCATCCACCGCCGAGGCGCTGCGGCTCCACGCGGATGCTGCGGACAGCGCCAGAGTCTCCGCGGTGCGCGCGGTGCAGTTCGGCTCGCTGCACGAGACGATGCTCTGCCGCGCAGAGCGCTGAAGCGCGCTTTTCCCGCCGTTCATCCTCCTCCTCTTCCTCGCTCCTCCTCACGCGCTCTCTGATGGGGGAGAGAGAGTCTGGATGAGCGACAGGTGACAGGATGTAGAGCACAGCACGCGGGATTCCAGGTGAGCTGCTGTTCGATCAACATGAACAGCAGAAATTCAAACGAAGAGAAGTTATTAGATCAATAATCATTGAAATAAATTCAAACAGCTGATCATAAACTGACCTTTGACAGTTAGAAGTACACCACTGAAGTACTTCAGTATTTTTTTTTCTGCTGCTTTATAGTTTACTTCTGCTCAAAGTATGTTTCAGAGGTAAATACTGTACTTTTCACTCCACCGCATTTGATGTAGCTGAGTAGAAATATAAAGTAGCAGAAAATGTAAATACTCAAGTACAAGCACAACCTCAAATAGTACTGAAATACTTTCAGGTGATGTACTTTTCAGCGCTGTCAAACCTCATCTGTGACTTCTTTCACAAAAAACCTGCAGTTTATTCAAATGTTTCAATAAGTTTAATGAAAAATAACAAAGATTTTGTTCTTTGACTCAAACTTCAGTTTGATCTGAACAACAAAATGTGTCAACATCAAGTCTCAGATCACGTGACAGAGATCTGTACCCCAACGAGTCTGGAGAAGAAGACAAGTCCAGGACCAGGACCAGAGCCGCAATCAGGGCCGACGAAGCCGGGACGAGAACGAAGCTGTCACCAAACGCTGGGGCTGATGGGTAAGAACAGTCTGATCCACTGAGGGAAGTCCGGAAGGTTCCAGCTGGAAAAAGACCATCGAGCCCGAAGACACACCGTCCTCATCATCAAGTCCTGCAGGTCCAAACTGTCCCGATGGACAGAGGAACCGAGACCGACCCAGAGTCTGAACGCCGCAGGCTGAGAGGGTGAAAGAGCAGATTCACACAGGTAGACATGTTTATAAAGGACACACACACACACACACACACACACACACACACACACACGCTGGGACATGTGGGTCTTTAGGTCAACGCTCTGATGAAAAGTCATTATGTTGATTATCTGCTGACCTGCTGCTGCTTCGACTTAATTCACTTCAGAGGAAATTATGAGGACGAACCCTCTCACTGATGAGCAGACGTTACACTGTGTGTGTGTGTGTGTGTGTGTGTGTGTGTGTGTGTGTGTGTGTGTGTGCTGGCTTTCGCTTAAACCCTGAACTCTGACAACCTGAATCACTTTAATGGACGGCAGAGATCAAACTGAAATCCTTTAAAATGTGTTCGGAGGCTCAAATCCTCCAGAGTGCAGAGACGTGACTTCACTGAGCTTTGACCTGGACGCCGCGTCCTCATGGCGGCGCCTGGCGTTCACCTTCAGGCAGCCTCCAAACAGTGGTCAGAGTACTGCACATGAGTACAGGTTCCATGTATTTGTACTTGGCTTTTCTTTTCAGGCCCTTTACAGGCTGCTCTGTGAGTCCTCTCTGCTTCTCCACAGTGGTCAGTGTTTGATGAGCTGCGTCAGGTTTACAAAGAGTCTGAGTGTCTGTGATCCTGAGAATGAAAGCACTGATGGCACCGATCTTTCCAGGAACCTTCGGCTACTTTCTAGGAAATGACGGGAAGCTGTAACGACTCACAGCAACAGGCGGCTCGTCTCTGACAGTCTGACAGTGTGATGATGGCGTTTCGCTCGTTTCTCTGTTCTACTCTCGACTCAAAGAACTCAAAGAACTCAAAGCTCTTCATCCTGCAGACGCTTTGTCCACATCAGTGTTCGTCTTCAGGCTTTCATCTGTGGAGACCCCCCCCCCACTAACAGGCGTGTTCCTCCTCAGCGTCACACAGATTCTGCTTTCCATGAATCCAGAAACACGTCGCCGCCTCAACCGACACAAGAATCATCACAATCACTTGTGTGTGTGTGCTTCTGTGTGTGCACCTGTGTGTGTGTGGTTGTCAATGGCAACCACACACACACACACACACACACACACACACACACACACACACACACCCTGCATCCATTTAATCACCAGTTAAACTGATGGAAGCTGAGAGGAATGTAGGACACTGGATGAGTGACAGGTATGGGGACAATCAACACACACACACACACACACACACACACACACACACACACACACACACAGATGACAGAAATGAGGACACACTTAAAGTTAAGTCTGTTTTATTCGTGTAGTCCAGAATCACAGCTCAGAGGACGGCGTCTGTCCTTCAGGTGTTGGCCGACAGGTAGGACCTGATCACATGACCTCCTCTCAGACATGGAGACCTGGAGGAGGACAGAGGGAAGGAGCAGAGGGGAGGCTGAACCTCCTGGATGTTCAGTCTGAAGTCTCCTGCCCTCCACAGGATCAACCCTTAACTTCACATACACTGACACCACACTGCTTCTGTCCATCAGATAAGAACAACTCTGAGGTACTACTAATGAGTATTTATGATACTTCATACTTGTACTCCACATTAAAGAGCAGACAACACATCCTGAGTTATCATTCAGCCAATGAGATTAAAGAGCATGTGTTTCCAGGCAGCTGCAGCTCGACCGGCTGTCACTTCCTCCGTCTGTCCATCAGGACTTCTGCCTGACTGACAGCTGACGCAGGACGCAGCAGGGTGTGTGTGTGTGTGTGTGTGTGTGTGTGTGTGTGTGTGTGTGTGTGTGTGTGTGTGGGTGTGTGTGGGTGTGTGTGTGTGTGTGTGTGTGTGTGTGTGTCTGAAGGGTACTTTAATGATTTTAGAAGAATGACTCCATCCACAGGTGAAAGGAAACAGTAATCGTCCTGAATATAAACATCATCACCTGAAGCAGTTTCCTCACGTCGTGAGCCGTTTGGCCTCAGTCAAGTTGTGAATCTGCAACGTTTCCTCTGGTTTATTTCACCTGATGGATGCAGTACTTTCTCTTTTTTGTACTTCTTATGATGTACAGGTGGTGGAAGCTCCCACCCTGGATCTGTTGTAGCCTCACCTCTGGTTCTGGACGCGTCCTCCACTCACCAAACAGGAAACTGTCTTTTTATCGTCTCACCTGCAGGCTTCAGACCTGAGACGTACCTGCTGTGGTCAGCTCAGCCAATCAGAAGTGACGAAGCACTGACGTCACATGAGCAGTTTCCAGATCAGCTGCCAATCACGCTGAAGTCCTGTCTTGTGTGTGTGTGTGTGTGTGTGTGTGTGTGTGTGTGTTCTGTGTCGTCTGAACTGGTGCTGGATGTGTTTAAGTCACAGATTCAGCTCTCTGAAGATGTGCTGGAACAGAACGATCCAGATTTGAATGTTTTCAGGTGTTTTGTCAGAAGTTATTTTCATGAAGTGAAACCGTTTTTTAACGGACTGAAGCAGGCTGTCATCCATCATTTCTGTCTGTAATCTGACTGATATCAGCTGACTGCTGCATCCTGCAGCTCTGTCACAGCTGGGTCGTCCCCTGTTTCACTGAGGTGGGCATGAAGACTAACCCTCCTCCTCCTCCTCCTCCTCCTCCTCCATCTGTTTCTCTGCTCCTCTTCCTCCTCTGCACCTCTCATCTGTCTTTCTTTGTCTGTTTCTCCGTCTGTTTTGTCCTCTGAAGGCTGTTTCTTATTGTTATCGCTTCTTGAAGTCGCTGCAGCTTCTACTGACTTTTGTTCAGCTGAGTGATAATGAGAACTTCTTGACAACAGCACAGAAAGTACAATCAGCAGAAAGCATACAAACGCACACACACCCACACACTCCTCACACTGCGAACAAAGTGTGTGTTGAACATGACAGTAAACATGTAGAAACACACACGAAGACGTGAAGTGTCATTCACCTTGAGAATCACTGACGACACACATCATTACAAAACACACACGAAGAAACAAATGCATCACTTCCATTTGTGGAGGAAGTATTCAGATCCTTCACTGCCCTAAAAGTACTAATACTGCAGTGTACAAATACAAATATATGTAAGAGTAGAGTGAAGTTAAAGTCCTGCATTGAAAGTGTTACATCAGTAAGTATAATCAGTAAAATGTACTTCAACTAATAAAAGTACTAAAACATGTTTTTTAAACTCTTCATATGTTTGTGTGTAAAAATCGGAATCTGTGAAGTAACTAAAGATGTCAGTGGAGTAAAAAGTACAACATTTCCCTCTGACGTGGTGGAGGAGACAGTGACATGAAAAGAAAATACTTGAGTAAACTACAAGTACCTCACAGTTACATTCGGTGGTTGATAGTTTGTAGTTCTGGGTGTTAAAGCGAACGTAGGATCTGACCAGATGTTCGATCACAAACCAAAGTGTCAGTCAGCTGCACGCGTTGACCTGACGGTGGCGCTAGAAGACGAGTCAGAGCATCAATAAAGTTCTTAGAGTTCCGTCTGAGGAGAACATGAACGCTCTTCATCACAGATTTCATTTTATTTTCCACTGATGATTGATTATTGTCCAAAGACTCCAGTAGCCGCACAGCAACAGTCTGAAGCTCTCTGATTGGGCAAGACCTGCAGCAGTGCAGTCTGGGACTTGTTCCGCGTTGAATAGACACATGACCTGGACTGGCCCTGTCTAACCTCTGGATCAGTCTTTGGTCTGGAGGCCTCAGTGGACTCAGTGGTCCCTGTTGGCGTCTGGCTGCACTTTTGGCGCTTCGACCCAAATCTCACAGTTTTGTAACACACATTTGCTAATAGAGCCACAGGTTCAGCTGCGACGGCGACCCTGAGCTCTGTATTAAACTGAGTCATTGTGGTGAATTAATGCCTCATCCATTATGGACGGCGGCGTCTCAAACCACACAGCATTCAGGTGAAAGTGGGTCATGGACAACGTGTCCTTCAGCGTGACGTGTCCTCACAGCTTTGTGGCAGATGCCATTAACTCCTGAACACATAAAGACTCAGAACATTTGATGATGGAGAGTCAACACAATGAACAGAGGGAGGCTGTGTGTGTGTGTGTGTGTGTGTGTGTGTGTGTGTGTGTGTGTGTGTGTGTGTGTGTGTGTGTGTCTCAGTGGGATATGATGGAAAACCAGTGGATGCATATTAATTCAGTGTGTTTTTGTGTCATTTGTATTTCATTAATCCTAAATTAAATTTTCATTGGTCCACGGGCTGACAGGTGTCTGCTGACATCATCCATGATGTCTCTGCTCAGCAGTTTATTCAGTGCTGTAAATGAAGGCCCACAGAATATTAACCTGCTGGTAACAGGATGCACAATACTGAGAAAACTGAATTATTATTGTTGTTCCAGCCATGAAATGTCAGCATGTGATTAACTGTCCTCTAACCTTTATTGATATTCTTGTTGTTTCTCTGCGCTGCCTTTAGTAAACACGTTCTTTTCAAGCTTATTTGCGTTTCACAGACTTTTAATGTCATGTTTTCTTCTTTTGTCCTCCAGGTGAAGCAGTGCTGACGCTTCAAGCATCTATCGATGTGTGATTAGCGGCAAACAAACGTCTCCTTCTGTTTCAGTGTTTTGATGAACTCGGAGGAGAAGGCTGCGTCCAGCAGGTGGCAGTGAAGCAGCACTGAACATAACAGCTGCTGCAAACTTCCACGGAGAAGAGTCCTCTTCTTCTTCTCCGTGCAGCTGTTTCCGTCTGTTTGTGTGCGGTCCTCCTTTAAAGCTGTTTACTGATTCATTGATTTTTAAACGCAGTTTGTGAAGATGTCTGGAGATCTGCGGGCAGAGCTGGAGAAATTTCTGGAGACGTTAAACATCCAGACGAGCTGCGTGGATCACCCGCCGGTAAAAGTGACACCTGGTAGCCGCTCGGGTTACCTGTCACCGCCTGAGCTCACGAGCACCATTTTATTACGACTGTTTTAAAGAAAATGTACATTTATGAGACGCGTTGTTGCAGCTAGGAGAGGAATATAATGCGGTCCACTGTAACAGAACAAAGCTCGATTGAATCCCATTAGAAAATTACACATTTTAAAGTTTTCGTGCCTTTTGTAAACCGTCAAAACACCCTACAACAGAACCACAGACACTGCATGAATCCGTACAATCCACCAATCTGTTCGGCGTTATTTAAAACCCTGACCTGTATGGTTTGAACTTTGTGGTTTGGTGGTGGTGGTGGTGGGGGTTGCCTCTACCACGTTGTTAATGACACGTGGACGTATTAAAGAGGTGATATTTGAAGTAAAAAAGAGTTCTTTTGTCTTTTTTTTTTTTTTTTTAGCATGAGATCAGTCGAAGCAGAATTGGTGTGAAGGTGTGTTCCTTCGTCACATGACAGCGAACACACAGAAATACACCCTGAATCCGTGTTTGATCAGCGGAGTTTTGAAGATGGACTGAGAGTCTCCAGACTTAGAAAACGTCCCCATCATCAACAGCAAACTTACGGGTTTATTCTGAAATCAGATGTATTTATTCGCTCCTTCCTCACCTTTCTGAAGAGCTTTTAAATGTTTTAAACTTTCACTGGACTGATGTCAGCAGCTGCATGCTCAGCACATCATGCTGGAAACTTGGTCCACGTTACTCGTTTCTTTTCTGAGCAGTTTGCAGGAACCTGCTGTGACCTGCAGGTGGCGCCACACGATCATTTCATTCAGTCATTCAGCTTCACACAGACACCAGAGACAGTTTGATGTTTCTGCTCCTCTTTGTTCACGTTCCTCATTCAAACCTTTGAGGTAAAGTTCAAATGAAAAAGAGGCAAACAGGAATAAATTCATCAAAGTTGATTCAGTCTGAGTTAATGTGAGAGTTTCTCTTCTCTCGTGATGTAATCGCCTCCTCGCCTCCGCCCCGCAGGTGTTCACGGTGGAGGAGATGATGCCTCACCTGCAGGACGTGAGCGGAGCCGTCACTAAGAACCTCTTCCTGAAGGACAAGAAGAAGAAAGGCCTGTGGTTGGTGTCCGCTCGCCACGACCGCCAGGTCAGCCTCCGTCACAGGACCGTCTGCTCCACCCGTTATGTCTCTGCTGCCGCCTCATCTCCCATGATCCTCTCTGTCCTCCTCAGGTGAACCTCAACGACCTCGCCAAGAAGCTTGGCGTCGGCAGCGGCAACCTGCGCTTCGCGGATGAGGCGGCCATGTTGGAGAAGCTCAAGGTGAGAAGTGGCGAAAACACACAGTTCATAGAAACATCCAGAAGCTGCAGCGTCTGTCCTCAGGCTGGGACATGAAGTCTACCAGAAGACCAAGATCAGACGACCTTTGACCGACATTTTAAAACTGAAATACTGAAGAACTCATAAAACAACAGAATAAAAACTCTTTCACGTCTCCTGAAGTCAAAAAACCCCCCAAAAAATCCAGAATGCTTCAGTTTGATGTGAGAAAGTTGACGTTAGCGTCTGTTTGACATTTAATGTTTCTAAAAACTGAAGATGAAACACGCAGCAGGAAGTGACGACGTTCTTCTTCAGTGGTTCTCTTTAAAGGAACCATGAAAATATCAGTGTTGATGGTTCTTCTCATTGGTTGGCTGGTTGACTGCAGGCTGTCTTCTCATTGGTTGACTGCACACACTTCCTGTTTCTTCTCTCTCTGACTTGTGTTGACATCACTTCCTCCGCCCGTCTCCTCTCAGGTGGGTCAGGGCTGTGCGACGGCGCTCGCTCTGCTCTTCGATAAGGACCAGAGTGTGAAGTTCGTCCTGGACCAGGACCTGGTGAAGGGAGGCCACGAGATGGTCTACTTCCACCCCATGACCAACGCCGCCACCATGGGACTCCGACCAGACGACCTGCTGCGCTTCCTCAAGGAGACGGGACACGAACCCATCCTGGAGAGCTTCGAGTAGGACGGGAACCCGGACCCGGACCTGGACCTGGACCTGCATCTGGACCTGGACCGGAGCAGCCTGCGGGGATTAAACCTGGACATCAGCTCGAGTCGTGTTTGAACAGGACTGAACAGAAGCTGCAGCACAAACAAAGACGAGGACGTCTTAAATAAGACGAACAGCTGATTGAACCTTTAACCGTCTGCTTCAGTCGCTGCTCTTCAAAAATATCTTTTTATAAACGAAGACGAAATGTTTTCGATTCACAAATCAGCCTCTCGTGAACAGTCATGTTTGTTTCTCTGTGTGTTAAAGAGCCGACTGTCACACTTTGTCTGTTCCTGCTGGTCGAACTCAGACGCTTTAATCAAACGTCAGTAAATGTTTCGTCAGTTTATCAGCTGAAGTGGTCGAGACTCTTATTGATGATGTTTCATGACTTATTGTTTTATTAACCTCACAGCCGTCACGCAGAGCAGCTCGCGGTGAGTCTGGTTAATGTAATGATCACTCCAGCCTCTGGGGGGCACTAGCAGGGATTTACATGGTTGTTTTCAGTGTAGTGCAATTTTATATATAGAAATATATTCACCATATTCCTTAATGTGTCACACCTCTCTTCTTAGAGCTGTTTCATGTTTTATCTTTTAATAAAGTTCTGCTGCTTCTCTTGACCTCTGACCTCTGACAGAACAGATGATCTTTAGTAATGACCTTTCTGATGGAAGGCGACAAACATTTCTGCTGCTGACTCAGAGAGAAAACCTGTTTTTACTGCAGGATTGATTTTAATTGATCTTTATTGAATGATTTAATGTCACTGAAATAACTGCAGGCCTTAAGAACAGCTGTGTGTGCTGATAAAGGCCTTTAATTATGCACATGTAGTGCATCATATTTGTACTCATACTGGAGTAAATGTACTTCGTTCACTACTGCATCTCTGAACAGAACGTGGTAAAGAGCAGCACCATCACTCACAGTGTCCTGAGGGTGGCGCTAGAGGAAGACTCTGGTGTCATGAAAGCGGATGAAAGTGTCGAGGGAGGAGACGGCCGCTGCCGCTCTCGCGCTTTTAATTTGAAAGAACCGCCGGAAACGCCCGCAGTCCTTTGGTCTGTCAGAGTGAAGGTCACAGAGCAGCTCTGCTGTTCCACCTGCACCTGCTGAGTGTGTGCGCGCGCGTGTGTGCGCGTGTCTGACGTGATTAATGACTAAAGCTTAAAGGAGCTTTCCAAAGTTTTACTTTCTCTAAAAGAACTTCAAAGTATTTATTTTTGATAAGTTTATATATTTTTATTATGTGTAATTTATAGATTCAAAATGAAAAATTAAATAACATTAAAAAGATTTATTGTTATATGATACATACACACATACAGTATACACAATACACACACACACACACAAACACATGCACACAATTATTGTTTTCATTCTTTTACTCAAACATTGTTTTTTTTTTTTTAATCACACTGCACAATTTTGGGTGGTTCACCCAACACACACACACACACACACACACACACACACACACACACACACACACTCGGGATCTCTCCCTGCATTCTTAATGAGAGTGTGTATTGTTGTATTGTTGTGCAAAATTAGCAAATGAATAAACGTCACATACTCACACTCAGTTCCCACACATTCTTTCACACGCTGTGTGTGTGCGTGAGTGTGTGTGCGTGTCCATGTGTGCGCGCCCTGTTGTTGCACAGAGACACTTTGTTGGGAGACTTTCTGTGTGTTGAAGCAGAACATCAGCTGCCTCTGAGCCTCTGAGCAAACGCTCAGGTTGAACACGCCGCGGTGCTGAGCTGACAGCTGAGTGTCTGTCCTCACACGGTCACATGTCGGAGCTCCACAGAGTCCAGATACACCCCACAGTCCGGTTCAGACTGTCTGAGGTCCTCACGGCGGTGCGCAGGAGGAGGAAGGACTCCTCAGGGCGGAGACGCTGACCACGTCTGAAGTGAGACAGTTTAAACCCGAGATAACAGCCAGCTTCAGACGGTCTGTTGACCTGAACAGAAGCAGTTACAGACGTTACTGATGGAGGAAATATTCACATCCATTACTCCACAAAAATACCGTCATCAGTAAAACTCCTGTATTCAGTCTAAAGTAAAACTATAAAGAAATGGACTCTGAGTACAAAAGTCAAAGTATCATCGTTACCACTGCAGTATTTCCCTGCGGCATTAAACAGTGCTTCAGTAAACGTACTCTGACTTTTGTGCTCAAGGAGCACCTGAACGCACCACAGCTTTGGGCGTTCACATTGGAGTGTGAACGTCCTTCGCCAGAGGCCTGTGATGTGTTTGGAAACGTACGAGTTATTAAAACTGAACATGTGAAGGAAGTGACCTCACTTGACCTTTTGAGAGAGAGAGTTTCCCCCCCTCTGTCTGTCTGTCTGTCTGTCTGTCTGTCTGTCTGTCTCTCCCCCCCCCCCTCTTTCTCTCTCTCTCTCTCTCTCTCTCCCCCCCCCATCTCTCTCTCTCTCTCTCTCTCTCTCTCTCTCTCTCTCTCTCTCTCTGTCCCCCCCCCCCCCCCCCCCCCCCCCCCCCCTCTCTCTCTCACTCTGTCTGGTTTCTGTTAGTTTTGGTCCTGAGCTGCAGCTCTATCGCCGTGGCGACCAAGAGGAGTCTGGTCGCTATGGGAGACAGGCCAGAAATAAGCTGTCATTAGGTGTGTGTGTGTGTGTGTGTGTGTGTGTTTACCCCTCATATAATAATAGTGATACAGAGCATGAAGTTAAAGAGCTGCTCTTGTACACGTTTATCTGTGTGTGTGTGTGTGTGTGTGTGTGTGTGTGTGTGTGTGTTTACGCCATCATCATGATGTGATTTGTTTATCTTCTGTTTTCTCTTTTCTCCTCTCATCTCTCCCGGGAGCTCGAGCAGTATTCTGATTCTGCTGATGATAGTCGTGTCCGCTGTTGGAGCTTCAGTGCTGTGTAGTACTGTAGTACTACTGTAGTTTTAGTCATAAAATGTTCAGTATCCACACAGATGAGACATGTTTCTGCAGCGTGACGGTAGAGTGAAACATCATCATCTTAAACATCATCAAAGATTAATCTGATGTCAGATATCTTTGTTTTTCTACCAAATAGACTTTTCATCTCTAAACGTAAATGAGAGGAGCTGCAGATCCAGCTGATGACCAGAGACACCAGCACACTCCCAGTTCAGACACTGGAGTGATGAAAATCAATTACAGCCACTTCAATTCATTCCTAACGAGTGATGGAGTTTGTCATCGTTTTCATTTTAAGCCTCTGTTTCCTGTTAATGATCTTTTCATTGTGTCCTGAACATCTCCATAGCAGGGCCCTGAACGCAGCACCGAGCCTGTGGACGTCGGGAGACCAAACATCTGTCTGTAGACCTGTCAATCACACCAGCAAGGTGCCCCATCAGCACCAGAGCAGCTGTCACTAAGCACAGCTGTGGATATTTATAGCAGCCTAATCATTAATTCATCACACGTAGCTGTGAAGCATCATCAGCTGTAATATCTCAATCATCATTATTAAACACCTGAAAGACGATCAGTGATTCATTGGTAACAGTGAAAAAGAAAAGAAAGCCAAGAAATACAACAACAAACAGAGAAAACAAGGAAAATAAACAGAAATCAAGCTTCTTAAACGTGTTAGCATTGACATTAAAGCAGGAAAATGTCTGCAGCCTAGTGTACAGTCAGCAGCCGGCTAGCTTAGCTTAGCACAAACACAGGAGCAGACTTTTACTTTGAAGGTTAGTTTATTTAATTCTTTTATCGTTTAGTTCTCGGTTTCTTTCATTTCCACTGTCATTCTTCATCCTGTGTCTTTAACTCTTGTCCTTCCTCGTCTGGTCTGTGTTACCTTCTTTGCCTTTTGCTTTCATTTGTGTCTGGGACGTTCTCTGGTTCAAGACTTTTCTCAAAGACAGGAGGCTGAGAATCATCCCAGAGACAAACCATAGAAATATTCCAGACCATCATATTAATAATAATCCAAATAAAACCACTTCTATCTTTAAAAAAGTCTCCAGTGTCAGCTTTTTATGTCATATGGTCACAGTGGACAGGTGTCTCTGTCCTCTTATAGTTGGAGACGAACCCACCTGTTGTTTCTGCCCCGCAGCAGTGACTGACACTTCCCCTTTAAGAGATCCAGGAAATGCATGGGAGCGAGGGGGTGGTGGGAGGCGGGGCTTCCTGGTTCAGGGTGGTGCTTTTTTGAGGAAACAGGTGTGTGTGCTGACAGGGATGATGTCATTCTGTGGCTGAGTCACCTGGGAGACAGCTGCTGAGCGTGGACAGAGAGGGGGAGAAACAGGAGGAGGAGGAGGAGGAGGAGGCCACGAGCTGCCATCATCACTCTTGTTTTTCTTCCCTGAGGAGGCGTCGGTGTGAGGAAGGAGGCCCGGCAGAGGAGCAGGAGGAGGAAGAGGAGGAGGAGGAGGGGATCATCTGAACGCTGCTGTGTGTCAAGGTGAGAAAGAGACAGAGGAAATGAATGAGAGAGAGAGAGAGAGAGAGAGAGAGAGAGAGAGAGAGAGAGAGAGAGCATGTAGTCACAGAGTAAGTCACATTTCTTATTTTCCCTCCTCTGAGGCTCAATCATCTCACCAAACTCCATTCAAAAATCTGCTGATTTTATCTCACCTCTCAACAGTGGAACATGATTTAAGACCTGAACTCTTTTAAGGACCAGCCTGGTGTTTTTTCATGCTTCAGCTCAACAACTAGCAAGTGCAATCTTCATCCTTCCTGTGCTCCATTTTCCAGACTATCCCATCTGTGTTTACACTACATGGCCAAAAGTATGTGGACGCCCCTGTCCACACTCTTGTGTGTACTTGGTGTGTTTTTTGCTGGTTTAGTCTTGGCCCCTTAGTTCAAATGAAGGGAAAACTTCATGCTAAAGCACACGCTAACATAATAAACAGTGTGTGTTATGGCTCATATATATATTTATAAGTTAAGTAAAACACTTCTGGTGATTGGTCAGTCTTTGTCTTTTTCAAGCTGCATCCTGTATCATTGTTTTTTTTTTGTTTTTTTTTTCGCACTGTTGGTCAAACAATGCAACTCCAGAATGAATGTGGTGCCAATCTTTCACCTGAATGGAGCTTTGTGTGCAGACAGAGTGGTTTGTCATTCTGATGGAGAGTAACAGATTGTTTTCAAAGGAATCGCTGTTGGATTTCTCTTCCTGAGGTGTTCAGGCAGACGTCAGTGTGTCAGGTCAAATCTGAGCTCGCTGCATTAACACCTGTGGACAGACCGAACACAGTCTTTTCTGTGGCGTCTAACAGGACGACTTTTCTCTGGACTGATGCTGATATGTGTGGAAGCAGCAGGCGTGTTGGCAGGTGTGGTGAAGAGGAGGAGGAGGAGGAGGAGGAGGAGCTGACTGATGCACAGCTCAGTCTGTAATTTCTCCAGATGCACTTTGGTTTAGTGGTCAGTTTGGCTCCGGTTCTACGTCACTCCCTGTTTTGGGTCCTGGTTTTGGATCCTCTCGTAACTCTGCAGATGAACTCTGCTTGTTTGTGCTCTCGGTGGGAAACTGTTGGTATGTCCCTGCTCTCTTCTCGCTCAGCAGTCTCACCATCACTGAAAGACGTTTCTGTCTCACGGCTCATAAATGTCCTCCATCTTCTGTCTTGTCGCTCTGACCTCTGACCCTTAACCTCCTCGGCCCAGCTGGAAGCAGGAGGGAGACTGTTAGCTTAGCTCAAGTCTGTCTGATTCACATGTTGGATCTCGTTAGCTAACAAACAAACAAACAAACAAACAAACAAACAAAAAGTAGCTGACAGAGTTAGAGAACCTCAGTCTCAACTGTACTCAGGCAAAAGAACAGTATTCACAGCTTCATGCAGTAAAAGTACAGCAGTTCTGTCAGCTTCATGCAGTAAAAGTACCACAGCTCTGTCAGCTTCATGCAGTAAAAGTACAGCAGCTCTGTCAGCTTCATGCAGTAAAAGTACCACAGCTCTGTCAGCCTCATGCAATAAAAGTACAGCAGCTCTGTCAGCTTCATGCAGTAAAAGTACTGTCTGTGCAGTAAAATGTCTCCTGTGTCTGATCTCTGATTCTCTGTGACTTTATTAGTTTGTTCAGACTGAAGCTTCAATGTTTGAGCAGCATTTTACTGTTTACTGCAGGTGGAGATACTTTCAGATACTTCATGTACTGTTTGCTAGTTTACTTTGCTTTTTCTCTCATCTCTGATTTTTTTTTTTTTTTTTTTTTTGTGGAGTATTGAATAATTTGACCATTGGGACCTCAGATAGTTCATTAAATGAAACCATGGAAATCATTCAGTGGAGGAGCTGATAACATACATCTGAACTTTATTTTGAAAGGATTTCCAGAAAAGACAGTTGGGTTGTTTTGTCACGTAAAATCTTAATATCAACAGTAAATCGTAGCTCCAGCTGTCAAATAAATGCAGCGGAGTAGAAGTAGTGTTAGTAGAAGTTCCTGTTCAAGAGAATATTGATATTAAAAATACTGCTGCAGAACGCAGTACAGGAGAAATTAAAAGTACTGGATCATGTTCTCCTCCCTGTAGATTCAGCTGTTTTAGCAGAGGTCCATGTGTTCAGTGGGTAGCATCAAAATATTGATTAGAAGAGCTTCAAAGATAATATTCTGATCAAAATAACTATAAAAGATGTGACAGTGTGTGAAAGGTGTTAGTGTGACAGACAAACAGCAGCGAGCAAACAGGTGACTAACAGACTGCAGACACACACACACAGTGACTCACAACTGCCCTGGGTGGTGTGTGTGTGTGTGTGTGTGTGTGTGTGTGTGTGTGTGTGTGTGTGTGTGGTACCATCATATGACTGGGAGAGTAAACAGTGCAGATGTACCATGGGAACGGTGAGGGTGATGTCATGCAGGAAGTGGACATAGTGAAATGAAAGCACGCACACACACACACACACACACACACACACACACACACACACACACACACACACGCACACACACACACACACACACACACACACACACACACACACAGTGGTAACTGTGCCATACATGTGGTCTCACATGATGTTTGGTGTTTTTCAGTGAAGCCTTTGTGTATTTTTTGTGTATTTTTTGTGTATTTTGTGTGTGTCCTGATGAAAACACTTCACATGTTTATCACATGTGGAATACGTGTGCTGGCACATGTGATTTCTGACTCTGATAAACTGACAGGATGCAGGTGATGTAACTTACAGGTAACTCGGGTCACATGTGGAAACACTGGTTTCACATGTGACCCTGATGGATTCACATGCAGGCAGCTCAGAGTTTTTGTACTCGACTGTAGACGAACGTTGACTTTGGGAGGTGGATCCTCGTCGCATGTCCGACAAACTTCACCTTGAGTTAACTTTAATCCCTGTCAGCAGGTCAGAGTTCAGCCTGTGTCAAACATGGCCGTCGTCTCCATACTTGAAGATCATGTGACTGTCAGTTTGGGCGTCTACACTTTCAGCCATGCTAGCAGCTACAAGGTGGCAGCTGACAGGACGGTCAGACGTGGTTCATGCTCCCCTGAGGATGAACTGTAATGACTGCATTGATCCTCTGACTTTTCCTCTAGCGCCACCATCAGGTCAACATTGTAATGTTAGTTTTTTTGGTTCATGACTGTCAGGATGCACCGCTGTCCTCCTGTGTGTCAACGATCAACAAGCAGCAGCATTTCTTTCCGCTGAGTTCAGCCCAGCTACAGAGGTCAGATCACACGTTAACGCTAACATGTCAAATAGCTCCATGTGATGCGTTCATGTGTTTGTGACAGTGTAGGAAAGTGAGCAGTGTTGGGAAGCAGCCGAAAACCAAGTGGACTGGCTTATATGAAGTTATTTATGACATGATTCAGTCGAGAGTTACGAATAACAAACAAAGGAGGTGAACTGTAAAGAAAGGAAGAGCCTGAGGACGCATAGAATAGAATAGAATGTATAGAAATACAACCGACAGAGGAGTGAGAGGGGGAACCTGACGGGGCGGAGCTTCAACTCTCTGAGCTGCTCAACTCTACCTGTTACCTGTGCTGCTCACATCCAATCACAGCCACCACCACTGGTGGACTGGACTGAGCTCTGCTCCAATCAGGATCCAGGCAGGAAGTGAGGCGGGCGTCGTCTCAGCATCAGGACCAGTCTCACACGAGGGTCGGTCACACGGGGCGGGGCCGGCCCAGGACGTGATACTGGTATTTCAACTGGTGCTTCACTGAAGGGTCTGAGTACTTTTACCACCAGTTACTGCAACGCTGTCGCCATCAGCATGTTTGTTGTCTGAAAGGGTCTAATTCAGCAGCAGTAAACTGGTTCAAACAGGATGCCCCCCAGCCCAGTAAACGCACACGCACGCACACACACACACACACTCAGTGTCAGTAATGAGCAGGAAGCTGCAGCAGGTCAGCACAGTTTCCTTCATGTCTGTTCTGAGCTGCAGACTCTTTGTATTCAAATCAGCAGCTTTTTGTGTGCGAGCTGAATGAGAGGCGAGTCTTCCTCTCACTTCACTGAGCTCTTTGTTCTTCATCACAGACGCTAAATCACAGCCAGCGGCGGCGATCGGACAGTAACCATCAAACACAGCGCTGTGAGAAGATGGAGATGACTCACTGTTGTGTTTGAAAACACGTTCTGACGGCTCAAACTGTTCGTCTCCGTCCGTTACAGAGCACCAGAAAACAATATCACACAGTCATCAGGCCGATGTGATCAAATACACTGAAACCCAGACAAAACTGTCCCAAACTGAGCGAAAACGTCTTCATCTACATGCCAAAGTACCACAGATAGATTCAGATGAAAGGAAACTGTGCAGGTTAACAGGAGACATCATCATAAAACAGACTGAAAAGATAAAAAGATAAACAGTTTGAGAGACAGTAAAAAAACAAAAAACAAAAAAGTGTTTCTCACAAGAATGATGTAATATTTAAAGAACCGAGTGGTAACACGAAAATTAAGATTGACTTCAATGATCTGCACTGAAGCAGGAAAAAGTTAAAACACACTTTTAATCTCATTTAACTTAATTTACTAATTTACACAAAACATTTCTGTTCATACTGAAGTGCAGTACTGAAGTATACATGTGAGACACTTGTACTTTATACTTTGTACTACAAATGAGTGGACTAGAAGTAGAAGTACTTTTATCTGACAGCTTTCATCACGAGGTCCCTTCACATTAAGATTCTACATCTGAAACAACGCTGTAACTGCCAACAGGAGGAGACAGTTGGTGGACTTTTTGCTTGTGATGACGTATTTATGTATTGCAGTATTGCAGTTTTTCCTCAGTAAAATATGTGAATACTTCTTCCATCATTTGCTAAACATTACTTCAGAACTGAACAGCTGTGCAGTTGTAAGCAGGTGGAAAAGAACGACAAACCTGGAAGTGAAATTTAGAAATGAGTCATAATTCACATGTTTAACGTGATAAATAACGTAATATATATTCTGTGTTTCCTTTCCTCTTCTTCATCATCATAGTGATATAATATCCCTGAAAGTCCCTTTTAATGCTCCTTCAAAGTAAAAGCATGAGATATTTCCCCCACAGTACCTTTCAGCTTTTGTGGAAAAATACACTTGCGTCTGCTTTAATTTGACATTTCCCTCACTGGTGGCTGCTGTCCTGCTTTGGCGTCCCACTAATCACTGTTGTCCGTGAGCTGTGACCTCTGACCTTTGACCTCCTTCCTGCTGCTCGTGTTGAAGCTCAGTGTGATCCTCTCTGGACAGAAACAGTCTGTTTAAATGTCCCAGCCTTGAAAACAGAAGGCCTCTCCACTTGTGCAGTTCATGAGTCCAATTAATTCAGCGACATTGTTCAAAGTGAACAGAGTGTGACAGACAAAGTGCTTTATGGACCGAAGGAAGGAGAAAACCAGACCTAAAGTGGAAAACACGTGTGATCTGGACGATGCTGTGTTTCCTGTTTGTGCTCCACATTATGTTCAAGCTTCAGAGCAGAAAGTGTCTCCAGCAGCTTTCAGGCTGAAGCAGCTCTGCGGTGTGTTTGTTGTCTCTGGTTTTATCCATATTTATGCCCCTGTTGACAACCTGAAAACGAGCTGAGCAGCAGAAGATGTGAAACACTGATTAAATATGCATCAGACACACTGAACTAACAGCTTACTGTCACCAGATACTGAAGGTCCTGATTTACAGCTGCAGATGTTAGTTTGATGCTCAAACGTTCCCCCTGAAGGAGATGTGACACGGCTGGACCGTTGGAGTCAAGCAGCCCGTCACCTTGTCGCTCTTGAGGAACAGTCCACATGCAGCCATAGACGGGTCAAGCCAGCCAATCGTCTGCTCACTCAAAGCTGCTGCCACAGACGTCCAGAGTGATGAATGTGGTCACATCAGCGCTGCAGTTTGGAACATCTCAGCAGGGGTTAAAATGGGCTGAACCGCTTCCACTGATGGAAACTCTTCCAAAACAACACAAAACAAGCCTCCACCTGACCGACACAAGTCTGTCCTCCTTTCCTTCCGGGTTTTCTCTCCACGAACTGTTGTGATGCTCGCTTCACGTCATCTCTGCTTCATCTTGGTTTAGTTCACTTTTACTCTGAAAATCTAGACGGTGGTCCTTACAGTAAGCGTTCATGTAGATCAGCTCTTATCAGCCGGTGAGTTGGCAGTCAGTTGCTAATTAGTGGACTGATGCTCCCTGATGCTGCTTCACAATAAAAGCCATCCGGTGTTTCCAGGTGAAAGGCTTTTAATTTGAAGCCAGAGCCGATTGATTTGCATGAACAGAAGTTAAACAGTGATGGACTTCAGGCCCTGATTTGACTCTGACAGTGACAGTGGTGTCAATCGTTTCATCTGACTCTCAACAAGAAACCAAATAAGTGTAAAATGTTGTACTCCTTTAACACAAAGATTGATATTATTTATTTCATCTCACCATCAGAAAAAGTCAAGTATCAGAAAGACAATGTTTCCCGATTTGTTGGAATATTCCTTTAATTACAAACTGTGTCAGCGAACACTCCGAATGTTAACTAGTCTGCTGAGATTATTCTTCTTCAGATCAACCCTCAAAGGTTTGGAAATAGATTGAATTTGTGGGAAAACCAGCAGTTGTGTTGGTCTCTGTGTCTCTGTGGTGTTTGTTTATTTATTAAAATCCCCGTTAGCTTTCTCATAGCAGCAGCTAGCGCAGCTCCAGCTGTGCGGCGTCGAGAAGAAGTCAACAGGACATTTATTATAACTGATCATCCATAATTTAATCTATGGATAATTTATGGAAGGAGTGAGGAGCCTAAAAGCCAACGAATAGTCCAGATGAAGTCTGAAGAAGTGTTTTCAGATGTTTCGACATTCAGTGTTTGTGTCTTTCCAAACCGACAGTCAAAGAGCTAAACTGTTTCCAAGCAGTTTGCAGAGAGAAAGACAGAATCAGTCCCACCAAATGAGGGAAACGTTCCTTTGTGAAGAACGATGGATATGAACGATGATACGTGAGGCCTTGGTTGGTTCTGCACAGCCGGATTTAGCCCCGCTCGGCCCAGTTTGGTCCAGTTCAGCCCTGTTTAATAGAAACCAGCCTGAGGAGTTTCCACCAGAGGAATGTTTGAGGGCTGAGCTGTGGTTCATATCTGTTCTCCACCCAAACTCTGTTCAGCTCCACATGAGACAAACTGCTTCTTCATGTTTAATGTTTTTTCATTAAACATCATGAATTTATTTTTAACCACATTTTGACTGCCTGTCATCTCTCTCACATATTTCAGACTCTTGTTTATTCTCTTTGCCTTCCTATCAGGCTGCGTTTGCTCTGCTGTTTTAATAGGCAGTATTAAGTAGCAGCCAGTGGCAGCGAGTCAAATACTGCACTTAAGTACAATAAATTTGAGGTACTTGTACTTTAGTGTGAATCTTTGCTTCTCATGACATTTTAGACTTCGACTCTGCTGCACGTCAGAGGGAGTTACTGAACTTTTCTACTTCACAACAGTTATTTGACCGTTTCAGTCAGCAGTTACACTACAAATTAAATAGATTTTACACATAAAACATATGAAAATGTTGATTATTAATTATCTAATTGCCAATTATTCTGATAACGGTTGAAGTATTTTTTCCTGTAAAAACATTTGATGTTTGCTTTGCTGCTGTTCCTGAGAATGATCTGAATGTGTTTGTAATAATGTGGAGCTTTGGACTGTTGGTTGGACTGAACGAACATTGTGAAGGCGTCACTTTGGGCTCATTTCTCACTATTTTCTGAATGTTTCCAAACCAAACAATCGATCGATCGATGGAGAAAATAATCAGCAGATTGATCCAGAATGAACGAATCATTAGTTTCAGTCCTTTACAATTTCCTCAAACAAAAGCTGGGTCTCACATAGCGGCCGCTGTGGTTGACACGAACAAATACAGGCTGGGAGAAAAAAGCATTCTGGACATTTCCATCATTTAGTAAATTCAACAATATAACCATGCAATGTTATCAGGCCGCCAGCTGATGACCAGAGGTCACAGAGGACATTTTTCTGCGTTTGAACCAAACCAAACGTCATCGGATCAGGAAACATTTTCATCTGTTGTGGACAAACAATGTCGTTTGTCTTTTAATTTGAAAGACTTCATTTGTGAGACCCGTGTTGTTCTGAGAAAGAACACAAGAACACAAAAAGTGTTTCAGTGGGATACGTCAGTTGTTGTTGGTCTGCAGTGGTTTCCAGCTGTAAACTCCTCTTTAATCTCTTGGTGACACAAAAACAGTAAGTCAGTTTTATGATGTGGTGCTTTCATTAGTTTCTTTTGTTTTTATTAGTTGTGTTACTGCAGCAGCTGCAGAATGACTGCTGGTCAGTATTTGTAGAATTCATTCTGGTGGGAGTATTGATAGTACTCATAGTACTCTATTAGTGGCATTTAAATGTTGTATGTGAGTGTGATATGTATCTGATTGGTTTAGTAAAAGCTGTTAATGACTGACTAACCTCAGTGTAATGACCTGTTAGACAGCGTGTGCATCAGTCAGAGGTTTATTACAATCAGCACGTTGATTATGAGCATCATGAGGCTCAGCCGCCTCCTGTTGTGGCAGGCTGTGGTGAGCTGCCTCGTATTGATCCTAACATGTCCTCCTGCGTTTCTAATGTGATCAATACCCCGATCAATACAGTCACACTCACAGTACAGACACAGCACAGCTTCGTTTCTGCTGCTCGCTGCACAGTCAGCTCTCAGGTTTAACTCCTGCGTGTCTTCGTTCTCAACACTCCAGCGATTAGCCAGTGACATCCTGACGTCTAATGTGACGACAGTCCAGTGACTACTTGGTAAAGTAGACGACACACACACACACACACACACACACACACACACACACACACACACACACCGCCTTGTTTTACATGTGCTGTTTACTTGTTTTTCATATCTCTCTTTGCTGCTGGAACACTGCAAATTTCCCCACTGTGGGAATAGTAAAGGATTATCTTATTTTATTTTAAATGATCTTATATCATGATCTCAAAATATTTAAAATTATCGAAAAGATAGCTTAATCATTTCTTTATCAGCACACACAAACACGCACGTGTTGTTTTGGGTTTGTTGCCTCAGTTTTACTTTAAATATGATCAATAAAAAAAACAGTAAAATCCTGCTTTTACATGAATGTATGAGTCATAATAATCTACCTGATATCACATATAATAGCAGAGCAGTCACGGGGGACATATTACTGCACTGAGTACTTTGAACACTTGAAATACATTTTCCTGATTATTCTCACATACTTTAACATTTGTGAGTACTTTCACCTTAGTACTCGGGTGTGGATGTGAGTACTTCATCACTTCAAGTCATTAACTTCATCCTCACATTTCACCCACATGTTAAAATTGTTAAGGGTTTGGGGGATTAATGGTTTAATATAAAGGCATTTTGTTCCCACACGCACGCACGCACGCGCGCACGCTCTCATGTTGACACTGGCGCACGCGCTCGTGCTCTCGCGCACACTGCTGCAGGTAGTAGCTCCTCCCCCTCCATTCTGCCGTTTTAAACACAATAACCGCCGCTTCTCCGGAGCTCCGGACACGCTGCCTCCAGGACAGCCTGGATATGTTCTTCACCTCCGGCGAACAGCTCACAGGTGAGCCGCTTGCAGACGTCCATGTTGCCGTTTTTCTGTCTGCGTTTGTGCTTTGATGATGTCGGTGGATTTGAACGTAGCCACCGTTACTCTCATTCACCGGCGTTAGCTAATACTACGTTGTCGGTACCAGTTTCAAACAGGCTCCGTAGTGAACGACAAGCTAACGTGTCGTAAAGATCCAGACGGATTCGGCGGTTTTGTGCTTTTGGCTGAGCTAGGACGGAGAATGTTCGGCTAAAACAGGTCGGTGATGCTGTGTTGTCCTCATTGTTCTCCGTGAAGTTTGCTGGAAGTGATGTAATGTAGCCCCGGTGCGTTTAATGTGAAGCGAGCTCTGCGCCGGACTCCCTTCAAAAAAACATCCATTTAAATGCTACGTTTTTTTTTGTTTTTTTTTAATCAGCAACCGGTCATATAGCTGGAGGTAATTTGGCCTTTTGTGTTCTGATTAATTTGGCATGCAGTTAACACATCAGTCATAATTCAGTTTTAATGAAAACTCAACTGCTGTTACTTGCTTCTGGAGATCTTCGCGTTTCGGAGGAGGTGAATAACGGGAGTCGAAGTGATGGCGAAGCAGCTTTTAAAAAGGACGTGTTTTCTTTCTACATAAGAGATGTGCTGTGGATCTAACTCATGCCGATGTGAAGAGTGGTTCATGTGGGTTTCGAAGAGCAATTGAAAAAATATTCTCCGGCTCGTCTACGTTGATATTTAAGCAAAGAAACTTTAAACTGTTACATTTGAGAACGGAATATGGTGTGGCGTTTAGGGGGCAGGGTGAGAACGTATAACGGAGCTAGTTGCGATGGAATCCGCTCTTGGTTAGCTCATTATGTCAGAGGGTCGCTGGCGGATCATCGGCGGGTGCAGTAACTTCATGCACAGCTCAGTTCACGTTGATGATATGACTTGTTGAGCTCATTTCCCACAATCCGTCAGACATTCCTGCGTGCAGACTGAAGCGGCTCCGACTCAGACTTGGTCACTAATAATTGTCAGTTCTAACGTTTCAGCTTGAGTCTGAATGACAAAACCAGCAGACGGCTCTAAGATGGAGTAAAACAACCTGTGGGTCTGGTTGCAGTCGTGCACTGCAGGCTTTCAGATGAATGAACCTGCGTCACCTCTCGGGGAAGTTTTGCTGGAAGTGATGCGCCACAGAGGAGATGTGAGCTGTGCAGAAATGTGGAGGTTTGCGCTGTGCTGGCTGAGTGTGTGTGCAGCCGCCGAGCTTTAAATTAAAGGGACATTATTCAGCAGTATTCATGGGAAAATAATGTGTTGAAAGAACGGGAGGAGGAGCTCCTCCCAGTCTGGATGATTTACTGTTTATTCACTCAACTGGTGGAATGTGGGGGAGTAAAAATTAGAACAATGCATTCACAACAGGGGATGTGATGGAGGGAAACAATCTGCTTTCACAAACTGGAAAAAGTTTGGGGATTAAGTCTTTGAAGTAGTTCTAAGTTGAAATGAAATGAGAGCAGATCTTTCCGTGCTTTAGGTCTGTGGGTCGGTCGAAGGCCCCATGAAAGCCCGAACATGTGATCTGTGTCTGGACGGTGAGATCTGTGCGTCTTTGCATTTACATCATCTGCTGTTAAAACAGAATGTTTCTGTGTGAATAAGTGAGAACTTATCTGAATCCATCCCAGAGCGAGCTCTTAAAGACTTCACTGGCTGCTCTTTGGTTTTTACTTTTCTGTTTGTGTCCATGTTGACAGAGCTAGCTGTTTCCCCCTGCTCCCAGTCTTTATGCTAAGCTAGGCTAACCACATCCTGACTCCAGCTCTGGACTGAACACACAAACATCTCACTCTCTGGATGCTGTCATGAATTGAATACGTCAGTATTATTGATAACACTATTGAGGAAAATGCTGTGATAATTATCGTAATATCAATTTCATCCCTTCTGCCGAAAACCATGACTTTCTTCAGTTTCTCCTGGAAGTCGTTGAGAGTTTCTAATTATGTACACAATCTGATATCAGCTTTGAGGATATTTCTTTCTTCCTGAATTATTATTCTAATTATGTTTCACTCTCTTCTGAAATGTGATCAATCAGGAAAATGATCGGTGTGTTCACTGATAATGAAAGTGATCGTTAGCTGCAGCCCGGTCAGAGTTCACCCTAATTACTCACCACAATGCCTCAGTCCACAAACTTTATGAGGCCTGTTTTTCTAGAGGGCCTGTTAATGTAACAATGCTGTGAGAGAGGAATGCTGGGAAACGAACGGCGGGCAGCAGAGGTCAGAGGTCAGCGTGCTCCTCGGACTCAGACTGTCTGCAGGTGGACGGCTGCTCTGCTGGGATCCAGACAGTCATCGTCACGGGGTCACGGGGTCAGGCTCCGGTGGATGGAGGTGTTAATTAAAGTCAGATCGACATCGAACGGCGATCTGAAGATAACGGATCGAGCTGTGACGATCTGCTGGTGTGAAGGTGTCTTTTTAGTAGATATGAGTCATAAAAATCACATGATTGATCAGGAAAACAACCGATAATGAAGAAGCCCTTGGTTTGGAAATAGATTTAAGATGAATTTTAAGTTTTGAATCTTTATGTTAAACCTCTGTTCGGCCTCCTCCTGCTCTCATGACCTCCACCACTGTCTGAATTCAACATGTGGTTCATTATTTGGGGTCCAGGCAGCGACGCTCACTCTTGTTTGTTCCTGTTATTTTTGTTCTTGAAGCACAAACTCACTGCAAGTGTCACGTTAAAAATCTCTCAACGTTTTTCTCTCTTCTGCATCTGCTTTTCTGATCTTAAAATGTCAAATTTAGTCATTTTTCGTGATCTGCCTGGACCCTGATCATCGCCGCCTGTGGCTGTATTTACTGATTTGTTTCTGTTAAACGCTGCCTGTTAACCGGCTGTCACCACCAAGCTGCTGCTGCTGCACCGCGGATCGAGTTATTATTTTATGATCGTGGCATCTCTGACAAAATCAGCATAAATCCAGGTTAATGACAGCAGCTGTTATCACGATGAAAGATGTCATCTGAAAGCATCTGCTCCCACAGTTTCAAAGGGGATTGAGAGCAACTTATTTCATTCTTACTCAAACGCTGAAGTGTTGAAAAAGTGAAATTATTTTGAAAAGTCCATGGATGGAATAAGTCTCTGTTGGATATTTTCTGAGTGTCTGTTATCAGTTTTGAGGATAAAAGTTCAGATTTTCACAAAGCACAACATTTTTTTTTTCAAGCAAAATGTCAAGTTTGTTGGTTTTAGCTTCTTAAATGTGAGGATTTCTATCTTGTCTTTGTGGGAGTAAACTGAATCTCTGGGTTTTGGACACTTATACCAGGCATTGTTCGCTCTTTCCTGACATAGTTAAGAAAATATTGGATGCTTGCTGCGTCAGTCGGTGTGATGTTTGCTCTGTGTGTTGATGATGTGATTTCAAGCTGCTGTGTGAATGTTAGAGACGCTTCCTCACCTCATTCTGTCTCTGCTTCAGTGTAAGATTCATCAGAAGCAGGTTTCCCCTTCTGTCTCCTCCATCTTTGTTAGTTTGGAGTAAAACAGCAGTCGCAGCTTTGAGCCCCGAGTTCAGAGCAGAACTGAAGTGTCCTTGACTGAAACAGTGCAGAGACGTCGACTCGTCTGAGAGTCTCGGAGGGAGACGACAAGAAGCTAATTCCTCCTTTCACTGGGTGGAATTAAGTGATTGAAGTGCTCCACATTCCCAAATTCTCCGGGTTATTTTGGTGCTGTTGCAGCTCTGAAGGACGGCTGTATATTCATGAGCTCTCCTTTTAGTCATTAGGCCCCAAATCTTCCCCCAGACTGACTGCCAACGAGGTCAGCAGCAAGACGAGCGTCAGTTCCTGCGCCCAGAAAGCATCTTAGAAAATATCTGACTTAGTGATTCTCTCCAGAGTTTGGTAGAAAAAAGGGAGACGCACAGATTTAACTCGCGCTGCGTCCTCAGGAAACACCCTTCAATAAAAAGTTTTTGGCTTTAAGTGCAGGCGGCAGAGAATCCCTGATGACGTCTATTCTTAGTCTCATTTTCTCCTCAACTTCCTCCTCTAACGTCTCTTTCTGGGATCATCAAACCATCCTGGCCTCAGATTATCGACCGCTTTCGCTCTCATTTCATTCCCAGAGATATCGATGTTAGTATGGTGGAATAAACAGATGTTCAGTTGAAGCTGTCAGTTGGTGTTATAACCTAAAGGCCTCTTGTGTGATCTGAAGATCTGCTTCACGGTCAGTGCTGCTGGTTGTTTTCATGAAGTTTGATGTCTGATGGAGTTCACTGCAGACTGTTCACGGTTGGATGTGAGTCAGAGTGTAATTAGCCGCATGATCAGTGTGTGTTTCCCTTTGAGAATGTGGGTTGTGATGCGGACTCATCGTATTTCTACTGTTTTGTTGCGATTGAACCTTACTGCCACCTACTGGCTTTGAAGACGTTTGGCATTCATCCCACCGGGGCCAAACGCTTCTTCCTCGGCTTAATGAAAATCTGGCCAGTAGTTTTTCTGCAGTCCTGCTGACAAACAGACAGAGAAACCAGTCAGAAAACGGAACATCCTGAACAGATTAAATCTGTTCGATGAGTTACGACCTCCTCCTGACCACTTGGTGTCGCTGTTGTCTCGAGTTTGATCTGTTTTCATATTGTCAAACTTTGAAGTCAGTGAACCCTCCTGACAGGCCAGACTGAGTCAAATCAATACGCCGACTGACCGACTGTCTGTCTGTCTGTCTGTCTGTTTGTCTGTCTGTCTGTCTGTCTGTCTGTCTGTCCCTTTATCTCTGCCTCTCCATGTCCCTGTTGGCTTCATCCCAGTGTTCCCAGAGTATCCAGTCTCCTGGCAGCCCTGCAGAGGGGCTGCAGGGAGCCGGCACTGAGCCAGCCTGGCGAATTAGAGGTGATTATAGCACTGTGTGTGTGTGTGTGTGTGTGTGTGTGTGTGTGTGTGTTGCTGCTGTAAAGCCTCTGCGACAGACTGGCGTTTTGTTATATAACCAATTTTACACCAAATCAGCCTCAGTGCTCACCAGGAGAGGAAACGACCTCTAACCAGCCCAACTAATCCGGACTCTCTGATTGGCTAGTGTGCTGTCCAGGTACAAAGACGTCACCTGGGTCTCCTTTCAGTCTCTGCTCTCCCTCATTTGTCACATATGATGTTGTTTTAAAGGTGAGGGAATGACTTGTGTGTCTGTGCAGGCGGCTGCAGCTCCAGGCTCAGCGTATTGGTTTATTAGTGCTGTTTACATCCAAGGTAGACAGTAATCAATCAACTGATCAGTCAATCAACAGAAAAATAGTGGATCAAATAACCGTTCCCCACTTCGAGCTAATGTTGTCCTCTGTTTGGATTTTCAGCTTCTCTTTCATATTTTAAGGTTTCAGGCTGTTGGTTGGCTGACGTCACCTTCAGTCTGCATTCAGCATTTTCACTGTTTTCTGCTTTGATGTAGACCAATCAATCAATCAATCAATAATCAAGAAAAAAATAGTTAGTGGCAGCCAAATTTTTAAAGCACTCAGCTTTAGGGATCGTCATGAAATGATAAGAAATCACTGAAGTTCATGTTAAGCCTAATACTGGTGTTAGACCGTGTCTTCTTTGCTGCAGAGGAAATAAAGTTTCTGTTTATGAACGCCACTGCAGCATCTTTCTCCTCCTCCTCCTCCTCCTCCTCCTCCTCCTCCTCCTCCTCCTCAGCTATAGGCCAGGCTAAAAGAAACCAGTGCAGTCCCAACTACAGAAAGACAGGTGAAGCTAGCTGCTAGCATGTCACACGTCTACAACAACTAGCACAGTCATTTTAGAGCGAACCACTCTCATTTCTGTCATTATCAGATATTTGAAAAATTCCCAAATATCGATGCCAGTATCAGGCTCAAGAATCTCGTCTCAGTCAGGCTGTAGTTGACAAACGTTCTGTGTAACATAATTCACCAGGTACAATGAAACGTCTGTGAATGTCTGACTGAAAGGAGGCGTTCAGAGGATTCAGCCGTGGCCTTTTCTTTTATTGGTAACAGCAGCGTATTGAAGTGTTTTTGTGTCAGCCTGACAGGCGCTGATGAAGCTGTGGACAGTGGCGTTGTTGAGCTCCAGCAGCATCATGCAGATGTTTCTCCATGCACAGCTTTCATTGTGTTCCTCCTGATGCACAGTCTGCTCCACAGATCAACAGCTGGCTGCTTTGCACCCACAAAGGCAGAGAGGAAGAAGGCCGCAAGCCCGTGAACATGGATGCAAACGCTGCAGGATTTAAAGTACTTTAAGGCTTTGGAAATGTTTTACGAGGAGCTCGACGTGTTTGTTAGAGCTCAAAGATTCGTGCAGAGCTTTGGCCTGAAACACTGAATGTAAGCAGAGCAGAGCGCGAGGTTTTCCCTGCACTTCGACGTTTTATTTAACTGAGAGACTCGTTGCCAGTTTGATGGAATCTGTTGCAGTAATAATACATGAAACAGATTTTATTTTTATCAGGAGGCAATAGTCAGATCTCAGTCCAGGATGTTTGTGCTTCATGTCGTTCGGTGTGAATGTCACCGGGGTTTGATCCAGGTCCGTTTCTCTAATCTTAGAGGCTGCAGAAGCTCCAAACTGCCTCTCGCTTATTCTTCATTTTACACTTCTTTCCCTTTGAGTTAACATTTGACTGGTGTTGATTGGACCTTGGGACCGTAATGTGTTTCTGGAGGATATTAAAAGCTTTAGAACGAGAGTTTTCCTCCTCACTGCTGTGACATGATAGCGGCTGGAAACAGCTTCTCCATGGTTCATAAATGTCATCAAGGCGTTCTGCCTCCATTAAGCTTCTCTCAAAGCTTTTCACACCAGGCGGCCAAACTCACCAAACGATGGATGTTTCTCCTAATAGCTGAGTGAGGAAGAGATACACGAGGAGTTAAAGGATGTGCACGTCTGAGTTTTCACTGTAATCCCACCAACGCTGGACTAATGCTCAGCAGCTGAAATGTTCTCAAACAGGCGAGAACCTTCACAAACGTCTCTGCGTCTGTGGTTTTTGTCTGTGAGTCGTCTTCAGCCTCAGCTCAGTTTTAGTCTTAATTATCACCGTGTATAAAAGTCATTTTATTGAGGACGTAAGTTCTGTTCTCAGTCTTGACGTGGTCTTCAGAAGCTCAGTCATGGTGCTGCCAGTAGTACTGATGCCTGGTCTGGCCTGGCCTGGCCTGGTCTCTGATAGTAGCCCCCTTCCTGTTGGTGGTTGCCACTTCCTGCTGTTAAAGGCTGATTGATAAACAAACAACAAACTAACATATTAAAAGTAAAATCCAGAGAGAGCAGAGGACGACGACTCCTCTGTGAGCAGCGTGATGTTTACCTCCCACACGCACACGCGCGCACACACACACACACACACACACACACACACACACACAGACGGTCTAATCCTGTGCAGACAGACAGAGTCTGATCAGGCTAATCCCTCCTCACCTCCCTCTGCTCTGACCGGCAGTTTACCTCTCTCCCACTGGCTACATAACACGCACACGCACACACACACACACACACACACTGTACTTTCTTACTTCCTGTGTTCCTGTCATTCACTGACTTCTGGAGGCTGTTGATCCATTTCTGAACATACTGTATTTATTTTCTGTGGAGCTGAAGTGAGGTGACGTCTGAGTGTGAACATAAAAAGTTCTGAAAGGTTTAAAGTCAGTTTTTGCAGAGCTGAGACAGTTTGACTGTTGTGAAGGTTTGCTGAGCATCATGGGAGTTCTGACACGTGTGGTCAAAGGTACAGCTTTGAGCTGTGTGTTCAGATTTCATTTTAATGATTTGAAGCATAAAGATTTAATTTTAATATTGTTAAATTGTTTTCATGGTTCAGATGTTTTTAACGTGAACCTGATGAGATCTGCTCCTGCTCTGAGCTCGACTTTACTGCCTGAGTCAGACTCGTGATGATGGTAATGTCAGCTAAATACTCTGTGTGTGTGTGTGTGTGGGTGTGTGGGTGTGTGTGTGTGTGTGTGTGTGTGTGTGTGTGTGTGTGTGTGTGTGTGTGTGTGTTGTTGTTGTTGTTGTCGTCCTGTCAGCTGATCCCTCCTGTAGTAAACAAGTGCTCCCTGTAGTGACACACTGCTGATCTTAGAGCGCGCACACACACACACACACACACACACACACACACGTGCAGCACATTACAGTAGCTGAAGTACCTTTTTGAATCCTTTGTGTACTGATGAAGTTATTGCTTTATCTTATTGTAAACTTTCAGTTTAACTACATCACTGATTCCAGACCTGCGAGGAAACAGAATGTGATCATTTGCTCGTGTTTGTTGACGTCGGCTCAACACAGTGATGCCTGACCTCTTCCATCTCGGGTTCATTGGTTATATGATCAATAATGGTGCCCAAACTTTGACCACATTTACAGTCTCATGCAGGAGTCCTGATCTCCTCCTGATACAGACAGGCAGGAAACAGATCGTGATCATAGACTCTGTTCTCTTAAAATGAGCCTTTCAGCTGTAACTGTACAAAACATTATCGCCTGCTGTGTCTGATGAAGTCATCCTGGTCCTTCACTGATTTCTACCTTTGGTTAACTCTGGACTTTATTAACGTTGTCCTCAGTGTAGAGACGTTTGGAGCTGATCCAATGATCGAGATCGATCAGTGAACTATAAAGTCTCAAGAGAACACAATCGGCCAGTTAATCAATAATGAAACTAATGGCTGCAGCATTTGTGTTTGTTCATTTGAGATCAGGTGTTTGTCTGCAGCAGATGTTCTGCACTGATCTCATGAAAACCACTGACTTTTTTTGGTTGACAAGTCAAACAGATGATTAACTCAGACAGACTTTGTTTATCAGCTCGTTCATCCTGTCACGGTCTGTGTTTTCACGTTTAATGTGTGTGTTTGGTGTGAATTATCAGCGCTCGTCGTCAGTGTGGACGATGAAACCCCAGACAGACAGAGAGGGAGGTCCAGGCTGCAGTGTGAGGAACAGGAGGGCTTCCTCCAGTCATTATACCGTCTGCACAAGCCTTAAATTATCTCAGCATACGGTCTCAGAAAAGATTTAAAGCCTTAAATCCAGTTATTACAGGTCCTGCTTGTTACTGAGTAATGTTGGGTTTCAGACTCTTCACATTCTTCCTCTTCAGCTTCAGTCAGCAGTCAGAAACACGCAGGACGAGTATTCGACGGCTTCAGTTTGTTTTTGGGTTTTAGACGAATGTCAGTCACAGGTACAGGTGAGCGGCTCGTCCGTCGTGGTCGCAGCAGGCCGGTGAGTATGACTGTTGTTGTACTGATGGAGTCGGTGCTGAAGTGGACGTTAGACTGAATTTATCAGGACAGCAGGGAAACACGGAGGAAGCGTTTGTGTTTGTATCAACAGCAAATCAAAAGAGCAGATCAGAACACAGGAAGGCCACGTTCATGAGTGTGTGTGTGTGAAGCTGCTCATCGTCTTTGTCCATCCTCCTCTGTAGATCCGTCCTGAGCGGCTGCCGCTGTGACCTCTGACCTGTGACCCCGCTGTTGGTTCTGGCTGTGGAGGTGATGAAGAAGAGGATGAGGTGTGGTCACGGTTCAGCTGTGTGTTGACGTGTGAAAGGAGGGCAAAGATCGTCGCGCCTGCAGCACACGGACGGGGATGAGTCCTTGAAAGTCTTGGAATATAAGGCAGAGAACCTTGAATTTTCTTTATGCCAAGATTGAAGGAATACCGAACCTTTTTGAAGTCCTTTGTTTAAACTTTGTTTTCACTCCAGAAGCTGATTAGTTTTCTTCACTTTAAATTTTGGAGCAGAGTTACCTGCTTCCTTTCTTTGGGAGTTTTCGTCATGTTCTGATTTCCATCCTCCTCTCGGCTGGAGGAAATGGCTCCTTCGATACGAGAACGCTCAACAGGAAGTTGACTCCTGCAGGCCGCGAGGAGAGAACGCGAGAGCGAGGAATATGTCGTGGAAGAGGAACTACTTTGCGTCGGGCAGTGGCGGAGGAGGCGGCGGTGTCAGCAGCAGCGGCGGCGCTGGTGGCAGCAGCAGTGGAGTTGGTGGTGGGATGCAGGGAATCTTGACGCCTCGCACCATGACATCCATCGCTCCCAGTAAAGGGCTGAGCAACGAGCCAGGACAGAACAGCTGCTTCCTGAACAGCGCCCTGCAGGTACACACACACACACACACACACACACACTGTAAACACTGCTGTTCCACCTGCACCTGCTGTGTGTGTGTGTGTGTGTGTGTGTGTGTGTGTGAATGCTGACTTTTGTTGTCTAAAATGATTGCCAACTGTCTTAATGATCATTTAATTGTTTGATATCTTTGGTTTTGGACTGTTGGACATTTTCATTATAGTCTAACATCTTATAGCCGAAGCGCTGATCAATTAATTAAAAACTGAGGTTCACCTGCAGAGCTGCAGCCCGTCACGAGTCTCCTGTTTCACCTGCGAGACTCCTGTTTGTTTCAGTTCATCTGTGGTGTTCAAACATCAGATTTCCACGAGGTCAGAAGAATAAAGTGAGATGCACCTCTTCAAAGATTAAACCAAGCCATTTATTCAGCTAAAGTAACTGAAATGTGAACGTGAGATGTGAACGTCCATAGTGTCAGAAATATAGCGTGTAAACATGGTGTGTCTAAGGAAAAACTACGGGTGCCCGGAGGGAGAGAAAGAGAGAGAGCAACAGAGTGTAGATTAATAATGTGGGACCACGGGAGTTGCAGGAAGGAGCCGATCACCAAACATCCCACGAAGAAGCTGCTAACACAGACAGTGCTGAGCAGCTAACACGCCGTCACTCCTCTGTGTTTTGGTCATTTTGGGGCTCGGTTTGTGAAGCTTCCAGCCCGCCATGCTGGTGCTGTTCACGTTGGTGCAGCTGGAAGGAAGTGCAGAGATTTGACGGGAGGTTTGTCCACTGATGGCTGGAATCATCTGCTTTTATAGGACGGCGCTAATGCTAACACGCTGAACTAAGAGGAATAGACGTTTTTCCTGCTAAATATCAACATGTTAGCGTTTTGCTGTTTGTGTGCTGAGGTTAGCATTTAGCTTAAAGCACCACTGTGTCGAAGAACGCTGACTGCTTGTGTTGCACCGCAGCACTACGGCAGGATGACGCCGACAGAAGACTGGAGCCTCACAAAGCTCTTAACCTGCAGTTCCACCTCAGTGCCGTTGAGCCAGTCAGCCAGTCGATGCTGTGGCTGGTGAACCGCAGTCAGACAGATGCCTCCACCATCCATCGCACGCTCACACATAATGACCGGTTTGATAACCTCCTCTGTAGCTGTGTGAGCCTGTAATGAGCCTGTGCAGCTCCAGGAGGTGATCAGCCTCAACGCCTCCCAGGCTGCACATTACACTCATTTATGACTCATCAGCTTTTTGAGGAGGAGCAGGGGAGGTGTATTGTCTGCCTCCGTCAGCCTCAACAATACGAGCTAAGACGGTGTGAGGAATGGAGTGTGTGAGAGCAGTAATCACCGCTGCCGTTCGTTTAAACGGAGGCTGACTCATGAACCTGGAGGGTGGGGCCGACGGTTCAGGCTGCAGAAATGACAGACTGGGCTGAGGAGGAAACACTCATTACGTGGTTTAACTGAAGCTTACAGCCACAGAGACTTACTGTGAGCTCAGCAGCTCCTGGATCAGCAACATTACACACAGCCTGAGGTCAGAGGTCGCCGCTCACAGACGGACCTGTTTATGGGTGAAGCTAACAGACACCGCTGCGTCTCCTGTCATCAGAAAACCTCGCACACTGTTTCAAGACATCATCCTGAAGTGTGAGCTTGATTTTACACATCAGCGTGTGTCCCAGGTGTTCCAGGACCGTAAAAACACTCTTTGTGCTCGTACTGTTGTCCTTCAATGTACTGAATCAGTCACAGAGTCTCTCCTGCAGTGTGTCTCTGTGTGTCACACCAGCCGACACGGTCACAACGGCTACACACACAGACATCCTCCTCAGTAACAGATTTATGCATGAAAAGACTCAAACTGGAGTAAAAATGTGAGCACTTCATATGGAGTAAACTTCTAAACTTCTTATTAAAATACAAAATCTCATTTTGTGGGTCGAATTCTGAGTTTCTGGAAACTTATACTGACACATCTTTTTAAAACCCCCCCGAGCTCAGTGCACTGTGAACTCGCACACTTCCTCGTGATTCCTCTTCACCGGCCAGCTGTAAGACCTCACCAGCCGGACCCCCCCCCCAGCCCCCCCAGCTGCCCTTTAGCCCTCCGTCCGTCCGCCCTGACTCGACACTGCTGCCTAACGTCAGACCGAAGTGATCAAAAGGATGACGATCCCGCGGGCGGCTGAGCCGAGCGAGGCGGAGGCGGCGCGGCGGCCGGCCGGAGGAGTCGTCAGGACGTCGGAGGCTCAGCAGCTCTGACATGTGACAAAGACAAAGTGAAGAGGAAGAACATCACGGTAACAAGCAGCTGAGGCCTTCAGTTCAGCTGTTCACATACCTTCATCCTCCTCCTCCTCCCTGCTGCTCAGGACATCTAACTTTCTAAGAAACAGCATCCGCCTGTCTGCGTCAGCCACCTCATCCACTTTACTTAATCCGACACTTCAGTTAATAACAAATTACTTTCTCTTTCATCATGGAGCTGCGACGCCGTTTGGTGTCATCACATCTAAGACGGGTCACGCTGTTACATCAGCCCTCATCAGGACGCAGCGACGCAGGTTTAACACATTAATCATGAAAACACTGAAATGTAATCTGTTCAAATCCTCCGTCAGCTTTTAGGTTCTCCTTCCCTCTGCGCTGAAATTGCTTTGAGGTCGTTGTTATGAAAACCAAAATATTGTTTCTGGAGACATCGTACGTGGCGGTCACGTGTCTGAACCACAGACGTCACGTCAGCGTCACGCTCATGTGAAGACAGCGTTCTCTCTGTATTCATCAAATCTGTCTTTTCTCAAAGCATCGAGCAGCAGAAGTTTTCCTTTGATGTCTTTGAGTGCTCCTGATGTGCGTCTCCATATGACTGACACATCAGTCATTCATATTTTTTGGACTTTGTGTATTTTGACTGCTTGATGTTGATCTCTTACTAATCAGCGTTCCCTCCTCATCATCCTGTCGGCTCTGATAAAGTCTGAGAGGCGAGAGGAATGATTAGAAACCGTCAAACGATTCCACTTGTGCTGAACGTTTGTTACCTGACCGACCTGCTGAACGCTGCTCCTGCAGGAACAAAGCAACATATTGGACCCGGTGGGGGGGACAGGAAGGAGAAAACAAACACACCCAAAGTGCTGACTCTGCAGTATGCTTCACACCTCAGAGCTTTCATTCCAGCACACCTTCTGTTTGCTCTGTGATTAAATCTGTTGAAATCCTGAAGAGAAGCTTTTTAAAAACCTTTAGCTGCTTTTTACTGTTTAAACTCTGTTTGTGCTTTGGCCTCCATTCATAGCTTTTTATTGTTTCTCTCTTTTTAACCCCGACAAGCCGACAGGCCAAAACTCAAAGAGATAAATCAGAGAAAAGCATCAGATCCTCTCACTGGAGAAACTAGAACCAGCAAATGTTTGAGTTTTGCTTGAAAGCTGATGATTGAGGCTCATAGAAAGAGCTGCTGGTTCACTTTGTGTGGACGGATTCATCAGCTGATCATCAGGTTCACGCAGTGGATGATCGACAGCAGCAGCCTCCATGACTCTGACCTCCAGACCAGCTCTGTCAAAACCCTCCTCATAAATAAAGTGATGAAGAAATTCCTTCATGTCTGGATTCCAGCGGCTCAGCAGGAGAGGAGACTCCCACAGTCTGGATCTCTGCACCCCCTGCAACGCTTCAGTATCAAATCACAAAATATCACGTTTCAGATTTTTAATCAGACTGATTTGGGAGAAGTCGATACCGTAGACGTGCTGGTGTAATTCACACTGGCTTTTTATGAACAAACAAAAAAAAAAAGTCATTGGACAGTTTTGGTGATGTCATCCTACGTCAGCGGCGATACCTGGACCCACAGAGGAAAACCAAATTCACGTGATTGACAGCAGCTCCGCCTGCGCTGTGCTGAACCTGCTGCGTTATTCTCTGATGGCTCATCAATAACTGATAACGAGCATCGTTAGTCCAGACGGGACCTCGAAGGTCACGAGTAACGACAGACGGTGAGAAAGAAGAGCGAAGACTCCTGTTTTATAGTCTGACACTGGCTCGGGCTGAGACCCTCCTTTTCAGGCGGTCTCTGTGCGGCTGTGGAGTCTGAACCGTGGTCTGATCGACGGCTTTCAGCCTAAATGAACCTCTCTGAGCAGCAGAACGACCGTCAGCTCACACAGGAGAGCAGCGTTTCAGCTCTCATTGGTCTGCCTCGTCCTCTGGTCCAGGTCGTGTTCGTTTACTTCACTGTGTGATTATTGTTTCACACTGAAGATGTGATGTAGTCGTAGGTTCGTACTTCGGCCGAGACGATCACCAAACATGTTGTGACGTTTGTTCCCTCCGACACATCCGACATCATCTTCTCTCTCTTTCCCCTTTTTGTCGTCTTGTCATAAACACACACAGAACTTACTGTAACCTCTTTTCCTTCTGGCGGACACACACACACACACACACACACACACACACACACACACACACACACACACACACTCTAAACATCACTCTCACTTTGACACACTCCATCTATCTCACACACTCGTCTTCGTCACGCAGGAGTCCAGATGGTTTCCTGAAGCAGATGGAGAGAGTGAAGAACACAGTTTGACACGCTCACACACACACACACACACACACACACACACTTCCATGTCTTTCTCACACAGCTTTACTTGTGTTTTCGACACAGTCTGCCTCACACACACTTCTGTTAGTCCTCAGGTACCTAAACTTGCTCTCTGATTGGCCAGGTGTGGTCTCAGGTCAGTGGTGGCCGTGCTGACAGGTGATTGGCTGGTAGCCGTGCTGATGTAAACACGTCACATTGAGCCTTTTAGTGGAGTCACAGCAGCAGGACGAAGCAGCCGCTGCAACACACACATACACACACACACACACACACGCTAATTCTCAGGAAGCTCATCTGGATTTTTTAGGGTTTTAATGTGTTTGGAATCTTAAACTTTGAGTCCAGTTTTCAGCTTTCGTCTCCTCACGTCTTCCTGCAGATGAGAAGACTCTGAAGCACTGACTTGAGGACAGAAAGGGTTTTTCACTCTTCGGGTTTATATCGACGGGAAAGTCTTTATTTCCTGCTCTCTGTCTGCTGAGATTTGGGGATCAGATCCTGGCAGGTGGAGGTGATTTACTGCCGAAGAACGTTACATCTTTTTTGTTTTGGTGCATCAGGGGAGGATCAGGGATGGAAATCAATATTCAGTTTTTATGGAGGGGTTGTGAGGTTTATATTGTGACGCACATCATCCTGCTGGCCTGACTTTTATTTTATTGAAGTCTGAATGGAATTTCTGATCCAGCTCCTTTTTAACCATGATCTTCACGTCATTACACCTTCCTCCTCCTCCTCCTCCTCCTCCTCCTTATTTGGTGGTGTTTCTTATTTCCTCTGTTCACTGATTTCCTTCCTCTGTCTGTCTCTCAGGTTCTGTGGCATCTCGATATCTTCCGCCGTAGTTTCCGTCAGCTGACCACTCATAAGTGTATGGAGGACTCGTGCATTTTCTGTGCTCTGAAGGTGAGAATCAGTCCGACTGATGTCTGCAGCTGACCCTGGACCAGCTTCCTCGTCTAACCGTGCTCTCTGTCTGTGTTTTCTTGTTCTTCAGAGCATCTTCGCTCAGTTTCAGTACAGCAGTGAGAAAGTTTTACCGTCCGACGCTCTTCGCAGCGCGCTCGCCAAAACCTTCCAGGACGAGCAGAGGTTTCAGCTCGGCATCATGGACGACGCCGCAGAGTGCTTCGTAAGACGACACACACGCAGTACACACATCACCGTGAAAACATTCAGTTACATGAAGTATTTAAACGTTACTGAGAAAAGATGAAAGATTCTCGTTGGTTGTGATGATCCTTTGTGCTTCTGCAGGAAAACATCCTGATGAGGATTCACTTCCACATCGCAGATGAGACCAAAGAGGACATCTGCACAGCCAGACACTGCATCCCTCACCAGAAGTTCGCCATGACGCTCTTCGAACAGGTGAGACAGAGAGGTGGTGTGAGCCAGTCTTAAAGCAAGTCAGGGGCCCGTGTGAGCGTTGCTTTCTGTAATTATTCCTCCTGTTCACACTGGGCCTTGTTGTTCATGCTCATAATGTGATTAATGTGATATGTGTGGAAGAACCTGAGAGATCGCTTCTTCAAAGGAAGGAGTCGTGACCCAGACGGACACGAAGCAGTCCTCCTTAAAATGAAGCCGTTCTGTTTAACAGCCATGAAAACAACCGTTCTTCCTCAGCACCGGCAGCCATCTTTGTTCTGACGTTACAGAATATTTAGTTTGAGAGCTGCAGTGGAGAACGCTGCCTCGCATAACTGAGCAACTGAGAAAGTCTCTACAAGACAAAGTGAAACTCATTTTGTTTACTGTGTGTGTGTGTGTGTGTGTGTGTGTCTTTCTTTGTGTTTGTGTGGTTCAGTGTGTGTGCAGCAGCTGTGGAGCTTCCTCAGACCCTCTGCCCTTCATTCAGATGGTCCACTACATCTCCACCACCTCTCTGTGGTAAGTGTGTGTGTGTGTGTGTGTGTGTGTGTGTGTGTGTGTGTGTGTGTGTGTGTGTGTGTGTCCCACCACTTCTGTCGCTAGGTTACACTTCAGGGTCACCAAGGCAACCGACTAATCGCTCTCTTTATCATGGCTCCTAAGATGTTTCTCATGCACACACACTTGCATGCACGCACACACCTGATTTGTTCTCCAAGTACAGGTAGGTGGGAAAGTGCGAGCACCTGTATGTGTGTGCGTGCGTGTGTGTGTGTATGTATGTATGTATGTATGTGTGTGTGTGTGTGTATGTGTGTGCGTGCGTGTGTGTATGTGTGTATGTATGTATGTGTGTGTGTGTGTGTGTGCGTGCGTGCGTGCGTGCGTGTGTGTATGTGTGTGTATGTGTGTGTGTGTGTGTGTGCGCGCGCGCGTGCGTGCATGTGTGTGTGTGTGTGTGTGTGTGCGTGCCCTGAAAATGCCTGTGTTGCTGTGAGTGAGGGGATCCGACATGATGTTTTCTGCTGGAGGAAGAACACTTTGGTTCTTTCACCTGAGAGGTTTTTGTCTTTGTGCTGTTCTTTCTGGTTGGACGACGGCAGAGAAAATGATTTTTGGAGCCACGTGATGGAAGAGACTTATAGTCAGTGTGTGAATGCAGACGTTCTTCTGTTCTGTGATTCGAATGTTGTGATAAACGTAAAAGTCCGGTAACGTTGCAGCTGTGTTTCCATGAGAGTCACATAGCTCTGAAGGTCACAACGCTCCTCCTCCTCGTCTTCCTCAGTAACCAGGCGGTGAAGATGCTGGAGACGAGGGAGAAAGCGACTCCTGGCATGTTCGGGGAGCTGCTGAGAAACGCCAGTATGGGAGACCTGCGTAACTGTCCCGTAAGACTCTCATCACTAATCAATAGTTCTGATTAAATGTTAAACGCTCTGTGGTTACACATTCATGCCAATGTCAATGCTGTTCTCTCGCTCTTCATCCTCCTCTTCCTCAGAGCCAGTGTGGTCAGCAGCTCAGGATGGCTCGCGTCCTCCTCAACAGTCCGGAGATCATCACCATCGGTCTGGTCTGGGACTCGGACCACTCGGACCTGGCCGAGGACGTCATTCACACTCTGGGGACCTGCCTGCGTCTGGGGGATGTGAGGAGATGAGCCGCAGTGAGAAACACCAGCAGAGGAAACGCTTCAGCTCAGCTTCATCGCACTCTTCTTCTCTCAGCTGTTTTACAGGGTGACGGAGGAGAAGGCTCGTCAGTCGGAGCTCTACCTGGTGGGCATGGTGTGTTACTACGGGAAGCACTACTCCACCTTCTTCTTCCAGACGAAGATCCGACGATGGATGTACTTCGATGATGCACATGTGAAGGAGGTACAGTCAGTGCTGCGTGGCGTCAAACGCAGGTGTTGGTGTTAAGGTAATATCACAGATGAGCAGAGAAACTTCAGGGGTGTCCTGACAGCTTTGGGGTTTAAGATGCTTAAACCCCCCCACGTTACAAGACATCTGTGTACTGTGGTCTCATGACTAGAGGCATGACACGCTCAAGAAGAGACAATTAGAAGCTAAATGTACAATTTACTACCAAGCAGAAAGTAATCCACAGTATGGCGGTCTGTCAGGAACGGACAGCCCTCTGGGGGTCAGTCAGACAGTCAGATAGAGGCGCAGACGAAGGCCCAGAGGAAACCTTGAGCGTCTTCACAGAGAGGAGCCGCTGTGGGTAAAGGAGGTAACAGGACGTCGGTGGTGTGCAGAGACGGTCTGACACAGAGCGGTGATGTTTGGTGTCAAAGCAAGTTTATTGGCAGTGTTTAACACCTTTCAACTGCAAGCCAGTCAGAGTGTTTTACATAAGACACGCAGGCTTTGATCCGAGATATCAAAGAACAACAAGACAATAGAAAAAGACGGGATTTAAAAAGAAGCATAAAAATAAGACGGAGCGAACTGGAGAGTCAAACGCTGGAACAGCTACAGTGTCGTGTGAGATATGAAGCAATAAATCCCAAATTTAATGTTGTGAAAGTCCAACAGAAGCGTTTGAGATTTAAAAGAACTGAGAGCTTCAGCAGACCTGAAGTTTTCTGGAAGTTTGTTTCTGTGGATCCTAAACAGTGAACGCTGCCTCTCCAGGGTTAAAATCAGGAGCTGATTGGTCTGACACATGATTTTCTGCTAATCCATTAGTCCATTCATAATGTATCAATATGGACTCCAGACAGAAGCAGAGTTAGTGTGTTCTCTTCCTTTTTCGGGGCTAAGACCTGGATTTTATCAGCGACGGTCCTCACAGGTATAGAGGACCAAAGTGTGTGTTTGTCAGGAAGCCGTAGGTTTAGGAAAGGAAGTGACCTCATGTTGTAGTCAGTGATCTCTTTCTCTGCCTGTCCATCCTGACACCTCTGTCCTCCTCTGTCCTGCGTCCTCCTCTCTCTCTCTCCCTTCTTTTCCTCCCTTTCCCTGCCTCCTGCTCCTCCTTTGTCCTCCTGCACTTCCTTTACTTTCCTCTGCAGGCTTTGCTCTCTCTCTGTTGTTGCTGTGCTGTGATAACACTGGTGGAATGAGATATGACATTCTCTCACTCTCTCTGTGTCTCTCTGTCTCTGCTGGTTGTGAAAACAAGGATATCCCTCTATTGTTTATCAGTCCAGCTGTACAGAGCTGAGGGTGTGGTCAGAGCGCGCACACGCACACACACACACACACACACACACACACACACACACACACGCACACATCCCACCACAGCCGACACTTTTGCTCACACTGCAGACTTTCATTCTATATCTTTCTTTCTCTTGCACAAACACACACTCAGCGGTTGACAGGCAGGTCGGCGTTTTGGATTTCGGGACGTCCTGTTCGATCTGAACGGAGCTGGAGGTGAACGTGGACTTTTGGAAAATGGAGGAAGGGTTGAAATAACAAGCGGGAGGATTTGTGTCGCACAGAAAGACAAACAGAGCAGGAAGACGACTGATGGAACAGCGGCGGCGCAGCCTCGAACATTTCAGCGATTTTACCTGCTGAGCTGCGTTTTCGAGGTGAACGGACGTCTTTGCTGCGGCTGGAGGTTAATTACTCCTGCTGGTAAATTCACCGTCTGGTCTCCACGGTGTCAGTGGACGGTTTGATGTCAAAAGCTGCATTTAGAAATGAGAATATCGACTATTTCCAAACACATGACCTCAGTGGAACTCAGCGTCGTTTCCACGGTTTGGGTACTTCTACCTCGAGTTGGAAACGTCTCCGTGAATCCAGAATTCACACATTGAAGAGTCGGATTCAACGTTTAGAACAGAAAGTTAAAAATACCGAAAAGTCAAAGATTCAATGGAGGTTTTTGAAGAAACTTTCTTCGTGATCGTTGATGCTGAACAGCAGAGGATGAAATGTTGATTAAATGTGTATCTGACACATTGAAATAACAGCTGATTTTCACACCTTATTGGAGGCCCAGCCATGAAGCTGATCAGCTTCAGTTATTGATCTGGTATCAATGAAAGCTGAACTGGGAGATCCTCCTGAAACTATGAACCGGATCCAAGAATGGAGCCATCTGGCAGAACCAAACCGATACCGAAACAATAATTTAGTGCCTTAATTTGAGAAATATAAGCATGTTTTCCGACAATAACTTTAAAAAATAAGTTGTCAAATGCTACAGTTTGTCCCATCTGGAGCAGCTGTGCATGAAAATTGGTCTCAAACTGTCAAAATGATGATTTAAATCATCTGTGTGATCAAAGACGCCGCCAGATATTTGATGCCAAAGAAAAGTCATTGAAAGTGTCACATTTCATGTACCTGTCAGTCACGACGGCTCTGAGTCGACATGTTCACACCATAAAAATGTGCAACTGTGAATAATAAATCAAACTGCAGCTTATAGTTATCTGGATTTTTGGACTGACATGTATTTTCATGCGTGTCGGTCTGGGCTTTCTTGGTGTCCTCATCAGCTTCTGGAGTCACCGTCTTCTCTGTGTTTTTGTCGTCCACCTGCAGATCGGTCCCAAGTGGAAGGACGTGGTTTCTCGCTGCATCAAGGGCCACTACCAGCCTCTGCTGCTGCTGTACGCCGACCCGCGGGGGACGCCGGTGTCGGTCCAGGACCTGCCCTCCCGCTTCGACCTCCACCACCTCAACAAGGCCTGTTACGACAGCGAAGACTCGGGTAACTACAACACAGCTAGGAGTCGTAGTAGTAGCACAACAGCAAACATTCAGGTAACTAAACCAGAAACAGTAGTACTTGTAATAGTCGTAGTAGTACTATGACAGACAAGACTGGGGTAATTACAGACAGCTAACAGTCAGTAGAAGTAGTCGTAGTTGTGGCTGTTGTCGTTGTAGCAGTAGTCGTAGTACTTGTAGCAGCAGTGATGTTTAGGTGAGTCTGATATGATGTGTATTTGTATGGGTGTATGAGCACATGTACATCACCGCTAACGCCTCCACTCGTTCACTAACCACGCCCCTCCACCCCCCGGCCAGGCCGGGAGCAGTCAATCTCCAGCGACACTCGCACCGATTCGTCGACGGAGAGCTACTCGTACCGACAGCCCTCCCACTCACACCATGAGTCCCTGGCCAGTCACCACTCCTCCGACTCCCAGGGAACCGTCATCTGCATCGAACGCCCAGACGGACCCCTGCACGCCTCGCTCTGCAGCCTGGATACCATAGGTGGGTACCTGAACTGGTCCAAAGCATCACCTGGGTAGAATAGAAGAGGCTAGAGTGATTCCTCCATTCAGCAGTGTGGAGGCCACGCAGACCAGATCCTCACGCTGGAGACAGCAGAAGCAGATCATTACTAATATTTAATCAGTTATGGGAGTTGTTGTTGATTGTTTTTGTGTCAGCACAACATTTGATTTTTTTAAAGTTTCGTTTCAACCAGACAAAGCAGAAGAATGTGTTGATGAAGGAGCTGCTTAGTGTCATTCTGAAATCAACCTGAACGTAATGTTTTACATCATGTATGCAGACGATGTGCTCCTTTACGTTTTAGATGTGATGCTGGTACTATTCACAAATCAATTATCACTCTGTCTGAATGCAAATGATTGAAATGAGCAGCATGAGACCAGACTAGAGACCATTAGCCAATCTAGTATGAGTCTTCAATGCTAACGTCAACGTCAGATTCTGGATACAGAGCTGAGGTTTAGATTAAAGAAAAAATGGTTAAAAGGGCCAAACATTTGCTTTACGTGATACATTTTTCCCCAAAAATCTGAAGTTCTTCCATGAACAAACTGACTTGGCGAGGCCAGGCGGTGTGACGTCCACAGCTTCGTAATGTTTGATGTGAATGAAAGCATGTTTTCAGCCAATCACAGCAGGGTCTGCGCCGTCTCCTCTCTGACAGCACGCCGTTTTTATTTAGAGGAGAAGGAAACGATTGGAATTTTCAAACCTTGTTTCAAATAAGCGTGATGAGATTTGACCCCGTATGACCCTGCTGTGCAGCCAATCACACGCTGCCATTCGTCTTCTTCTTTTCCTTCTGTCATTGTTGCATGATGTGATGACCATGCTGTAAACATCCGTTGCCATTGCTTCTTGTTGCTAAGGCCACGTGACGGACAGTGAGCAGCACCAGTCTCTGAGGAAGGGAGGCGGGGCCGGGGATAGGAGGCGGAGCTCTAGCCGCCACCGCCGATCTAAACCCGACAACGAAGCCTCGTCAGCTGGTTACCACAGTGAGGGTAGGCGGGGTTTCTGCCAATCAGGGTCTGGGGAGTTTGGGTGCAGGGGCCAATCAGAGCGCAGAGACAAAGCTACCAGGCAGATAACTTCTCAGGGACTTAGTTACATCATCATCATTCTCATCATCATCACCTGGTTCTCTGCTGATATTCACTGTGTCACCGAAACAACTTGAGAAGGAAAACAAAAATATAAAAGAACATTTTATACAGAAAATGTAGAAATCAGATTTGGACCAATCGATCAATCAGTTTTGTAGCAGCCAGCAGTGTTTTAAATGCTGGACTGGGTTTATTCTGGGAGGCCTGGGATCAGATGATGAGCTTTAACTAAACTAGCTAAAACTTAAAGATGAAGTGTTTCTACGAAGGATCTGAAACAGTCAAGCTCAAACTGACAGACGCTCATTCTCCAGTCGACTCATTTAATCATTCGTTCTGTCTTCATTCGTTTCTGCCGTCACTCCTTCATCTCGTCTCTTTTCTTATTCACCTACTTTCAACTTTTTCTCTCCACCCTTTTCTCCTTCCCGTCTGTCTCCCCCTTTTTCAATGTCTTTTCTGTCCTCCTCTTCTTTCTCCTCTTGTTTTCATCTGTTAATCTATAAATCATCCTCCTCCTCCTCCTCCTCTTTTCTCCTGTATTCTTCCTTCCCCTTCATCTTGTATTCTCATTTCCTTCCTTTTCACATTCTCCTTTTTCCTGCCTCCTCCTCTTTTCTTTTCTTTTTCCTCCCTCCTGTTATTCTTTTCCCTCCCGCTCCCTCTTTCCTCTCACCAGGAGAGACGTTAAAGGAGCGGCAGGTTCCTCGTCACCTCCCCAAATCTTCATCCTCCTTCACCTCCTCAACCAGTCGCCTCCGAGACTTCAAAGAGACCATGAGCAACATCATCCACAACCGACCCCTCTCTTCCACTTCCTCCTCCTCATTACCTGCTGCCGTCCTCTCCGAGATCACCTCCTCTGCCAATAACCACCACCACCCTGCCAACACCACCGCTCCCTGCTCCTCCTCCAGTAAAGTCCATGACTGGGAGGCCGACAGCACCAGCAGCGAGTCTAAGTCCAGTTGCTCGGGAGGAGCAGGGTCAGGGAGGTACCGGCCAGCATGGAGGCCACGAAGGGAGGCACTCAACATCGACAGCATCTTCAACCGTGAGAGACGAAGGCAGGCGGGATACAGCCCGCTCGGAGCCTCCCTCCATGACGACTATGGAGCTCCGGCCTCCGAGGGAGCAGGCGCCTCCTTCCCAGCGCAGGAGGAGCTCAAGTCCGTCAGGCCAGGCTCCTCCTGGACTCTGCCTACCACCTCCAGCAGCTACAGAGGAAGTGGAGATGGACCAGGGGGTGGAAGGAGGAGTGCAGGAGGTGCAGATCTGCCTCCTCCTCCTCCCCCTCCTCCCCGGCTGATCCAGAGGATGGAGAGCGGATACGAGAGCAGCGAGAGGAACAGCAGCAGCCCGGTCAGCCTGGACCTGAACCTGGGAGACAGGTTTGTCCCCGATTCATTATCTATCATTGAAGACGTACATGAACAGAAGATCAACCTGCAGCGGTTCGATCGTTCATTGATACTTTCAGTCATCTGATGTCAAAGTGAGTGTAGGTTTTGTGTAGGTAGGTCTGTAGGTTTTAGACTGTCGGTCAGGCGGCAAAAAAGATTTCATTACAGACTGCGACGGTCAGCTTTTAGTTTCAGTTCCCGCACAGCTGCATCCTTCTCGTACGCACACAAAGCTGAACGAGGCGTGAATCACGTCCGCATAGCTCTGATTGGCTCAGACCAGAAAACACAGACCAATCAGAGCCAGTCTGGACCCGGTGCTTTAGCTCAGGGCGTCGAGCTGAAGCTGAACGGTGACTGAAGCCAGATGGACGTTTGTCAGAACCTTCAAACAAAAAGTCTTTCTCTTCTCTTCAGGGAGTGTGTGGCGAAGAAGCCTTCGTCCTCCTCCTCATCCTCAGGGCCATCATGGAGGAACACCCGGTCGAAGAGCAGCGGAGCTTTGCTGCAGGAGCTCAGCCCGTCCAGCAGGGGGAGCCCTGGTACGACGTGTGTGTGTGTGTGTGTGTGTGCGTTGTCTGTCGTCCACAGGGAGCTAACTTTAGCTTCGTTTTTTGTGTCTGAACACTAACTGTCCGTTCAGAATCTTGTAGTTTACAGCCATGACTCTGTGTGTGTTGACCAGCGCCCCCTGCAGGCCGCAGCGAGCTGGACGAGCTGCAGGAGGAGGTGCAGAGGAGAGCGAGGGAGGAGGAGCAGCAGCGACGACAGGAGAAGGAGAGGGAGGCGGCACTCGGCTTCAACCCCCGACCCAGCAAGTACCTGGACCTGGACCAGCTGCAGATCCAGGGTACATGCACGCACACACCAACACACTTAATACATTGGCACAGCAATGCATCATGGGATGTGTGGCTGCGAGGCACCGATGAGGAAACTTCCACAGGAATTCAATTTGAATGAGTGAATATGAGAAGATTCAGTCATCACTGACTCAGGCACATTGTGAGAGGTGTGTGTGTGTGTGTGTGTGTGTCTGTGTGTGTCTGTGTGTGTGTGTCTGTGTGTCTGTGTGTATGTGTGTATGTGTGTCTGTGTGTGTGGTCAGCGTGTTGAGCTGGACAACAGGAATGTTCCTCATTGAGCAGCTGAAAGCGCCTGACTCAGCCGACACACAAAAGACAGAATGACCCACGCAGTAATAAAGGCTGCGTGTGTGTGTGTCTGTGTGTGTGTGTGTGTGTGTGTGTGTGTGTGTGTCAGTGTCAGTCTGGCTCATGCTGTTTGTTGTGTTGGAGCTTTTTCAGCCTCCATGAAAGACGCAGGTGTTCATCAAGGTGACCTCAGAAATCTCTCTGATTCAGTACCTTTAATTTAAGCAGTGACTCAGTAGATCATTTTATTTTGGATTTTGAGCCGTTTGGGAGCAAAATGTCTCTGTTTCTGTTTGACTTTATAGTTCTGAGTGTGTGTTGAAGTGAATGGAAAAACCCTCTTGACACACACACACACACACACACACACACACACACACACACACACAGTCACTGAAGTCTTTACTGATGTTCAGCTCCTGATGCTCATCTGAGAGCAGCTTGTCACTCAGCTCAGCCTTCTCTGTGTGTGTGTGTGTGTGTGTGTGTGTGTGTGTGTGTGTGTGTGTGTCCTGCAGGTAAAGGTGACAGCTTTGAGAGGTGTGTGTCAGAGGCGGAGCTTCTGCTGGACCAGTCTGTGCGTCTGGAGCAGGCGGGCGAGGTTGCCGCCGCGCTGTCGGCGGTCAATGAAGCAGTCTGTAAGCTCCTCCTACTCTCATATCGCTTGCACACGCACACACACACACACACACTCAGTATGCCATACTTACCAAATAAACACTGAATGAGGTCACTGCACCCCGCCCACCATCTCTCTTCTCGGTTGCTAATGGCAACCAGAGGCAGCGCAGTGGCCTGCTGATAACTGTTCCACATCAACCACTGAGCACACACACACACACACACACACGCTGAACATTTAGGCTCCCCGTGACTCTCTCATTTCATTTGATGTGTCAATCATACTTCCACACACACACACACACACACACACACAGTGCCTCACCCAGCGTCCTCCAGTCTGTCGTCACTGCACTGACAGACTCTTCATTCCTTCACAAACACCTGACAGCTGATTAAAAACATCAAAATGTGCAGAGACGAAAACAGATGAAAGAAAAGTGTCAAATATCAAAATGGAAGCGAAGAAAACACGAGGACTGTACGGAGGAATGGGTCTTTAAACCTCGTCCCCTCTGAATTAAAGCAGAACGTTCCTTCACTGAGACGCAGGGCTGCACGGTAAAGGACGGCTCCACCACGTTACAGCTCGGGTCTTATTTTGGTCGTCTCTGCACACAGACTCAGAACGTCGAGTCAGTCAGAGCTGAAACAGGAAGTGAGTCTGTGAACTGATGGATGTTTACAGCAGACACCATCACTTTACTGCTCCCCTTCATTCTCTCCACCCACCTGTCTCACCTGTTGGTCTGTTACCTGACTGTCGTCGTGTCAGATGTGAACCTGATGTTATTCCTGCCGATGGGTTTGATGGACAGAAAAATAAGACCCTGGCCGTAACAAAGCGGAGTCCTTTAACTTGACAGCTTGCTTTGAGTTAGTTTGGACATTTTTGGTTCTAATTTTGTTAATTTAACATTCTCGATATAATTTCACCATTTCATCACAGAGAACCAAAGCTGGGTTATTGATCTTTAGTACCGTCTTCTCATGCCTGCCATTCCCATAATAAACACACACACGCACACACACACACACGGTCACATCACCCTCATGTCAGCAGTCTGACATTTGATTTTCTGTCAGGTGTATATTTGCTTTTTAAGATTTTTGCATGAAATCATCATAACAAGTTATTTTCTGCATCTTTCTTTTCTTTTTTCCTTATTCATTCTTTCCTCTCTTTGTTTTTTTCCTTTTGTTGTGTATTTTCTGTTGACATGTGACCGGGCTGCAGCCAAACTGCAGCTGTTGGCGGCTGAGGGCGGAGCTAGTAGTCACAGCCGGCTGCAGCGCTGCATGAGGAGAGCCCGCAGCCTGCAGCAACGCATGCAACTGCAGCAGCAACAACAGCAGGACTCAGAGGCAGGCAGACAGCAACTGCAGCAACCAGAGCAACAGCAGCAGGAGGGGCAGCAGTTCCAGGAACAGCCCAGGTACCACCTGTAGTGTGCGCAGCCAATCAGAGGTCATGTGACATTAGCACTTCACGTCCTGAGTGTGAACTGTTTCAGCTGCAACAGCTTCAAACACATTTTGTCTCCATTTAAGAGAAGCTGCCAAACGATGCTCATTTACAGCAGCTCAGCAGTCTAGAAATGTCTGTTCAGAGCGAGACTTCAGTCTCATGTCCGTGTGGACCAGTCCGTCCAGTTCTTCCGTGCAGTGTCTCCACTGTTGCTCAGGCTTTGGGTTTGGTCTCAGCTTGGACTTACAGTCCACGACGTCACGTTAGGACCCGGAGTCCGTCAGAGCAGAGGAGGAAGATGACTCGCAGGCCGGACCCCCGGGACCAACAGGGGTTTGGTTTTTGGTCTCAGCACAGGACAGAAAGCTGCAGACAGTCACTGCACTGACTGTTGTTTAATAAGAAGTGGTTCAGCCAATCATGTTGAGAGGATCAGGAGGTAAAGGTGTGTGTGTGTCAGCTCAGAGCAGCAGAGGAAACCTCAGTTTATCAACACGCAAAACAGGCTGGACGCTTGCAGTCGAGTCTTTCCTGAGACGTGTCTTTTCAACAGGTGATTACTGAGTTTCAGCCGCCATCACAAACCTGAGAGAAAGCACCTGCACCCCAAACTGACCAATCCCAGATCACAGATCCAGATACGACACATCTATGTAGAAAGCAATGAAAGCGGAAACGAGCCTGATTGTGTTTTAAATCTTAGACACAGTTTCTGCTTTGATGGCAGCTTCATGCGGCCTGTAGGGGGGCTAGCAGTATTTAAGATGTGTTCGTGACAAACGGCTCATTCGGAGGACGAAGCATGATGAGAGATCGTCGACACTCCGCAGGAAATAACCTCTGAAACACACACACACACACACACACACACACACACACACACACACACACACACACACACACAAAACCAGCCTTGTGTTGAAACAGAGCTCTTACATGACACCATCTGTTCCAAACATACTGCAGGCCAACACACACTCACACACACACACACAAACACACACACACACACACAGTTTCTCTCTTCCTAACCCGCCTCACTCGCTCGCTCTCTCTCTCTCTCTCTCTCTCTCTCTCTCTCTGCAGTGAAAAGCCTCTCTCGCTCCAAATACTTCTGACAGAGAAACAGGCTGACCAATCAGCTGCCATTCAGGACCAGCAGACCCCGCCCCCTTGCCTTGTTAAGCCCCTCCCTCCTGAAGCAAACTCAGTGTCTGACCCCACCTCCAGCGCCGGAGCTCCTACAGGTTCACCCAGGGAGGACCACAGGACCGGGGGCCCCTGCTCTCGCTTTGGGAAACCCCTCACTAACACCAGGTCCCTCCCTGTCCTGTGTGTGGACACCTGGGAGCAGAGCCCCCCGGGAGACTCGGCTCTACCGCCTCCACCAGAGCAGGTGGACCACCCCGCCCAGTGGACCAGAACGCCTCCTGTCTCCATCCCAGTGCAGGCCCCGCCCCCACCCAGGCCATATTCCCGAACCCCGTCACCTGGTGCCAGCGACAGGTGTCATCTGATGATGGAGGAGGAGCAATATTACCCCAGACACCCCCAGACCACGCCCCCAGTGTCAAGACTAGCCCCACCCCCTGCTGCCTACCCAACCAGGAGCTGGTCTTGCTTACATCCAGACCAACCTGATGTTGTTGATTCTCCCGTTGACCCACCAATCGGGTCGCCCCTTTACTCGCCTCCAGACTCCCCCTCCGACGCGCCCCCCCGGCCTGTGAGCCGGCCAGTTCGGACCTCCTCCCCGCCCCCCAGCCAGGACTTCAGGGCGACCCTGCCTGTGGAGCGCTGGGCGGAAAACGTCAACAGATACTACGGCTCCCAGAATGCAGCAGGAGGAGGGGGAGCGGCGGTGCTCGACGAGGAGCTGTCAGAGCTGGACTCTCTGTACCAGGCCAGTCTGCTGGCTCCCAGCATGCACCGGGGCAGCCGGGGAGTCAGTCCTCTGCCAAGCAACAACAAACCAGGTAGGAAGTGCAGAAATAATATAAAGCTGTTAGTTCAGAGTTCAACACTTCCTGTTTCTCATGGTTATCGTCTCACTCCGTACAGAACAAACTGGACAAGCTGTTCAGACCAAAGAGCTCTGAAATATTCACCACTCAGTCGCTTCCTGCTTTCTCCTCCTGTGACACAGACCGTCGAGTTTCCATGTAAACGTGCCTCAAAGTTTAACTGACTGCAGAAAATCGTCAAAATAAAACACGACTGAACGTTTGTCTCCATCCTGCTGTGAATGTGATTCACTGGTCGATGGAGATAAACAGCAGGGGGCGCTGAACCAAGACGACGTCATTCAAAGTGTGTGTGTGTGTGTTGTGTGTGTGTGTGTGTGTGTGTGTGTGTGTGTGTGTGTGTGTGTGCGTGCGTGTGTGTAGGTGTAGGTGTAGGTGTGAGGAGAGTGATGTCAGGATCTGGACGGTCCAAAACACCGACGGCTGAGATCGAGAGATACGCCTACAGAACACCGGTTACACCTCTTCATAAGGTGTGTACTGACTCTGTGTGTGTGTGTGTGTGTGTGTGTGCGTGTATGTGTGTGCGTTTGTGTGTGTGTGTGTATGTGTGAGTCTGAGGACAGTTGAGGTCATTAAACCATTTTTAAGAAGTTAAATGTTCTCAGTGTGTGTTGTTAAGACGTATCAGAGCTCCGTTCTGTTGGTGTGGAACGACCTGTGAAGCAAACTGAAACGTGAAGTTTGTCCTCGCGGCTTGAAGCTGGACATCAGTCTCACAGGAGACGGTCTGACGATGAATCTGACGTTTCTAAAAATGATGTTTTGTGTTGTCGTCCGTTCAGCCGCCGTCAGGTGAGGACGAGAGCTACAGCGCTGAGAACCTGCGACGCATCGCCCGCAGCCTGAGCGGAACCGTCATCGGGTCACGACCTCAAAACCTCGGCCACTCCCACGGCTGTGTAAGTCACACACACACACACACACACACACACACACACACACACACACACACTCTACAGACACACATTAATCTCGGTGCAGCAGGAAACAGACGGCGTATGTTTGTTTATATTGCCAATCATCATCATCATCATCATCATCACCGCCACCTCTGTCCACTCTTGGTTTTATTTAACACGTGCTGCCACCTTGTGTTCATGTGATGTAACTGCAGCCTGGTTCAGGTTCTGCTCTTCATGCAGAGCTGATGGACAGTTCTCCTCTGGTTCTCTGGTCATGATGGAGGTTCTGTATTGAACCATGAAGGCAACAACAGCCCCTCTGATTCATGAACTCTCTCCAACTCCCCAACACTTGTTTTACAGGAGCTGTTTGTACAGGAGCACAAACAGTTTACTTTCAGCGTGTTTTTCCATCTTAATGTCACAATGATTGTCTCCAGAGGAAGAACCCTCGTACTCCTCAGGTGATCCTCAGGGAACCTTTTTACCCTGAAAGCAGTGATGACCTGGTGCAGAGGTGAGAACGCAGCAGCGTTGTGTAACCCTTCCTGCTGCTGATGTGAAGCACGGTGCAGGTTGATAACAGTCTCTGCAGCACTGTGACGTTCTGTGTGGAACCCTGTTCTCTGCTGTTCTCTGCAGCAGCAGCAGCAGCCAGCGTCTCTCACAGAACCTGCTCCCCTCTGAGCGCCTCCCTCTGCTGCCGCTGGCGTTCAGCCATCTTGTATTCAGCCCTCAGGAATCGCCTCAGGCCAGCGCATTAAAGATTGATCAGTGATTTAGTTCTTCCATTAAGCTTTTAACCTCGACGCTCGCTGCCTGATGTGAACCGACGGCTGAGGCTCCACTCCACACATCTCCGTCAAATCCTCCATCTGTGGGAGGAATCCCGATGCTTTCCCTCAGCCACAGGGTTTTATTCCTCCTCTGAGTGTCGGAGCGTCGACCGTGTCTGTGATACAGCTGCCGAACACCCACTGAAGCTCAGGCTCACACAGTGAGAACAGGCTGAACTCTGACCTGCAGGCAGTGATCCTGATGAGTCATTCAGCCAATAACACGAAGACAAATCAGATCAGCTGATGAACCAGTCCTTCACGTTTGATCAGAGTTTATCCTCCATCATCGTCAGGCCTGTCGACAAGACCCCAGAATACACACGCACACTTTCAAAGTACACACACGCCTGTAGTATTACAGTATTACAGAGAAGTGAAGTCTGTCGCTTCAAAACCTCAGAACTCCAAGTGACAGATGATGATGATGATGATGATGATGATGATGATGGGTGTCTCTGCTGAAGGTTGAAGGTTCAGTCAACAATCATCTTCATCAGTTTTCCATTTCCAGAAAGAGAACCTTGTATCATAGAGATACAAGGTTTCCTCAGGTGTTTGAATCGTTTTCTTTAGTTTGTCATTTTTCAGTTTTCTTCCATCTTGTTAACTTGTTTTCATTTTTTACTCCTTCCTGTTTCCTGTTTCCTCTTTTCTGTCTTCGACATCTCTTCTGTAACGTCTGGCTCCACTTTTCACTCTTTCTTTTTCTTCTCTTTCTTCCTCCTCATCATCTTTTACCCCCACCTCCTTCCATGTGTTTTGTTTGTCGTGTTGCTCCTCCTCTTTGTTGTTTTGCTCCTCTCTGCTCCTCCTCCACCTTCTCTCTTTCTTCTACCTCTCCGTCATCTTCATCTGTTCTCCTCCTCCTCCTCACCCTGAAGGACCCCTCTGCATCCAGGCCCCCCCTCAGACACGCCGACCTTCACTCCTCCTCCCTCCTCCGTCGCCCCAGCACTTCCTCTCTGCACCTCCCTTCCTCCCCCTCCTTCACTACAGATCACTCCTACCTCCACCACCTCCACCACCAGCCCCGACACCTCGGCCCCTCAGCTCCTGCACCTCCTCCACAGCACCTCCCCTTGCAGACATCACGGCCCCCGAGCTCAGGCCTCTCCTCCTGGGGACACTCAGGTAACCTGCCGGCCCTTCACCTCCACCATCACCTCCACCAGCACCTCCACCATCACCTCCACCAGCACAGCTCTGCTGCTGAAGGTGGATCAGTAAACTAAAGCTGTTTGTGTGTCTGCGGCTCTTCACATGAAGTCAAACACTGTTTCAGCTCTTCAGGTCGTCAAAGCCTCCAAATGCCCAGAAACACATTCGGGTCTTTGAGGCGTCAGCAGGGTTTAACAGGAGGAGACGCCACCTCTGAGCCCCACAGGTGTCTGTAGACCAGGTCTCTGAGAGATCAGCTGTGTGAAACAAAGACATGTACTGAAGTACTGCAGTTAAAGTAAAGTTTACTAAATGTTTAATTTAACATTTGATTTAGTCTGTCTTATACAAGTCTTTGACCTTTGACCTCTGAGGCTCTGAATCGTTCTCCTCAGCTGGACCAGAGAGGAGGCGTCTCTTATTGGTCCTTTAAACGAGTCAGGCTTCAGGACATGTTTCTGATTGGCTGAGTCACGTCAGTCTGTTTAGTTTCTTTGCATTTTGTTCTAATTCTTTTTCTCCTCCTCCTCCTCCTCCTCCTCCTCCTCCTCCTCCTCCTCCCCCTCCCCAGGACCTGGACCAAGCGTCCAGCAGCAGTTTCTGGTTGTGTCTGACAGGCATCAAGCTCTCTCAGGTCAAAGCCTCCACAGCGTCGCGCTGAATTACGGCACTCTGCCCCGGGCTCCTCGCCGAGCCCCGCCTCCCTCCTCCTCTTCCTCCTCCCTCCCCAGGCCCAGAGCCGGTTCCTGTCCTGCCCCCCCACCAGCTCCACAGAGCCTCTACGCCACCCTGGCCCACCCTCGCCGCTCTGCCAACAACACCACCGCCAACGGTCACTACCGCCAACCATCGCTGCCCGGTAAGATCAACGGGTCGGCCCACTACGCTCCGCACCTCCTGCGGGTGTCAGGGGAGGGCCCCCCCCAGCCGCTCCGTCTGGACGTGCCCCCCGAGAGCGACTGGAGACGCGACGCAGACTACAGGACTGTCCAGCCCAGCTCCTCCTGGGACCCCCGCCCGGCTCGCCACCACCAGCCCCTCCAGAGGACCAGCTCCTACCAGCCGCCCCCGGCCCGGCCCCGCAGGGACCCCCAGCTCTGCTCACTGTGCCAGCAGGTCCCCGCTGAGCCGTCGCGCCCCTACTGCCCGTCCTGTGGCGCTTACGTGGCTCGCTTCCGCCCGACCAGCTGATCGGCCCGAGGCGGACGCCACCGCAGACGAGTCGTATTCCAGACGGATCCAGTCAGACGAGCGCGCTTCCTCGTTGTTCTTAAAATGTGCCAACACGTCTTCAGATTCGCCACAACGGTCGACCAACCTGCTGTTGATGAAACCACGCCCACTTCCTGTGATGACAGCCTCGACGGTGGCGTCCCTTCAGCTGCTGTAATGTCAACAAGTTGAACTGACTGCAGTCCACGCAGGTAGGAGACAGCTCATAACAGGAAGTTCATCAAATTCAGGCGCTAATCGGGTGTGGGCGTGGTTTCATATAAAGCCTGTTGGCTCGCGGCTCTTCGGCGTCACGTTGGTGGATGCTTCACTCTGGAATACAGCTCTTCAATTGGCCTCGTGGTCTTCAGCTTCTTCTTCGGCTTATCTTCCTGCAGACGGCGGCGTCTGCGTCCATGTTTGTTCCCGCCGTCTCGCCCGGCGCTCCTCGCTCCGGACGCCACCACGAGGCCACAAAAACAAACAGAATCACACAGACAGATCTCCGACATACAGTCTATGAATGTCTGCTGGACTTAAGCACATTAAGGTTTCTAATGGAGACGAAGCACCGTGACACGACCGTGAGACGACGTGAGACAACGTGAGACAACGTGAGACGACGTGAGACGACCGTAAGACGACGTGAGACGACGTGAGATGACGTGAGATGAAGGCCGGCGGACAGAAGCGAAGGCGAAGCGGCGTCGATGACGTGACGACCGGCTGTCTGCTGAACTCTGCTGTTTGATCAGAATCTGAGAAACAATGACTCATCAATAATCAGGTTTTTGTCTTCATCCACTTGGTGTCAGATTATTGATCAGCAGGTTTATTGATCAGAAGAAACACGTGATCGGTGAAGCTGTTTGAACATCAAACGGCCGCTGATGAGAAATCACCTGCAGCTCGTTTCCTAATCGATCAGGACTTCAGGTTTCGGGCTGATGCTCGAACAAACATCTGAAGACGTCCGACTGTTGTTTTCTGACATTTTATGAACCGTTAATGAAAATATTCAGCAGCTCTGATGACAAACGTTTGTTTGAACCTTCAGTCTGACGACTTTTCCAACAGCAAACAGCCGAAAACTTTTCTGCTGAGTCATCACTGACTGAATGTTTCTGTACAAACTGAGATAATCCTCAGAATAATATTTACTGCTGCGGAGAAATCCGAGCTTCAGATGAACAAACTTCTTTTGATTTTCACATACTGTCCATATTTATTTAGTCAGTAACTTCAGCTCATCTTTAGATTAACTCACACTCGCGTCTTTTCAGTTCAATATTTCCCATAATTGATGAAGAGCGTGATGGATCCCACCACGTCTCACACTCCTGATTAATCTGTAGTTTTATGTTCATTAAGTCTTAAAATGTCAGAAAATGTCCATCGGTGTTTTAGAGCCTGATGTGATTTTACCTGAACCAACAGTCAAAAACACCAAGTTTGCTTCGAGCTCACGAGTGAAGCTGGAGCTCGAGAACTGATCAGGATAATTATGCTGCTGATCGATGCTTAGAATCGATCAGCCGCCTCGGCTTCAGCGCTGAACGTGACACCAGGCGGAGGAGAGGCGGCCAGGTACAGGTGGAGATACTTCAGGTGACGATCGGTCTGTCGGTTTTTGGGATGTTTTGATGCAGAGTGAAGCTGAGCAGACGGCAGCTGAATCTAAACAGGAAGTAGAAAAGGAGCTTTTGTGCTCTTTGAATATAAATCTCTTCTTCTTACTCTATTTATTTTTGTAGGCTGTCAGACTGAGTTGTGCGTAGATTAACTGAACTGCTCTACCTGCCTAACCTGAATATACTCGACTATAGACCTGATCTAATTTTCTAAAGGTAGTTAGTCGCCTCGTTTGGGATGTGGAGCCTCTTATATTGTACACGAGGCTGATTTGTGTCTTTTCAGAGCGCATTAGATTAATAACTAAAGCTTTTCTTTGAACAGAGTTGCAGCTAATATTTAGCATGATGTTTTCAGACGTATTCTAGCCTTGAGAGAATCACTTTGGTGTACATTTCCTGTCATCATGATATATGCAGATCTTTTTTAGTGCACTTCAAGTGTTGACGGTAGATTTCTTTCTTGTGCTTGTTGCTGGTTTCTTTTGGCGTCGCTCCCGTTGTTCAGGGGAAGCTTCTCGCGACATGTAGGAGCTCGTTTTTGTGCTGTAGATGATGAAGGAACGCCTCACACCCTGAATGCTGTTTGAGAGCAGACTGACGGACTTCTGTCCATCTGTCCCACTGCCAAGAACCCAGGGCTGACCCTAAAACCAACACACCCAGGTCTGGTCTGACAGCAAGCATCCATTCTGAATCCGCTCAGCCGCCGTTCTTCTGCAGATTGAAGAGTAGAGCGGATTGATCATTTCGTCCTGATTTATTGATTCTCAGCTCCGTCGCTCACACTGAGGCCTCAAACGCCTCACCTGTGCAGCTCTTTCAGAATAAAGTCCACATTTCATTTGAGTCTTCGTGCAGAGTTCAGACCAGACCTGAGCTCAGAACAGTGACGATGCATCAGAAAGTGTCAATAATTCACATGAAGAGAGGTTATTTTTTCACCATGTCGAAGTTGTTTTGGCTTTTTGCTTCGCCAGATTTTATTTTGTTGATTTTGGTATATTTTTGATGCTTATTTTTCTACACTGTAGACTTAACAGAGATGATAAGATGATTAAAATGTTTAAAGGAAAAGTTGACCGCGTCTTCCAGGTCGTCATTTCAGTTTGTCTTCGTGTTGGCGGTCTGTGCGTGAACACACACACACACACACACACACACACACACACACACACACACACACACACACACACACACACACACACACACACACACTGGAGCAGAGGTCTGCTGGTCTGCTCAGGACCACACCCTGACATATGGTCCCTACAGAACCAGGTCTCCACCCTCTGGTCCTGAGCCAGCTCCATCAGGACTGAACAGGAAGTGGGTTTTTTTATGTTCCTGTTTTCCCTCCCAGCTGGAGGTCCTGGTCCTCCGCCCTCCACACGAAGCTGCTGAGCACAACAGTAACGAGGAGGAGGAGGAGGAGGAGGAGGCAATGTTACAAAATACATCAATTATTTGATATTATAATAAATTCATTACATCATAAATCTAAATGCCCTTCAGTTTATATAGTTCTGTTACATAAACCAGATTTCAAATCAATAAATAATGAAATGAAAGTGGTATTAACTGTATTAACATTAACAAAAAGAGAAAAAAAATCCTCAATGATGGAACAAGAAGTGGAATCATTTTAAGATTAATATTAAACATCATCAATATCACTAACTGATGCAGGATAAAGTGACGGTACTGATCGAAAACTAGTGACAAATACAAGAATAACAAAAGAAAGCTAATAATTACTGTTATTCCTGATTAACTGAATGAAAGTACGAACAAAGGCAGCAAAGTTTGGAAGGTGAGTGTGATTAACATGAAAATATTAATACTTTTGTGAGTGTATGTATTTAAATCAGGCTGATTTATTGATGACGATCAGTTTGATCTCTTCTTCTATCAGTTCTTCCGCTGCTATTTTCCATTTCCAGTTTAAAATAGTCTCTGTGATCCTGATTGGTCAATCGCGGGGTAAAGGGCGTGGCAGTCCAGAATGTCAGCTGATTGGTCTGGAATGATTGATCAGAATAACAATGATTGGTGATGTGATTCCTGATGTCCACACGGCGGCGCTCTGCCGCTGAAACGGACAAACTGAACACCTGTGGCAGGTGAGCGGATGAACATGAGGAGAGCGACAGCGCCTGCGTTCACGGCCTCTGTGTGATCGGGACATCAGCACTGACAGCGTGTTCATTCAGCTGCACAGGTTAATGTTCTGGGCAGGATGGTGGAGGACGAGCGGACTCACCTGAACCACAGCAGACAGGTGAGTCAGATTACCGTCAGAGGACATCATTAACTTCAATGTTGGTAATGAAGAAATCAGGTTAATCTGTAGTTTAGCTCCATGTTTGCTGCATCCCACCACCTGTCCGTCCACTTTATGTTATTATATACATGTGTGTAAGAAAGACCTGGTCCTGGTCCTGGTCCTGGTCCTGGTCCTGGTCCGTGATGTTTGTTGATGTGTCAGAAACAGTGAAAATAACGTCTGAATCAGGAGGAAACGAGCGGACATGGTTGTAACATCACACAGCGATTCTGGAGATAAAACCTTTTTATTAAGTTACAGACTGGAGACAGTTCACAGAGGAATGATCTGCTCTCAGTTACAGAAACACATCATGGGTCAGTTCACAGCACAGCGCTGCTCCTTCACATAAATACAAACGGCTCTGTCTGTTGTTATGGAATTATATCACAGACAGGTGACTTTACATAAAGGAAATATTTGTATGTAAAGTAAAAAAAAACTGAAGTTCAGCTCAGGTTTACACATGTTCGCTGATCTAAAGACACTTTTTACCTGCTCACACTGAAACTGGTTGGCTGCAGCTGATCTGTGGTCAGTTCTTTTCTCTGGTCATTAATCAGGACTTAAAGTGACATCACTGGCACATCCGCCAATCACAGTTAAGTGCAACAGTCAAACAGATCAAATACTCATGATGAAAGCGATGAGCTCAGTAAGCAGAGCAAAGCATTATGGGTCAGATCCCCAGAGCAGCAGTCGTAATATTTTCATGGTAACTGGGACGTGGTTAGCCTAGCTTAGCATAAAGACTGGAAGCAGGGGGAAACTGTTAGCCTGTCCAGCTTCCAGCACCTCTGACGGTCTCTGATGAACATGTTCGATCTGGTTTGTTTAATCTGTTTTAACCTGACACGAATATAAAAACCTCAGTTTGTGGTTTTAGGTGGAGTTACATGCTGCTGCAACTTGTGCTGCAGCCAAAGTACTGCACCAAAGTACTGGGCGGATGAATATGTTGTTGTTTGTTAAGAAATAGTTCCGCATGTGTAACTCTCCTCAAAACCACAGTGAACAGGTGAAGTAAATGAGGCGCCTGTTAGTCAGTGAGCTTTAAATGTGTTGACAAGTGTATTTTTGACCTGCGAGCAGGGTCAGGCTAGCTGCCTCCTCCAGCCTCTAGTCTTTATGCTACGCTAAGCTAACAACGCCCTGCCTCCAGCTCCACACTGGGCACAAAGACACAGAAACAACACAGAGAAGTTGGAGTTCTGGTTCTCGAGATTTCAGCCTGAGACGTTTGTGGAGATCAAACTCTGATCTGCAGTCGACAGATTCATCAGAACTGACTGGTGGTTTAAGGGTTGAGGGTTTGATTCCCTCTGATTGGAGTAAAGCCTCCATCAACTGGAATTCAGGAAACATTAAATTCTCATTTCAAATGCGTTTGAAAACAAATTCTGACTCCAGCTGTCAGCTGATTGGTCCACGGCGCCCTCAGGTGGCCCGGTGGAGCAACAGCACGGTGAACACGTTGTCCTCTGACTCCACCCACGCTCCTGCCTTCAGTTCCAGCCCCACCTCCTCCCCCTCACTGAGCGGCAGGAGGCCCACAGCAGTGACTGGCCCCGCCTCTGGCACCTCCTGTTGGTGTAGAGACACCGGAGCCACACCCAACCCCCTCCTTAGGACCACGTGGACGGGACCGGGCCTCAGGTCCACGGTGAGGACAAACAGGTAGATGCCATTCACCGGAGCTGTGAAGGTGCCAGTGTCGGAGTAAAACTGACCCCGGTTCAGAGATGCTTCTAACACGATGACGCCGTTTGAGACGCTCAGAGGAGATCCAGCTACAAGGAGCAGAGGGTCTTCTGATAGGCTGGATGGGACAGGAACAACACCTGCAGAGAAGAGGAGGGTCAGGAGTGTGGACAAGGTGAACCACATGAGCCTCATGCAACAACAGATTTGTTCTTGGTGGAAACTGACATTTTTGGACGGATGCTTCTCTATGAGACGGGACACGTTGAAACGAATGAACCGTGAGAGGTTTGAACAGTGGCAGAGTTTAGTGAACCTGACTTAAACACTCGTACAAACAAACCTGACAGAACGAGTTCGAGACGTTTGGGTCCATCGAGGCCACGCTCACCTGATGAATCCCTCCGGCTCCGATGGTTTCCTCCTCTTCCTGACGCCTCCCTCACTCCTCCTCTCTTCTTCTCTTTCTTCCCATCTCTGCTCTTCAGCAGCTGCCACAGTTTATCGAGCTCCAGCGTGGCGTCGGACGCTGCCAGTACATCAGCATTACTGAAGACGTTCTTGAACACCCTCAGATGTTCCTCCAGGCCTCTTTTCAGCCACATCACCTCCGTCTGCAGTTTGGCCTCCACTCCACCAGGCGGCACAGAAGCATTAGAGGATTTCTCCTCCAGCCGGAGCACCTTCAGCCCCAGCTGCTCCACTGTTTTCTCCAGCTTCCACAGATCGCTGCCGTCTCCTCTGTGCTCCGGATGCTTCCCCTCAGGGTGGAGGAGGAGCTGGCGCTCCCTGGCTGGAACTCCATCGCTGCTCCTCCTCATGCTGCCGGGGAGCCAGTCATCAGGGAGGAGGTGGGAGGAGGAGGGCTGGTCAGCAGACGGTACCTCCTCTCTTCCTCCTAGGAGGAGAAAGAGTCAAAAGTTAGTCATAGTTTAAGAAAATGTTGCACATCCATCAGTAACCGTAGTTTCTCACAGCTGCCACTAGATGCTGCTAAAGAGCTTTCATCAGACGTGAAAGAGCTGCTGGTGTGTCATCATTGTACCAACTGATCCCTTCAAACACACCCAAAGAGACTAAATCCACAGTCCGTCCTCATCTGTTCATCTGAACTTCAGAGAAAAGCAGATTTCTGAATGTGCTCTGCATACCTGGCCTGCTGCTCAGCAGGGAGGTGATGCTCAGGTTGTGTCCTCTCAGCTGCTCCAGCAGCTGCCCAAGCTGCTCCTTCAGGGCCGGGATGGAGTAGGCCTCCTGGTCCTGGACGGGCCACTCCAGGAACTCCAGCACCTCCTCCCTCAGCAGCAGCTCCAGCACGTCGCTGTGTCGGATGACGTCTTTGAGCAGAGAGGTGAAGGAGGCGGACAGGTGTTGCATGTCCTCCACCAGCTTTCTGCCCGCCTCCTTCAGGTCGGAGACTTCGGCCAGACAGACCTTCACCGAGCTGCTCAGCTGGGTCAGGCTGTGTTCCAGAGTCCTGGTCCTGGTCTGCTCCAAGGCCAGAGACTCCTTCACCTGCAGGAGGGAGAGGAAAGGTAAAGTTAATTAATTAAGTTAATATAAGTTAAGATATTAAGTTAATATCTACATTTTTCTTATTGTCAATATACTGAGACTCACACCAACATGTTAGTCCGTCTCTAAATACTGCCTGACTTCCTGTCTGTGGCTCTCAGCTCTCACTGGTTCTCTCTATCATCGGTTCACACAGTTTCTCATTTCCTTTTTTACGTTGTTGAACAATGAGAGCAGCCGACCCAACTTCCCCTCAGGGATCGATGAATCTTCTGATCCTGATCGCTCTGATTACTCTGATGGGAAACGTTTGTGTTTGTTCAGTTTATTTATCCTTCGGGTCTTTTTCACTGGGGCCATTAAATTCTACGCATTGACCTTCACAAAGTGGTTTAGAATAAACATATTTACAAAAATTACTGAAGCTGATGAGGCCAAACATGTTTTGGAATCAGGGAATCATAACTCAAGGTCTCTTTCTAGCTTACCAGCTTTTCTCTGTTGACTCAGATATGACGGACGGTCCTTGAATGTGTCGCTCAGTCTGAGATTTTGTTAAAGGGTTTTAGTTTTCTCACCTCCTGGAGGCCTCGTTGGAGCGCCTCCACTGCTGGCTCCCAGTCACTGGCCCCGCCCCACTGTACTGCCCCTCCCTCGCTGATGTCATCCAGGGATAGTCGGTTCTCATTGGCCAGCTCCGTCACGTTGGCCACGCCCCTCTCCAGGTGAGCCATGGTGGCCTTCAGTCCTTTACAGTCGCAGTCCGCGGACGAGTTGTGCCTGTAGAAGACAGTGTACAGGTAGTCCACGTCCACGTCCATCTCCTGCAGCCGCTCGACCTGCTGGCTGAGGTTCCCCGCCAGCTCATTCACCCGCCTCAGCACCGCCTCCTTCGCCGCCTCCACCTCCAGCCCCGTCTCCATGAACAGGATCTGACTGTTCCTGGCCGTCTGGTTGATCTGCTTCCCCTGCTCCGTGAAGTCTCGCCTCAGCTGCTGGAGGGTCCCCGAGGTCACCTCCACGTCCTCCATCAGGCCGTCCACCTGCACGACGACACGCTTTTCTTCAACTCGCCTGTTCGACTTGTCCCCTGTCCTCTTTAAAAGCTTTTAATATGCCTCACTTCATTTTAAAAGTCAACCAAGTCGAGAGAAGTCAGTGTAAATTAGGACTTTTCTTCATTTTCACTGCATCACTGAACTTTCACCAATAGGAAAAGTCACAATTTAAATACATTTCTGCATTACAATTTTGTTTGTTTGTTTTTTTCACTGAGGGGCTTCTAACAGCTCCATGCTTCTGTTGTCAGAAAGATTCTACGTTTCCTCGCACAGTTAACGGGACTTGCTCTGATCTGATCCCTCATTAATGTGTTTTGGTTCGGCCCACCTTCACCGTGTTGTTGACCACCATGTTGTCCAGGCGTTCGATGGCCTCCCAGAGCACAGACGTGTCCGCGGGCTGCGGCAGGCCAGGGGGAGGGAGGTGAACCTCCGGCTGACCCTCAGCGGTCTGATCCTGGTCCAGCTTCAGTTCTGTGAGTGTGGTGTTCATGGCCTGCAGGCTGACCTGGGATCAGGGACAGGGGTTAGGTGGCTGGTTGCAGCTTCACGTACTTAAATACCAGATTGTTTTTCTTTTTATCGATGTACGAAACAGAAATGAACACTTCGAGGGTTTTTGTCTGCTGATCTGACTGAAAGTAAAACTAAGAGTCCGAAAAACAATTAAAAAACATTTTGTTATTTACGTTGTTCTTTTTACTTTCTGGTAATGTTTGATTAAGACTGAATAAAGTAAACGATGAATAAAAAGTGACTGATTTTAAATACTGGACAGAAACAGCTGTCCTTGTCATCCTCTGACCTGCAGCATTTTCTGGTGGCGTTTCAGCTTCATGTCAATGTCTGTCTTGAAGATGGTCAGGTTGTAGTGCAGCATTGCATGCTGGGAGTGCAGCCTGTTCTCCATGTCCGTCCTCTGGTTCTCCATCTGCCTCCGGACTTCTCTGATGTGCTGAAACACTTCATCCAGTTTGGAGTCCAAGCGTTCCTCCACCGCCTCGTCGAGCTCGGGGCCATCCGGGGGCCCCGCCTGCTGGTTCTGCCCCATCTGGCTGCTCTTCAACTGGGCCACGTCACGCGCCAGGTCCCCTACCTGCCGACTCAGGTGCTCCAGTGAGCGGTTGAAGCCCTCAAGGACCGGCTGGAGTTGTGACATCACCAGGGCCGTCATGTGGGGAGGGGGGTGGGGGGTGGGGGCTTCTGGGTGTGAGGGGTCGGCGGCATTGAGTTTATCTACAAATGAAGAAAGACACAGATTCAGATCCAGTTTGAGTTGAAGGTTGAAAAGTGGTTACTAGGATTCACCTTCTGGCAAACACAAATGTCTGAACCAGATTTCTACATTTTCAACAGTCCCCTCTGATTCCTGTTCCTGTGGTTCCACCGGCTGGCTGCTCCGCCCTGAAGTGGAACCAGCTTAGTTTCCAAACTGGAATATAAACAGAACGCTGGCATCTGCCCGGAAAACAACTCATCAAGGAAACAAAAACAGCTAGAAACGGCTCAGCGCTGCCATTTCTGTCCGCCGGGCTCTGAAAACACCGATGTTGATGTTTGTGGTGCGTTGAGGGTCTGTCGCAGGCTTCAGGGTCCAAACTGATCAAAGCAGCAGATTCAGTGAATCTTCAGTTTGTTTCTGTTGGTTTAGTCGAGGCTGACGAAGTGAAGCCAGAACACACAGTGACTGCAGGACTCCAGCTGGACCTGATTCAGCCTGAGACGCCTCAGTGCTCCGTGGATCCAGCTGATCCTGCATGTTGTTATTTCTGGAGTTTCAAAGAAACCCGACTGTGCCGACGCTTCCTGCCGTCAGAAATCCAGAGCATCAAACTGTTTCATCCATCAGGTTTCTGTCACAACTGATGTCTGAAGCATCGAGACAACTGAGAAACCTTTTTCAGCTGTGACTGGATGATTGGAGGGAGCTGCATAAAGAGGCCTGGTCCTCTCTGGGTCTTCATGTCCATCGGCAGACATCAGCGTCTTCACTTCTGGAGGTGATGAAGGTGATGACTCTTTCAGGAAAGTTCAGATTTTGTTTTGACATGAGATTTGTACAAAGTAACAACATTTTTCAGTTTCTCAAGGCGCTATTCGAAGCTTCAGCCTTCAGGACCAAGATCCACTTCAAGTTCAGGCCTCAGGACCGAGATCCGCTTCACGTTCAGGCCTCAGGGCCGAGGTCCACTTCACGTTCAGGCCTCAGGGCCGAGGTCCACTTCAGGTTCAGGCTTCAAGCCCGAGGTCTGCTTCAGGTTCAGCTCAGAGGCTGAAGAAAGTGTCATGGCAGCGAGGGTCCTTATAGGTACAGAAATACAAACACAGTGTGTGTTTGCCTCAGGTCATTGCTGTCACTCTCAGAGACAGTCCAGACGCGCGCGCACACACACACACACACACACACACACACTCCTCTTTCATCACAACCTGTTTTCATTACGACAGACCAAACTCTTCCCACATGCTGCAGGGTGCTGACAGGTCAAAGGTCACGGTACAGTGGGGCCACGCTGCAACAGGAAGTTCCAGGTCACCTCAGACTCCAGCTGCAGGGGTGAGAGGGGCGGTGCTGTGGGGACGTTTGGAGGTTGAAATCCAACACACCCGTTCAGCTGGCAGTGTTTGGTTGTAATGACTGTCAGCGTGATTTACGGAGCCGCGCTGAGTCGACTTCCTGTTCGGACAAAACAACGTCTGTGACACAACTGTGGGTCTGTTTGCTTCCTCGAACGTTTTGTTGTAAATGTCACAATTAAAGGTAAGACGACACTTTAATGAGCCACATGGGGACCAGAGACAACACAGCACAGAAGAGCGAAGACTTTCATAAAGAAGCTGCCGATGCAACAATGATCTCCTGACTTGTACAAAGCTCACCTGCTGCTGGACCGTGTTTCTGCTGTGTGACGTGTTTTTACATTCAGTGTGATTTACACATTATCTCTGATGTCCAACCGTGATAAACAGCCATAAATCCAGTGAGAAAATTACACTTCTTCTAACTGCAGAACTTCCTGAGAAACTTCATGTTTTTGAGTTTTCTTCAGCATCACTGCTAACAGGAGCTGCTAACAGGAGCTGCTAACAGGAACAGCTAACAGGAGCTGCTAACAGCTAATTCAGCAGGTTGTTAGTGGAGATCATTTGACGCCCTATTGAGGTATGACAAACACTATTATTAATGTTAATGTCAATGGGAGTGACAGTTGTCTTCAGTGTGTCCTCAGTGTCAGACAGCAGAAACTCTTCATCCAGTCTAACGTTCAGCATGTTGGACGGACGGGCTGTGATTAAGTCCTGCTGCTGAACGAGGAGCTTAAAAAACTGCAGAATGTTCCTTTAAGGGTGATGTCATGCTGGCTGGTCGCAGAGGTCAAAGGTCGGAGAGAACAGAGCACTGTGGGAACCTGCGAGGCAGACGGTCCCCAAACAAGCTGCATACAGGACCGAGGAAGTGTGTGTGTGTGTGTGTGTGTGTGTGTGTGTGTGAGAGAGTGATGTAATGCACATGCTGGTCTGGTGACACAGGAGGTTCAATATAGTGTCATCTTATAGTCCACACACACACACACACACACACAATGTATGTATGAGAGACTGAAGAAAGAAAGGATTTCCTGTGGAGGAAGTGTGTGTGCGTGTGTTTATGTGTGTGGTTACCGGAGGTGTCATTGCAGGAATGAAGCTAAGTGTGTGTGTGTGTGTGTGTGTGTGTGTGTGTGTGTGTGTGTGTGTGTGTGTGTGTGTGTGTGAGAGAGAGAGAGAGAGCTGACGTGTATTTTATCAATGTATTTTACGGAGGCGACAGCTTCAGCACACGGAGCTACATTCATGATGACATCAGCATCCACCATCTTGGTTGAAGTCAACACCTGAGCAGGTCGACGCCTCCGTTACAGGTAACCAACGACCACTCGTATGTTCAAAATATGGCAGCCATTTTGACTTGTCACAGGTGGTCATCAAAACTCACCAGGCTGGTGGTGTTCCTGCTGCCGGTGGGCGTGGTCGGAGGCCTTCGTGTCGTGGTGTGACGTGTGATGCGTTTTGTGGGTGTGGCCCGGGTCCAGGGCGGGGGGTGGGGTGTTGTGCTGGTCGCCGACGGATGCCTGGTGGTCGTTCTGTTCACGGTTCACGTCGACTCGCTGCTGCTGGATGGCTGGAACACAGAGAGGAGATGGAGAGCTGAAAGACGGATGGAAACATCGAGCGGACTGCGGTGACGGCTCGTCCACATGGAGCCCGTTCACACGCCACAAAAACCTGCTCACAACCGACCAACCGGGACACTGCTGAGCATGTACACATGCTCGCCAGGGACAGCTGAGGGGATCCAGCACCACCAACAGACATGTGAACAATCTCAACATTTACCGGCTTCAGAGGATGAATCCTTCTGATTTCAGTAAATAATAGAGACAGTATCTCCTCTAACATCAGCATCACAGTGTTTTTACATCAGAGCTTCATTGAACTGAACGCAGGCAGATCAGCAGGCAGAGGGGCTGATGGGAAACAGGCTGATGTGTTTGGGGATTTCTCCGCGGAGTTTCCTCAGCTTTGTTTCTCTCCGTTCATTGTTAAACTTTCAGTCAGTGACAGAATCAGAGCGACAGCAGGAACAGGGAGCTCCGTGTCAGTGACCTGCAGGCAGCGCTGAGGGCAGAAACGCACGTCTGCTGCAGCTGCAGCACTTGAGATTTACAGAAGAGAGCAGGAAGTCCTGCAGAGTCATCAGATCTGTTTCCATAATCATTTCAGCTCCTCAGCAGACACTCAAGACTTTTCTCTCTTTGAGTTTCCAGGCAGGACGTCCAGGACCTGAACTCTGCTAAACATCTACTCAGCTCTTCCTTTGCTTTGAGATGCAGTTCAGATGTTGCTGCTCCTCAGAGGATGAACACTAACGACTTTGGAGGCCTCCTGATCTGCCACAGAGGAGCCAGAGGATCATAGAGACACTGTGCCTGTAGTATTCCTGTAACATCTCTATAATATTTCTAGTGTCTGTGCTGCGGAAAACACGCCCACAGACCCATGGAGCTCTCCCATTGGTCCATCCCCACCGGCTGTGTGCCTGCTGTGCAGCGTCTGTCTGATAAACCTTCAGATTCATGGATCTGTTCCTCAAACTGGACTGTGTTTCATCGTCTCACCTGAACCTGAAACACAGGTCAGCTGTTCCTTTGCATCACGTACAATCAGCATGACATGTCTGAAGTATGTGCTGGAGCGTATCCCAGCATGCACTGCGTGTCACAGACGGTGAAAACAGTTTCTCTCTTTCATAGTTTCTAAATCAAATCCAGCACTTTGACTTCACTTTCATTCATTTCCTTTAATATGTTTGATCTTTCAGCCGTTTGGACTCTGAACCTGTTTCAGTGTTTCAGCAGTAAGTTTCTGACCTGTCTGGATGTAGAGGAGGTGGACACAATAACAGAAACACCCGTGTCTTGTCTGTGTGCTGGTCGCACAGAGCAGGTGATGACTCACCTCGGAGGCGTTCGGGCTGTATTTTAAGGTGTTCCTGTTATTGTGTCCAGCCTGTTTCTGCTGGGCTGAACTTCTGTTGACAATTTAATTACATCGACTTCAGCTCACAGGAAGTCGGCTCAATCAGAGGCGTGGTGGGAGCGGACTGTACCATGTCGAGGTGTGAGTGTGCGTGCGTGCGTGTGTGTGTGTGTGTGTGTGTGTGTGTGTGTGTGTGTGTGTGCATGTGTGTCGCTGCCTCTTTGTTTGTCTTTCTTTGTTAAATCAGGCCTCTAAAGGCCAAAGGTCTATTTTAGTCTGAATTCTTTCCAAAAACATCGACTGTTTTCATTCTCAGAGTCCTCAGTGCCACTCATGGTACAAAAATGTCACATTATGTTCACTCCATGTATCCTGCAGTACTGCAGTACTACACTGTGGCTGGTTTCTCTGTTTGAGTGAGTTGAGCTGCTTTAACTGAACCAAAACTCAGCTGAAGCAAAGTGAGACCTCTTTACCAAACCAGTAAACGCTCCTGTTTGTCTCCACAGGCCACACTGACACAGGATGTGATGTCAGCAGGAGCAGGAAGGACTGAAGTGAATGAGAGGCGGCTCCTTCACAGCGACTGACCCTGAGAGCTGAAGCCAAGCAGATACCAGCTGAAAGGTTTGAGTGAACTTCTCGCCTAAACCTTCATGTTTTCACCAAAAAGACGCAGCTTCTTTTGGGATTAATGTCAGTAACAACAATCTGCTGCGTGTAAACTGTTAATGAGGCACAGAGTCGTGCTAACAGCTCCATCGCATGGACTTCGTCACAGTGGTGCTTTGAGCTAAAAGCTAACATCAGCATGTTAGCATTAGCTGATTAGCAGTAAACACTCAGTCCAGTTGAGGCTGATGTGAATGTTTTTACAGGGAGGCTGAGGGATGCGGGGGGAGGTGGGTGGAGGCGGAGGGAGGTGGGGGTGGTCGGACCTTCTCCTGACCTGAGCCGAAGGTTTATCGAGGCCGAGCGTCACTCCGCTCTTCACAGCTTCCTCACTTTGTTAAAGAGGCGGGATGAGTCAGGCTGCTCTGACACTGGAGGATGAGGATGACTCACCTTCCTCATAACGTAAACCACTCAGTGTTCATTCAGTCAGGTCAAGTCAGGTGGAGCTTAGTTTACAGGGTGTAGTCCTCTGTTGTCTGCGTGGAGGTGAGCAGCGTGGTCGTACCTGCAGCTTGGAGCGCCGCTCCGGCTGTTCCAGGTCCTCCAATCAGAGCCAAGGGTCTGGAGTCCAGCTGTGCATCAGAGACTGTCAGAGACAAACACGACGAGGTCAAACACTGGAAACACACGCGTGGTCTCGGTTCTTCTTCTGTGGTTTCACACAGTGAAATATTCCAACTTTGTTTCCTTTAAAAATCGTCGACTGGAGAGAAAAACGTTTCAGTCCGACAGCAGAAACGACGTTCAGAGACTCAAATGAAACCGGCTTTGTTTGACTTCTTTCAAACTTTCATTGACAAACTTTCAGCTTCAGCACAAACAAAAGGACGGACTGAGGACAGAGAGGACGTCCTCCTCCAGACATGTGGTAAACACTGCGCTTTCCCACACACACACACACACACACACACACACACACACACACTCTTCTTTCATGAATAGCTCGTTGTGACCCACCTGTGTTCTCACAGTTGTGTCCACTGTGTCCCGGACAGCAGTCCCACAGCAGAGTGGTGTAGGTCTTCTGCTTCTGCCTGTAGACCAGCCGGGTGGGCAGCCTATACCTGCACACACACACACACACACAGATTTAGACACCTGAGGTCTCCTAAACCTGCAGCAGGACAAAGCTCCAAACTGCAATACCAAACACAGCCAGCAGGGAAACCACCGACATCGAGCCCAGACTGAGAGATAAGATCAGAAGTAACCACTTACACATGGTTTTCTGCTCGAGTCACACTGAGGGTCAAAACTGACCCTGAGTCTGTTTTCTGAACGAGGCTCCAGCTGCCGTCTGACGGATGTCAGCAGAGTTTCACGAGCGCAAACAGTTTGAAGAAAGTGAAAACAAGAAAATGTGGAAAATCTAATTTACAGTTAATGAGGTTTTTACAGGATGTTGTGACTCTGGATCAGCTTTCAGGAGGAGTTCCAGCTTCTCAGTTCGGTGGTTTTATAACGTTCCTGTCAGCAGAGTCCAGCTGATCCAGACTGACACGACCTCCTCGGTGTTTTTAGGCCGGCGCTGCTCGACCTTTGAACTGCTGAGCATTAAAAATGAGAGAAAGCGACGTTTCTGCTGCTCGCTGCCTTCAACATCCTCTAACATCTCACACATTAACCAAGTTTGTGATGAGGAAACCATCTCACAGAAGCCGCCAGACTATGAAGAGCACGCAGGCTTCCTGGAACTCCACAGACAAACTGGAGTAATAGATTACTCCAGTTTGTATTAGTACTGTTGTGTATTTGTACTGTTGTGTACTCACATGACCTGCTGACACTCGGGCGTCCCATTCGGACAAGGATTCTGAGACTTGATGGTGTACTTCTCTGTTCCACACGCCACAGCAACGGTGAACACACGCGTGTGCACGAACGCACACAAGTTCCTGCACAACACACACACACACACACACACACACACACACTGGGTCAGGATCATTTAGAGTCTTTCAACGCTGCTCAGTTTGTTAGTTTGCTTTTGACTCCTTCCTGTTTGGGGTCAGAGGTCAAACATTAAGTCTCCTCCTCAATGACCACCAACACCTAACTTAAAGGAACAGTTTGACATTTCTGACAATGTGTGTGAGGCTGTGTGTGTCATTAATTTAGTAAAAATGTCTGTAAATGTGAGTCTCGCACATTTTCATCATTTTCTTCTTGTCAGCTGTGTCCTGTGCTGACCTTCCTCTCCATTAACAGTCTCTGAGGCTGAAGGAGGAGGAGGAGGAGGAGGAGGAGGAGGACCTGAGAGTTAACAAACTCTGAGGGTTTCCTGCCCTCTGGAACAGATCCCAGGACAGTTTTCACCGGATCGCTGATGCGCTGGAGGTGAATGGTTAGCACCGTTAGCTGTGCACACGTTAACAACAAAGCAGCATTAAAGAGCGTCGTGCTGACGGCGCTCATTCAGCTGAGTCCAGTCTCTGCTGCAGTGCTTCGGTGTCGGTCCCCGTCCTCTCACCTCGAGCCCCCCCCCCCTCTCTGAAGTGTGGTGAAGTCGACCCCGCGGCGTGTTGGTGCATGTGTTTACTGCGATGTTGATGTTGGACTGATTGTCTCTTCACTTCCTGACAGAGTTCAGCTCCTCTTTCATGTTTCACAATCACTGCTGTGTTTCTGGAGACGTCAGCCGTTATCCGAGCTTCCACTAACAGAGCGGCGACTTCTTCACATTCTGCTGATGTTTGCTCAGTTTTTGATGCTTTAAACTGAAATTCTGACCAAAAACAAAACCAAAACTTTAATCCCGATAACGATTTGTTGTGTGATTTCTTGTTGCCTCAAAGAACTGTGGGAAACATATTTCACAGTAATAGAATTCACTGTTTCTCCACGCGAACAAACCTGCGTCACTTCCTCTGATGTCATTTCCTGTGGAGAGCTGTGACATCACTGAGGGTCATCAGTGGAGGAACAAACACACACACACACATATACAAACACAAACTCAGGGAGGTGTGGACAGGAAGTCCCACCTCATCCTGAGCCGCTGTAACACACATTTAATCTGCACGCACACACACACACACACACACACACACAGTAATTACAGATTCACATGAACACACATGTCGCAGTTCAGCATTTTGCATCTTGTTTTGGTTCTGTCACTGTGGGTCTTTAAACCTGTGCAGCCGCGAGGGTGAAACTACAAAATAAAAGTCTGTTCAGGTGAACGTGTTAGACTGAGAGCTTTGACGTAAACATTCGCTCGCCAGCAACTTCACTTCTCACCTGTACGCTAAGAATAAGGCTGAAAACACGACTCGCTGGAAAACAATCAAACAACTGACAAGCAGTCAGTTCACAGTCCAGGCTGCGTCTTCAGACACAAAAACCCAAAGATGTTCAGTTACGGATGTTTAAGGATAAACGCTTCAAATTCTGACATTGGAGAAGCAGGAAAACACTCAGTACAGGTTAATTTATCCTGTCAGACTGAACTCAGGGCGTCAAATCACATCAAGTCAAGCTTTTCTGTTTCTGCTCGTCATCGTTCAGCCTGAGAAAAACATTTCTGAATCATCAGTTTATCAGCCAGTTTCCTGATGAAGATATGGCACACTCAGGACTCCTCCTCCTCCTCCTCCTCCTCCTCCTCCTGCTCCAACATGTTCAGAGATGAGAACAAAACTGAACGATGAAGTTTATGTTGGATCACTGAGAGCTGAAGTTGATGTTTAATTCATTCCAGGAAATACTTTCGTGATGAGTGGTTGTAATTTCCTGAAGTTCAGGATGTTTGCCTACATTTCCCAGAATCCACTGAGAAACTCCAGAGACCCTGCTTGAAGTTCTCTTGAATCCAGCAGAAAAGTCAGGAATGAAGAAACAAACAGTCACAAACACACTTGATCAACTACTTTAAATATTCTAATATGAAAGAGTAAAAAGCAGCTGGTCGTCCACGGTCACATCACGAGTCAACGGGCCCCTGCAGACATAATGTCAAAGGCCCCTCGCCCACCTTCACAGGATGAAGACCCCGGACCAGAATCATTGTGGTCGTGTTGCCTCTCTGTCTCATTTCTCTGTTTTTAACAGGATCCACAAACGGTGTCGGACGTGTCAGACTGGAGGGACGTAACCTTACAAACGAGAGCGAGTGGGATTTCCCTCCTTTCCAACACAAACATTCAGTCATTTGGTTTCATTTTGGGCCGTCAGTCATTCTGTTAGAGGAGGCGCCGCTTTGCTCTGGACCACGAATCCTCAAATCTGAAGACATGTCTTCTCTATGTGGGACAGCTGCGATCTGTCACAGCAGAAAACAGGCTGCAGGGTCTCTGCTGCAGCTCCACGAGTTCAGGTTCAGGTCTGAAAGGTGTTTGTGAACCAGCCAGAGTCTGAATAATGAGACCAAAGGAGGACCGAACACAGAGCGAAGGACTGGAGGCGTCGCTCGTTATAACACAGAGGAGGTCTCTGTCTGTCCTGAAGGTGGCGCCAGAGGAAGAGATCGCAGAGCCATTAACATCTGAAGGGTTCATCCTCAGGAGAGCACAAATATCTGCGCTGACCAAGTGGTTAGTTCACAGACAGCGGGAGAGTCGAGTGTCTGTGGTTAGTTCACAGACAGCGGGAGATTCGAGCGTCTGTGGTTAGTTCACAGACAGCGGGAGAGTCGAGCGTCTGTGGTTAGTTCACAGACAGCGGGAGAGTCGAGCGTCTGTGGTTAGTTCACAGACAGCGGGAGAGTCGAGCGTCTGTGGTTAGTTCACAGACAGCGGGACAGTTGAGTGTCTGTGGTTAGTTCACAGACAGCGGGACAGTTGAGGGTCTGTGGTTAGTTCACAGACAGTGGGACGTTGAGCGTCATCCTTTCATCTGGCAGCTGTGTCTCTCGGCCTCCTGATAACGGCTGAATGAGCAGTCAGTGATGCCTTCATGGTCACGTTATCTCCCCTCGGCTCTCTTTGATGTGAATCTGCTCACTGAGCTTCTTCTTGAGCTTCTGCTCAGGTGGCCTGAGCTCCGAGCGCCGGGACGTCCAGTCTGAACTCTGACTCTGATAAGACTTCAGTCACAAGACCAGCAGCAGGTCAAACAGCCGAGAAGGTTAAAGGTCACAACACAAGACCGAAGCCTGAGAGACCACCATGATGGAGGGAGACAGGAAGACTTCAAAGTAAGAGCGTATACTGTAGATCTCTCAAAAACACCAGAAAGCTTCTTTAAGTTCCTCTCAAGTCTCAGAACAACAAACCTTCAGCTCGACTTCGTTACTCAAACTCTTTAAGCGGCTCTGTGTCATCACGGCGTGGACAGTTTGTGCACACGACCAGTGTTAATCTCTGAGTCTCAAACTCAGCTCAGATCTTCATTCATGTTATTTCTCACCTGCAGTGTTTTCAGAAACGTGTTTTCATGAACTGTTTTGTAAAATGAGGACGTTTGCGAGCAGGCTGCCGTAACTCGACACCAGAGGAGCTAAAGCCAAACACGGCCTGACTGGCAGCTCGCCGTCCACCAGCAGGAAAACCACAGTTTGTCTCTGCGTTCTCTGCAGCACCAGTATCAGAGATATTTCTACTGCAGACAGCCAAAATACTTCTTTAACTACCTGCTGACCTCAGACTGCTGAAGCCTCCAGAGATAACGCAGAGGTTAAAAAAACCTGGAAAGCTGCTCTCCATTAAACACCACGGCAGCACAAAGAGTTCAGTTTGTGAACGATGTGATTAAAGCAGTTTGGGGGGGGGCAGCGGGGGTCTCTGAGCTAATGGAGGGTTGTTTTGTTAAGAGGCCTGAGGGGTGATGTTATCGGGGGTCTGTGGACGGTCCTGCTGCCTAATGTATGGATGTGGGTCAGAACAGTGACGGAGGCCTGTATGAGCCCGCTGCAAAAAATGTCACCAGATATTTAATCCTCTTATTTAGTCTGTGACACATCTCAGAGCTTGAAACCACGTTTTAAAAGTGTTCCTAAAACAAGCATCCAAATGTCAAACTGCAGCAGATCAATGACCAGGTCCTGCCGCAGTGTAATGGAATCATCCACAGGTGTTATCCGTTCCAATCAGGTCATACAGGTACAGCACGGCATGAGGTCTGACACGACGAGGGTTATCAATGTGAGACAGAGGTGGACTCGAGGGACAGTTTGTCGTCTAAATTTCAAGAAAATTCTTCTCCCTTGAAGGGAGGAAGAAGGGGATTATTGAGGTTACTGCCATTAATTCATTAGACAAATGAGCACTTTAACATGATGATGGCAGGAGGTGAAGACAGACAGACAGACAGACAGACAGACAGACAGACAGACTGACAGAGACATTAGTGTCCTGCTGCTGCAGGTTTGATTGGTGTGTGTGTGTGTGTGTGTGTGTGTGTGTGTGTGTGTGTGTGTGTGTGTGTGTGTCAGCAGCCTGGGTGGTATCAGCCCATTATAAGCATGCTGGCAGTCAAAACATTTAAACTCTCCCTGCTCGGTACTTTGGCGTTTGGCATGACTTGTGTGTGTGTGTGTGTGTGTGTGTGTGTGTGTGTGTGTGTGTGTGTGTGTGTGTGTGTGTGTGTTTGTATTTACATCTTTGTGAGGACCATTTTGAGGGCTTGCACTTGATTGATATTTTAGAATTTAAGGAACCAGTTTGAGGGTTTGGTCTCACTGAATCTGTCCAGTAAAGAAGCTTCATGCATTGTGTGTGTGTGTGCGTGCGTGCGTGTGTGTGTGTGTGTGTGTGTGTGTGTGTGTGTGTGTGTGTGTGTGTGTGTGTGAGGTCTGCAGAGGAGAGCGTGTCGACACAGTTTATTTTGAAGTCCAATGTCTGAAACATGAACAGGACAAAGTGAATTTGCTCTGTTGTACGTTCGCTCAGAACATGGAATTACTTATTTCTAATGACCTTTTCTAAACTTTGTATGTAAGCTCAGCGAGTTCAGATCAGATGACACAGAGGCTTTGCTCAGGATGTAAAGACTCTGGTCTGAGCAGGAAGTGACAGAGGAAAACGCTGATGGGAGTTTTCCCGCCTCCTGAGAAGCTAAACATCAAACTCACAACATGAACTCGCTCACAAGCTTCCGAACAAACAACAAAACATATTCAACAACCCACAAGGCAGCGCCACAGTCAACACGAGCCACTTCAGCTGCTTTATATACAGTTAGTTTAGTCCAGTGGGGCCCAACCAAGGGGTCAGGCCCCTCCAAGGGGTCACCAGATCGATCTGAGGGGTCGTCACATGATTAATGGGGAAGAAGAAGAAACAAAGTTCTGATGCACAAACCTGTTTTCACTTTCTGGACTTTTCTCTCATCTTTGAGTTTTTGGTGGAATATTGAATAATTTGACGTCTCTGAGCCTCAGACGGTTAATAAATGAAACCACGTGTGAAGTTCAGACGAGAAAACGCCTCATCAGTGGAGCTAATTACGAATCAGAGACGTCTGCTGTAAGAGATCCAAACCTGAAAAAACTGGAAATGCTGAACAGTCCAACGTCGATTTTAAGTCAGCATGGTGTTATTCCAGACAGGAATGATGGACAGGACCAGTAAAATGAGCTGAAATAAGCCAGAATTGACTTTAACTGCAAACTTGGATTTGCTGAATAGATTTTTAATGTACATAAAAAATATGTCTGACAGTTATTTTCATTTCATTCACATCTCTGTGAATCGATTTATTAAAATAGTGAAAAACACTTTGAAAACTGACCATCAGGCGCTCACTGTTCACTGATTAATATCTGTCGGTCCACTGATCAGTTGTCCCCCAGCTCTCCTCAGTGAACTTGCTCCAATGGGATTCAGTCGAAAGCACAGAGAAAAGGAAGTAAGTGATCCTTGAGCTGACTCACCCGATCCGGGCTGGGTGGTTCCCTCCCGGTGGGGGGGTCCCTGTCACCCCAGGGTGAAGTCTGTCGAGGTAAGGGGGGAACACTGCTCCTCCTCCTCCAGCTGCTGCTCTTCCTCCCCACTCCTCCTCCTCCTCCTCCACCTCAGGGTCTCGTGCTCTCACCTCACAGTGAGCGCTCACCAGTAAGCCCAGTACCAGCACCAGTTCTCCCACTGCTGTCATGTCTGCTCGCGTCCACATTACTGAGTGGAGGCTCACACAACCACCAGCTGCCTTTAAACAGCTGGAGGAGAGAGAGGAGGAGGGAGGGGGCAGGAGGCAGGAGGCCACACCTCCTGCTTCCTCTGCTGGCAGAGCGTTTGTGACCCTCTCCGTGTGGGGTGGAGGGGACGTCCATCCAGTCACTGTGGAGACTTTTCAGTCCAACAGACGAGTTTGTCCTCTTCCCTCAGCTGCTAGCCTGCTAGCATGGCTAAAAACAAACAATGGATGAGCGACGGCAGCTTCCATGATTAAAGTCTAAAGACTGACGGGTTTCCATCGACAAGTATCACAAATTTTAATCAAACTGGAAGAAATGGCAGAGGAAAACGTGAATGAACGCTTGTTTCCATCCAGCAGAGATTATTCGGAGTTTGTTCATCGAGATGAACAGCAGGTGGCGCCGGCTCTCCTGTCGGTGTGATTATTCCCCTGCAGAAGAAGAAGAAGCAACAAGACAGAATTAAATGAGGGTCAAACCTCAAACGATGTAGAAAACATGACATTTCGGTTGGTTTCATGTGTTCATCGTTGTCTCATCGCTCCTCAGATCTGATGTTTCCTCGTCTCTTCAGTGGACGTTAAATTTACGTCATCGTTTATTCACAGAGTCTGTTTGAGTTTCTGCGTTTTCACTTGGTTTTTTTTAAGCATGTGAATGGAAAATGTGCACAGAAACGTTTGGATGGAGACGCAGATCCACACATTTAAACATCTGTGAAGCTTCTTGGATTCAGTTTTTGCAGAGATCTGATCTGCGTGAAGCTTTTTGTAGTTTTTCCTTCCTCATCTGAGTTTATGTTCATGTGGTTTACACTCCTTCTCTCCTTCTCAGTCCATTTCCTGAGGAGGTGATAAGAACAGAGGAAATCCACTGACCTGCAGGAGAAATGACCTCCTTCCTGTTTGTGTGAGGTCCTGTTCCTCTATCTTTGCGGGGACCGGTGGGTTTTAGACCTGCGGGGTGAGGACAGTTTTTCAGGGTTAAGATTTTGGTTTTAGGGTTTAAGCAAAACTATTTAACATTTCAATGCAGAAAAGAAGAATTAAGAACAAAAGTTTGACTTTTTTAGGAATAGAAATGATGCACCTCACACATCCTGATCCCAGGTTTTGGCACATTTTGGGGGCCGGACACCATAAAAGATAAAGAAGGGACATGACTACAACAAAAAACTGCTTCAATCAACTTTTCTTAATATAAAACCTGCTGAGGTAGACTGAGACCACGCTGGTGGTGAAATATCAGATGCTGGTTGAGTAATCTGATTGTTTCATCCCTGAAACGTCCAGGAACATTTCCTGCATTGGCTCATGTGTGAACAGGAGCAGAATCAATATTCAGGGAATCCTGTATTCTCAGTTTCCCACCACGAGACCCCAAAACATTTCATGCAAAATGCTGGAACGCTGTGTTTGAATGAAAGCAGCAACACTGCAGGAACAAACACATCAAGCGTTACGTCCATCTGACGCAAGACACTTTCATGTGGAGCGAGGGAGCCAATCAGAAGACTCCTCTGATGACATATTTGACTTGTTTATAGTCAGTGGATCAAGAAAAAATGTCTTATTTCTCAAACAGCGCTATGTTCCTGAAAATGTATGACATCTTCACCACGTATCCATACATCCAGCCTTGTCCCGTCTTTGACTTCCTCTGTTGAGTTTTATGGCGGTTAGCATCAGTGTTGCATTACTGCCATCTGCTGGACCGTCTGTATGTCCCAGCATTGCCATGACGTGTGTGAAAGGTTCAGGACAGAAATGTTCCTGAATGTCGCTGCATGTGTGAACAGTGACCATCAGGACCAGCACCCGAAGTAAGCGTGAAAGAGGCTCATGTCTCCGTCGTGGGAAGACGTCTCACTCTGACTTTTATTCTGTCACAGGTTATTTGTGTTTGTTCACTCGCAGCGCTGAAAGTGGATTAAAGTGAATTAAACTGAAGCAGAGGAGAGCGAGCTGGAGGGAGGGAGGCTGACGGTTCCTGTCCAGGCTGAGAGAGCCGGGACTTTTCCACTGGGAGTGGGGGTGGTTGGGTGGGTGGGCGGGTGGGTGGGGGTCATTTCCGAGGATTGTTGTAGAGCTTTGAGGAGGTGGAGGATGGGGGGTTTGAAATGTGTGACAGAGAAAGAGAAAGTATGGAGGAACACTGAAGTGAAAGCAAATAAAAAAATACAACAGCCTCAGAACAAACACTGAAGGCTGCAGACGCTCGTCGTGATGTATCAGCTACACGCAGCGCAATCATGAAAACTAATCATGTATCCAGTCAAGAAGAAGAAGCTGATTCCACACAACACTGGACCTGGAGTGTAACTTGTGCTGTGACACACCAAAAGCTTCTTCCTGGAGGTTTAGTATTTGGTTTGGTCTAATAACTGCCCCCCCACCCCACCCCCAACCCCCAACTGTCTATCAATCAGATCAATGCTCACGTCAGAGCTGTTTGTTGTGTTGCAGCTGCTCGCTGTGACCACAAGAGGGCAACAAGCATGCAGCATGAATTGTGTGTTTAAACAGAGGAGGACATGACACGTCTCAGTCCCGTAAAGTCCAGAGAAGAAGAGACAGAATGGATACCTGGATGAATGTGTGGTTCCAGATGTTCCAGATGTGAAGCTGCTGTCCCTCCTCAAGACAAAGACAAAAGAGCTTCAAACCACTAAACAGAGCTGACGGGATATAAGGCCACACGTCACAAGGTGATCTTTAACTGATGGTGTATGGATGATTTCCAGGCGTTGAAATCAGCCTGCACTTCATGTTTGTGGCACTAGAGGTCGCCAAATCATCCTCTGTGACAGGTAGCAGCCCTGATTTAAATCAGGTATCAGCAGTGGATTTCACTTCTGTTATCAAACTACCAATCACTCGTTCACATGTGACACATTTCTGTCTCTGTTCCAGTGTGTCGTCCAGAACATTTAGTCAACCGGACCGGACTATTTCGATATATTTTACTTCACTATTTTAATGTCATATTACTGGATACTCCGTTACATTTATTTGGTCACTGTAGTTACTGCACTCAGTAATAATCATCTCACAGAATCCTCTGATGTAACAGTAACAGAGCTCGTGTTGGCTGCACACTGATTACTTTTACTCTTTCAGTGCTGAGTTTTACTTGTATCAGAGTACTTTTAAATATAGGTTTTGCTGTTTTTACTTGAGTAAAAGATCTGAATACTTCTTCCAGTAGTTCCTGTCTGTCTGGTGATGTTTCCATTTTTCCAGTATTTTGAATGCCCTTATTTTGAAATTCTGTTTCCTTCCTGTTTCAGTTTAGTTTCGGTTCACTTCGACAGCTCATCCCAGCACAGCTTCTTCTCTCCATTAAAGGGTTTGTAAACAACATTTTTTTCACTGCTTGACTCTTGAACGTCTCTTTGTTCGTGTTGTCAGTTCAGTAAAAAGTAGAAGTTCACAGCAGTTCAGTCAAAAACTGAGGAAGACTTTCCTCCTCCTTCAGCCTTCAGAGCAGCCGAGGAGAGGTGAAAGTAGGAGTATTCAGATCCTAAATTCAGTCAAAATACTAATACGCTGCCACAAGTAAAAATCCTTCCTTCAAAACCCTACTGAAGTAAAATTATGTAAATATGTGTTCTTTGTCAACTAAGAAACTACATGCTTTGTCTGGATTAGTGGAATCTTCAAGTTCAGACATGTTGATGAGGTGCAGAGTAAACAGGAAGCTTTCAGTCAGCCAAAGAAGAAGAAACACAGTGGACACGTCCAGTCCAGCCAATGAAACAGACTCAAACAGAAGTCAAATAATTCCTTCATATGTAATATACAGTGAAGTATTCACATCATTTATTCACATCAGATGCTTTTATTTTATTGGAAGTGAAAGTACTGCAGTGCAGTAAAGTAATGGTAGATGTTGATGTTGTTTGGTTCTGATGCTTCGTGCTCTGCTCTCAGTGTTTCCTCCACAGATGAAGGTAGAAGGTCTCTGGGAGCTGATGTGGATGTGAATTCAGCAGCAGCTACAGAGGTAACATGATTGATATGGGATTATTGATTAGCTGCCGCAGCATGTTCTGACTGGATACAGTTGATTGGAAAAGAGGAACAATTCAAAGGTTGAAGAGCTTTTCAAAGTCAGTCAAGTAGAAGTTGTTTGTTTGTCATGTGACTGAGAGGAATGATGAGAATAACGTGTGCGCTCTCCCAGCAGGTTGTGGTGTTGGTGTGACGGTGTGGACTCAGCTATGCATCAGTGTGAGGACAGACAGGAGGGAGTCCGTCCCCCTAAAGCCTCTCAGTGTGAGGATCAGGACAACCAGACCAAAGCTCAGAGGTGAGAGGAACATCTTCAACTGTCCACGACACCATTTCACAAAGTTTTTGACTCAGTGAGACTTTTTTGTAAATGTGTGAGCGTTAATGAATTTCAGGATCCATCAGGGACCAGACTGTCCTGAACCTGAGCCCAGCTGTGTGTGCATGAAGAGTGACCAGTCGATGGGTCATCCTTATAACTTCAAAGACGGACACTGCTCTTTTGATCAAAGGTGAGGATTTAAAATCATACATTAATTATTAAAATTAGACTTCTGACCTTTAGAAAACCTCACCTGTGACAGGTCAGAGGTCATTTCAGAGAGAAGCCATTCATTTTTGCTATCTGCGTGCACGTCCCTTCAGATGGTGAAAGCCTGATTCAATGGTGGAAAATCCTGAAAAAAAATCCTGCAACTCAAGCTGGGCTCCTTCATATTAAAGGAGAATCAATGGTTAACTAGGGTTGCCCCCAGTTAACCAACCACCCTGACTCCTGCTTCTCAACTGGCTTGCTCAGGGTATTCTGTGGGCAGAAGTCAACCTCTTCTTCAGCAGATGAGGTGGGCAGTGCACTTCTGCCTGAGCAGCTGTTAGTAAATTTGAAGAGATTCCTTCCCTCTTTAATTGCTTTTAGATCTAACTGCAGTTTTTGATACAGCTGACCATGTGACTTTAATTGAACTTCTTAAGCCTTACATTGGCATGTTGGGTACAGTTTCACATGACATTTTACTCCTATCTTTCTAATGGGAGGTTCTTTGTGGCCATTGATGACTTTAAATCCCCCTCGTCTCATTTCTCGTATGGAGTTCCTCAAGGCTTAGTCACTGGCCCTTTATCATTCTCCAATCACATGTTACCACTATGTCAAATCCTTCATAGGTACAACAACAGTTTTCATTTTTATGCAGATAACTCCCAGAATTATTTCTTGGTTAATTCTGACAACACAAGTGGTCAAAATAATATACTGTTTTACAGATTTTAAAAACTCTCTCAAAACTTTCTCAAACGTTTTTTCAGTTAAATTCCATTATCATAGCTCCAAATGTCATGTGTAAATAAAACATTGACTTTAGACACCTCAGCGGTGTACATTGAGGGTGGGAGAGCTACATGGAGGGCTTGGTGAGAGCTGTTGGGAACAAACAGCTGAAGATGGGGCTGTTGATTCTCAGTGGGCTCAGCAGGACGAGCAAACCTTTAGCACTTCAGGATCACTTCATGGACCTTTAGCTTGTGTTTGTCTCTGAATGGACAGAAATAATGTGAGCTAATTCTTCATGACTCCTTCACAGAGTCGACCAGGAGAGCTCAGAGGTTCCCAGTGGTCAGTCTGCCCAGCAGCATCAAACACACCTGGACTCCATATTCATGGTCTGTACATGTCCAACAACTACTTTTACATCAACTGTCTTCACAATGATCTCCACGTTGCACGTTTTAGACCAGTGGACTGTCAGTCTGTCCAACATGGATCTGATGTTTGGTTCAATGTTTATTGTTTGATTGTATCATTCATAATATCCTGTTCCAGCTGCTGGAGGAGAACATTGTCTCTTTTGTGAAGAACGAGCTGAAGAAGATGAAGGCAGTTCTGAGTTCAGATTACCCAGAATGCTTAGAGAGTCAGAGGGAGGATGAGGAGGTGTTGAACAGTGAAGATGAAGAGCAGAGGAGGGGCAGCAGAGAGGCATTTGTGAAGATCACACAGCACTTCCTGAGGAGAATGAAGGAGGAGGAGCTGGCTGACTGTCTGCAGAGTGGTAAGAGGATTTCTCTAAAGATTGAACATGTTGCATAAATGAGACGTTCACTGACGTGTCAATGTGCAGGTAAACGGCATTCATGTACAGATTCATGCATTCATCCTTTGAGGAAATATGTCCTTTGACTTATTGATCTTCTTTGTTTTGTGTTCTTTCAGGAAATCCTGTTCCAGTTTATTGCCAGCGTAAACTAAAATCTAACCTGAAGGAGAAGTTCCAGTGTGTGTTTGAGGGGATCGCTAAAGCAGGAAATCCAACCCTTCTGAATCAGATCTACACAGATCTCCACATCACAGAGGGAGGGACTGGAGAGGTCAATGATGAACATGAGGTCAGACAGATTGAAACAGCGTCCAGGAAACCAGACGGTACAGAAACAATCAGTCATGAAGACATCTTTAAACTTCCACCTGGAAGAGATGAACCAGTCAGAACAGTGATGACAAAGGGAGTGGCTGGCATTGGGAAAACAGTCTTAACACAGAAGTTCACTCTGGACTGGGCTGAAGACAAAGCCAACCAGGACATACAGTTCATGTTTCCATTCACTTTCAGAGAGCTGAACATGCTGAGAGAGAAAAAGAGCTTGGTGGAACTTGTTCATCACTTCTTTCCTGAAACCAAAGAAGCAGGAATCTGCAGGTTTGAGGAGTTCCAGGTTGTGTTCATCTTTGACGGTCTGGATGAGTGCCGACTTCCTCTGGACTTCACCAACAATGAGATCCTGACTGATGCTACAAAGTCCACCTCCATGGATGTTCTGCTGACAAACCTCATCAAGGGGAAACTGCTTCCTTCTGCTCGCCTCTGGATAACCACACGACCTGCAGCAGCCAATCAGATCCCTCCTAAGTGTGTTGATATGGTGACAGAGGTCAGAGGGTTCACTGACCCACAGAAGGAGGAGTACTTCAGGAAGAGATTTAGAAACAAGAAGCAGGCCAGCAGAATCATCTCCCACATTAAGACATCACGAAGCCTCCACATCATGTGCCACATCCCGGTCTTCTGCTGGATCACTGCCACAGTTCTGGAGGATGTATTGAAGACCAGAGAGGAAGGGGAGCTGCCCAAGACCCTGACTGAGATGTACATCCACTTCCTGGTGGTTCAGTCCAAACTGAAGTCCATCAAGTATGATGGAGGAGCTGAGTCAGATCCACACTGGACTCCAGAGACCAAGGAGATGATTGAGTCTCTGGGAAAACTGGCTTTTGAGCAGCTGCAGAAAGGAAACCTGATCTTCTACGAATCAGACTTGACAGAGTGTGGCATCGATATCAAAGCAGCCTCAGTGTACTCAGGAGTGTTCACACAGATCTTCATAGAGGAGAGAGGACTGTACCAGGACAAGGTGTTCTGCTTTGTCCATCTAACCGTTCAGGAGTTTCTGGCTGCTCTTCACGTCCATCTGACATTCTTTAATTCTCAATTCAATCTGCTGTCAGAAGGACAATCAACCTCCCTGAAGTCTGAAACAAGACAAGATGAATCTGCAGACACAAACTTCTACCAGAGTGCTGTGGACAAGGCCTTACAGAGTCCAAATGGACACCTGGACTTGTTCCTCCGCTTCCTTCTGGGTCTTTCTCTGCAGACCAATCAGAACCTTCTACAAGGCCTGCTAACACAGACAGGAAGTAGCTCACAGACCAATGAGGAAACAGTCCAGTACATCAAGAAGAAGATCGAGAAGGATCTGTCTCCAGAGAAAAGCATCAATCTGTTCCACTGCCTGAATGAACTGAACGACCGTTCTCTAGTGGAGCAGATCCAACAGTCCCTGAGATCAGGAAGTCTGTCCACAGATAAACTGTCTCCTGCTCAGTGGTCAGCTCTGGTCTTCATCTTACTGTTGTCAGAAAAAGATCTGGATGTGTTTGACCTAAAGAAATTCTCTGCTTCAGAGGAGGCTCTTCTGAGGCTGCTGCCTGTGGTCAAAGCCTCCAACAAAGCTCTGTAAGTACAGACAGTTGGTTTGATTCATCATAGTTTGGATACTCTGCTATCTGTCAACAAGAAATAAAAATCCTTACTTTTTTATTTTCCTTTTTATTGTATCCTCAGACTGAGTGGCTGTAACCTCTCAGAGAGAAGCTGTGAAGCTCTGTGCTCAGCTCTCAGCTCCCCATCCTGCAGTCTGAGAGAGCTGGACCTGAGTAACAACAACCTGCAGGATTCAGGAGTGAAGCTGCTCTCTGCTGGACTGGAGAGTCCACAATGTACACTGGAGACTCTCAGGTCAGAATTCATCAATCTGTTCAGCTGATGACCATTTCTCTGTACAAATTTGCATAGATTCCTCTCCTGGGTAAGATCTTTTGATAGTTTTAGACTCTGAATTACTTTTCTGAATTACGTCCTGCTTCTTTTGGAATCTAAATTCTATGGGACGAAGAAATCAGCATTAAAACAATTAATGTTTTTTAGTGTCACAAATCGTATGAGAAGACTCTGTATTATCTGAAGTTCAAGTTATCCTGAAGGAAACTATTTCTGTTTGTGCAGACTCTTTCTACTCCTACTACTGCTTCTTTTTCTTCAGAGTCTAGCCGTGATTGGTCTCAATTACATCTCTGTTAGAAAGTAATTGCCATCTACCTGCCATCGTAACTAGAACTCAAACACCCTTTGAGTACCCAAAACTCTGAAATTCAAAATGAATAATCGTGGTGGACAGTCAAATGTGAACTGACCAAACCGGTGGGATTAACATGAAGTCATACAAACAACCAAGACAATGAATCAAAGTTGATGGCTAATCCCAGACTACAAGATCAACAGTGCCCATTCCAGAAGCCTCTCTTCTGATGCAGCCACAGGAGCTTCGAAGCCCCTCAGTCCCAGGCCAGGTACATCTCATTCAGCAATCAGATGAAGCACACCTGGGCAGAGTTACAGAGGGCAGGAGAGGAAAAGGGACAGAACAGTCATGATAAGGACGAATACTAGAAGAAGGTGCAGCTGCATCACAACAAATTGTTTGCTGGTGGAGCTTTTCTTGAGAAGCAGCAACAGGAAGGGTTTTGCTTGCATTAATAATAATAGAAAAAAGTGAGCAAAATGAATGATGAAACAGTGTTTGCCTCCTGTAATGTCTGAGTGTTGGTGGACATTAGTGATAAATGTACTGAGCTCAACTTCACAGTAGACGTTAGTACTGTGTAACTGCAGTACTGCAGTAACCCTCCAGCCCTCTCAGTACCCTCAGACCATGTGATGTGTGTTGTTCGGTGTGTTTGCAGGCTGTCAGGCTGTCTGATCACAGAGGAAGGCTGTGCTTCTCTGGCTTCAGCTCTGAGCTCCAACCTGTCCCATCTGAGAGAGCTGGACCTGAGCTACAACCATCCAGGAGACCCAGGAGTGAAGCTGCTGTCTGCTGGACTGGAGGATCCACAATGGAAACTGGACTCCCTGAGGTATGAAGAGGCCTGCTGCAGACACAATCAGTCTGTCACACTGTCACGACCCTGAAGCTGGTTAGGTTGTCTGTGAGGGTGATGAACTGTCCATGTGTCATTTTGAAAGAGGATGTGCTGGTCTGACCCCCCCCCCCCCCCTTTCAGGGTGGAGCCTGCTGGAGTCCGATGGTTGAGACCAGGTCTGAGGAAGTGTAAGTGTGACTTTGATTTGACTGATGAAACACACATTGAACCATCTTCAAACTGTGACATCACTCATTCAGATCTCTGATGTCACCATCAAACTGTGGTGACCTGTTCGCTGATCGATCAATAACTGCAGCTGTGTTCTGGTTTGTTTTCTCCATCAGATTCCTGTGAACTCACACTCGACACAAACACAGTGAACAGAAAGATGAGCCTGTCTGACAACAACAGGACGGTGACGCATGTGGAGGAGGATCAGCCGTATCCTGATCATCCAGACAGGTTTGATTGGTGGTCCCAGCTGCTGAGTGGAACTGGTCTGACTGGTCGCTGTTACTGGGAGGTGGAGTGGAGAGGAAAGGTTCATATAGCAGTGACTTACAGAGGGATCAAAAGGAGAGGAAACGGTGATGACTGTGTGTTTGGGAGGAATGATCTGTCCTGGAGCCTGAGCTGCTCTGGTGGTGGTTACTATGCCTGGCACAACAACAAGGGCACACCCATCCCCTCCTCCTCCTCCTCCTCCTCCTCCTCCTCCTCCTCCTCCTCTGTCTCTAACAGAGTGGGGGTGTATGTGGACTGTCCTGCTGGCACTCTGTCCTTCTACAGAGTCTCCTCTGACACACTGATCCACCTTCACACCTTCAACACCAGCTTCACTGAACCTCTGTATCTTGGGTTTGGCCTCTGGTCCAACTGGTCTGACTCCTCAGTGTCTCTGTGTTCTCCGTAGGAGGGAGGGTCTCCTCCCTGGACTTTGAGTCTAAAACTGAACTTTGTGTTGAAACATTTCTTTCTGTGTAGGAAAAACATCAATCTTCAGCATCAAATTCAGCATCTGTGGAAAAATAATCTGAACTTGCAAAGAGTCTGTTTGATTTGCACAAAGTAAATTCATCAATCAGTATGTGACCTTGAAATCAAAGTTCTGGGATGATTCTAGAAATAAGATGATGCTGGAAACAACATGTAAATGACAGGATTTGGATGCTGTTACTTTGTTCTCTGTCCTGTGGCCTTCACAGGCTTTTGGTTTTACATGCAGGCCTGTCTTTGGTTGTCACATAATGAGGTCCAAAAAACAGGCAATGCACTGCTGTGCTGTGCTGATCACTTAAGAAAGTGGATTTTTCTGAAAGAAGAACTTCCCATTGTTGGCCCGGCTGGTCGTTGTGACGGCGCTTTGCTTTCTGGGCCTGTTAGACTGATCCGATGCAGCGTTTCACTGACTGCAGGTATTTTTGGTTTCCTGTAGATTGTGCTTGTGTTTGCATGCTGAATATTACCTGCTACTCAAATCAGTAATGCTGCTCGTACAGTACGTGGCTTTACAGCCAAGCTTGTTTCATCATGTGATTTACGTGTTTCTAACACTGAAATATGCAACACAAGCTTTTCTGATCACATCTCTCTGTCCTGTCATAGCACTACACTGTGTGCCCCGGCTCGTAAAACTAAAATGGTTTTAGAAACAGGCATGTGGGAAGTTAACCCCCAACACACACACAAACAAACACACACACACACACACACCACCTCATTAAAACACTGCTACTATCAATTAGCAGGTAGGTGTTGGATTCCTCACACAGGTGATCTGGAGCAGGTTGTACAGTCCTGAGACCCTCTGAGACCGTCTGATGCAGCCGTTCATCTCACACTGCTCAGCTTGTTTTAACCTTTTGATGTCAGACGTTACAGGAGTGTCCGCAGCAGGGTTCCTTCTAGATCCACCATCTGGAGATCAAAGCTCCGATGTGATCATTTAGTGCCGGTGGAACGTCGATGTCAGGTTATGATATCTCCATATAATCTTCTGGCTGTACGTCAGTGTGTAAACCCGCTCAGACATTTGGTCAAACACAGGCGAAGGTGAAATCAACACAGTCCCACTTCCTGTTTAGACAGGAAGTTAAAGTCAAAACGTCAAAGACGACAGAAAAAAAATCAGTGATGAAACTTTCCTCAGTGTGTGCATCCCAAAACATTTTCAATCAGCTGTGATGGAATGTGTGTGTGTGTGTGTGTGTGTGTGTGTGTGTGTGTGTGTGATTTTGTTGAAGCTGTTTTCTCTCTGTATTATCTCGTTTCATCTGAATTAAAGACTTCATTGTATGCTGAACACACAGTTGTTGTATAATAGTGGTGTGCGCGCACACACACACACACACACACACACACACACACACACACACACACTGAGCTATTGTCTGGAACCAGCTGAGCAGTAGTCTGACTCCTGAAGTGAAAACACAGATTTATTTTTGGAACAACAGAAAACACGAATTGTGACAAGAAGTGATGCTTTTGGATTTTTAGATTATATTTTTTTGGATTATATTTCCTGACACATCGGATCAATGACACACATCATCAATATGTGTGTGTGTGTGCTAAAGATTTCTTCAGAGAAAATGATCAAGTATTACATTATGCTGTGTGTGTGTGTGTGTGTGTGTGTGTGTGTGTGTGTGTGTGTGTGTGAGGCTGACGGTAAGTATTGATCAGTGCTGTTGGGTGGATAGCTCTCATTGCCACGGTAACCCACAGCAGCCCATAATGCTGCTGCTGCTGATCAGTTGCCCATCCGTCCTGGAAAAAATGAAATAAAGTGGGTCTAAAAATAGAGCGATGCTGGCTGTTAGCCAATCAGAGAAGAGGCGAGGCAGCCCAGGGTGTGTCTGAGAGAGTGCTGTGTGTGTGTGTGTGTGTGTGTGTGTGTGTGTTCTGCTGAGTCACATTTAGGTTCCTGTCAGGACACGGGGAGGAGGAGGCGAACTCCTCCTTCCTCTTCACCTCCCCTTTCTCCTCTGTGACGCCCTCCACCCTTGGCGGCCATGTTGGCACGTTATTGAGCCTCCACAGACTTTGTGTCTTTTCTCTGAGTACACACTCATAAAGTCTTGCTCTCAGCTGAGAGACATGACAGTCCCCGACCAATCACAGCTCACTGTCTCTCACGACCTGTGTGATGTCATCAGGAAGGAGGAGCTAGAGACAGACTTCCTGGAACCAGACTGTAAACCAACATGGCGTCTGAAGCGATGTGTGTGACGCTGCCTGTCTGTGGATCTTTCCTCTGTGTCACAGTTCCACCATTCCTCTCACCTTGAAGGAACACAGGTGAAGAGCGCTCTGTGCTCCTATTGGTCAGTGCCACAAACATGTCATGGACGGGGGCGTGTCCACTGGGGCAGGAAATACATGAGCTCATAAAGCTACACTATAAAACACCAACAAATTAGAATAAACACACCTGTGAGGACAAAATGTGAATCTACAGAAACTGATTTTAAATTCTGGTTTACTGTTAAAGACTTACTTTGAACTAAAGTCCCGCCCCTGACCAGGCAAAGAGCCAATCACAGCTGGCCCTGCCCTGGACACGCCCCTGTTCCTCTTCATCACCATCACTCCATTTCCCTCTCTCTTTCCTCTCATCCACTTGTTTCTTCTTCTCTTCTTTTTGTCTACCTCTCTCCACCACTGTCCTCTCTCTCCCTCTCTCTCCCTCTCTTTGCCACTCTCTCTCCCCCCTCACCCTCTCTCTCTCTCTCTCTCTCTCTCTCTCTCTCTCTCTCTCTCACGTGCCCTCTCTCCACCCTCCTCTCTCTCTGTCTCTCGTCCATTAGCAGAAAGAACGAGACGACTGAGGCAGACGGAGCAGAAGAAGAAGAAGAAGGAGAAGAAATACAGACAGAAGAGCAGAGAGAAAACAACTGAATTAGAAGAGAAGAAGATAGAAGAAGAGAGGAGAAGCAAAGCATCATGGACGTTCTGAAGAAGGGATTCTCCATAGCGAAGGATGGAGTGGTGGCCGCCGCCGAGAAGACGAAGGCCGGAGTGGAGGAGGCCGCTGCCAAGACCAAGGAGGGGGTCTTCTACGTCGGTGAGAGGGCGGATGGATGGGTGGATGGATGGATGGATGAAAAGTGAAATTCAACAACAAACTGTACATTTAATTTTCTGAATTTGCAGTTTTTTTTGTGGTGGAAACTGAGATGGATGGATGAAAAAGTAAAAGCTGGGATAAAAATGAGGATAGAAAAAGATGGAGGTGGAGGAAAAGTGTAATTCTGTGAGAGTAAGATGGGAAGGTGGACAGATGAGGGGAGGGGACAGTGGGACATGAATGAATTCCATGAATTTATCCAATATGTGAGTGTTTTTTGTCTGTGGAATTTGAACAAAGGATGGGTGGAGGACGAGTGAAATGAACAACAAACTGGGATGGAAAGAGGGAGGGATAGGTGGAGGACAGGAGGATGAATCTTAAAATATTAAAATCAGAAAGACAGAAGAAGGAAAGAGACAGATGGAGGAAAAGTGCAATTCATCATGACATTAATTAAATTTGAATTTTGAGGCAATGAGAGGAAGAGATGGAGAAGGATGAAACAGAGAAACTGGCAAAGAAAAAGTTCATTTTCACATCAAAATGTACAAGATTTTTTAAAAATTCAGCTATTTGGTGTAAAATGAATAACGATGGGTGGAGGACACGTGAAGTTCAACACCAAACTCGGATGGATGGAGGGAGTGATAGGTGGAGGACAACATGTTGAATCTGAAAATATTCAAATCTGAGATCTTCTGACGTCCCAACTCAGAAATTTTGCTGAAAGGTAGCAGCAAGGTCGACGTAGCTGAGGCGTTAGTGCAGGATGGGCGGTGGCACCTCCTGCTGGCCAGACTGAAACTCAGTGGAAACATGATTTTATCGTTCTGAATAATTTAGTGGTGAGGTCACAACCAACAATATACCCTTCACCTCCTCCTCCATCCTCGAAGGGTGTAGGAGAACCTCCAGCGGCCGCAAAACTCTGTGGAGGAGAACACCACAACAGGACATGAAACATGACACAGCATTAATGAAATCTACAATATTTGGAAAATGACACAGCATTAATAACATCTACAGTATCTGAAACATGACGCAGCATTAATAACATCTACAGGATCTGAAACATGATGCAGCATTAATAACATCTATAATATCTGAAACATGACGCAGCATTAATAACATCTACAGGATCTGAAACATGATGCAGCATTAATAACATCTATAATATCTGAAACATGACACAGCATTAATAACATCTTCAGGATCTGAAACATGACACAGCATTAATAACATCTACAGGATCTGAAACATGATGCAGCATTAATAACATCTATAATATCTGAAACATGACACAGCATTAATAACATCTTCAGGATCTGAAACATGACACAGCATTAATAACACCTTCAAGTGTGGAGGGCAATGAGTCTGTATGAGAGCTGGTAATGACAGCGACCGAGTCCAGTCCAGTCCAGTCAGGTCCAGTCCAGTCCAGTCCAGTCAGGTCCAGTCAGGTCCAGTCCAGTCAGGTCCAGTCCAGTCCAGTCCAGTCAGGTCCAGTCCAGTCCAGTCAGGTCCAGTCCAGTCCAGTCCAGTCAGGTCGAGTATGCGTTTGTAGTACTGAAGAGTCTCAGCAGTGAACTCCTACAGCTGCTGTCAGTACAATCGCCACCTGCCCTGCTTGAAGCTAAACTCAGTTTGAAGTTGAGACGCTTCATTTCAATGGCCGGCAGGTGTTTTGGTAGCATACAGAAGCTGAACAGGTGGGCGAGGACGAGAGCTTTCGTCATGTCGGACATGTGTGAACTTATGGTCATTTCCTGAAGACGGCTCGTGCCTGTGCAGACACATAAAAGTGAATAGAAAAGAATCCCTCGTTTACTTTTCTTCAGGAAGTTCATCCACTGATTCAGACGAGAGCAAAGAAAACGGCTTCAGGTTAAAGATCAATATTGCTTCATAACTTTGGGGATTGGATGAAGAAATGTCATCTTTCCACACAAATGTCTGATGCTGTCGTCTGACTAAATGGCATTTTTGTTGAATTTCCAAGTCGGACATTAGTCCTCATGAGGGCGGACCGGACTTTCCTAACGTGTGTGTGTTATTGCGGCCGCTCTGGGGCTTATGGGAAATGATGTTCGTTTAAATCTGTTAAACACATGAACACTCGGTTGATCAGCTCTGGTAGATTTTCAGTTTTTAGTGTCGGGATCTTGAATGAGGTTTTTCTTCTGGAACAGAAGCCAGAAGTTCTGGTTTCACGTCTTCTTGAACGTTCACGACCCAGCTAACAAAAACGTTCCAGTCACGTTTTCCAGAACGTTCCTTTCAGGTTTCTATTCGGTAACTCTCCCATAACGTTCCGGGACCTTTACTGCACTGACATCTAGGGAACGTTGTGTAGGAACGTTAACTGACCAACCAAAAAATAATGTTCCCAAACCAACTTTTTCTAACTGGGTAGTCGTGTAAAACTCTAAAGTTTGTGCTGAGCTTTGTCCTGATCCACCAGGTTGGCTCGTTTCAAACTGGGCTTGTCGGCGCCGTAGATCACCTCATGCGGACCGTGGACACTTTCCAAAGATTAAAACATACTAATTGTTTATTGATTGTCGTTGCAGCGACACACAGTCGCACTGAACAGAAGGCAGAAGAAAGAAAAATCCATTAGAGGAGATAAAACCTGCGGGCTCATCAAATATGCATCGTATCTGGTTGTAGGCTGGTTTCCAGTCAGCGCTGAAGGTCTGTGTGGAAACAGCTGCTGGGTTTCCACACAGACCGTTTCTGTTGTTTGAGCTGCACGCACTGAATCACAGACTGTGTTCGCTCAGACAAAGAATCCGTTCAGCGTCACATGTTTGAGCAGCACGCCGCCCACTGTGGGACCAGAACTCTGGATCTGGATCTGGACCAACAGCACGCCAGCTGAGACCTGAAGTCAGCTGCAGTTCCTCTGGCGTCCACGAGACCCTGAGCCAAAAACACTGACAGCAAACCCACCAATGAGAGTCTGGAAGAATAACGTCTGTACAAGTACAATTTGAAGTACTTGCACTCTTATGATATTTTATACTTCATTGAGCTGAAACTACCCAAAGTCATTAAAATTAACTCCACATTTACTAGCTGCAGCATTACAGTGATGAGCACATGAAGGCATCATGAGCACATGAAGGCATCAATAATTGTAATCAGTCATGTAATGTTGTTCTTTGATGGGTCTTCTGAACGATGATGATTCTCCTTTTTAATTCTAACTCTTTGAATGCAGGACTTTGCCGTCTAACAGCAGTATTTCTAGACTGTGGTGTTGTTACTATGACGCGAGTAAAAGATGAAAGTACTTCCTCCACCTCTGCTCGGTGTAAACTGGGTGACATGAATAAATAATTCAGCGAGCAGCTGAGCTCCGTTTGTCTCTGCAGAGGAAAGCAGGTCAGATTGTGCTCAGAATAAAACTGAACTGCTGCGAACTGTTTGCTTGTCGAAGCAGCTTCACATGCGACTCTCATCTGTTTTCTTCTTCTTACGTTAAAAATCACACTGACTCTGATTTGTATTTGGAAAGCTGGGTAGAAACATTGACATTGCATTATAAATTATGATAAATGAGTCGTGTCATTCAAATCTGTTTTTTTTTTTTTTTCTTTTCCAGGAAACAAGACAATGGAGGGCGTGGTCACAGGTGTTAACACAGGTAAACAAACTGACATGAGAAAATGGCGTCCGTCACATGTCTTTGATGCTGAGCATCATTTGGGGTCTTCTTCCTGTGTCCTGTTGTCCAGTTGCCCAGAAGACGAACGAACAGGCCAACATCGTGGCCGACACTGCGGTGTCCGGGGCCAACGAGGTCGCCCAGGCGACAGTGGAGGGGGTGGAGAACGCAGCTGTGGCGAGCGGATTCGTCAGCACGGTGAGTGACATCACATGACCCCAAGCGAACGCTGTGGGAATCAGACAAGAGCGACTGTCAGTGTGGGATTTTAATCTGGTAAATGAATGAAATGAGATGAATGTGTTATAATTTATATTTGAATCCTGGTTATTAACTCATAAATAAATTTGCCATCAACGACAAACTGTCTTGTCATGATATATCTAATTCTACAGTTATTAATATTAAAACTCCCTGTTGTGTTCATAACTTTCATTTTTTGTCTCCATCCAAATCTCTGGTGATTGGCTGAGAACAGGAGGAGGCGGGACCAGCGGCCGAGGAGGTGCCTGATTGGCTGGGGGGTTTGAGTGACTGAGTGATTGCATGGCATGCTGCTCGTTGTCTGATTAGAGTTTCTGATTTTAAAGATCTTTTCAGGACCCACAGAGGTTTCTGCTGCTTTTCCTGTGTGTGTGTGTGTGTGTGTGTGTGTGTGTGTGTGTGTGTGTGCGTGTGTCTGTGTCTGTGTGTGTGTCATCAGTGGCTGTACAGATTCTCTTCACAGTAAAAGTATTTGTTACAAAATACTTTATAATAAAAATAAATAATAAAAGTAGATAAAATATAAGACATAAAACAAGTTTTATTGTTAATAATTACAACAAATACCATCAGTATGGAGGACATGACCTCAGCGTCCTCAGCGCTGCCTTAACCAGTAAGACCTAGAACACGCTGACGTGACGTCACAGGAAACCTCGTCTGGATGAATTGAGTTCTTTGCCTCACAGATATTTAGGCAGGAATAAAACAGAGAGATGCTAACATCAATGATCAATCAACGGTTTCCTCTCAAAGATTTTAAACTAACAAAGCATGAAGGAGATGGCTGCATGGCTTGTTGCTGGCAGTAAAAAACATTGTTTGTTCTGCTAAAATCCATTTAAAGTTCAACGTTATGCTGATGACATCCTTCTTTACTAAGAGCTACTGAAGCAAGCAAGAACAGTTGACATCTTTGTCTCTTTGCTTATCACCATGATAACATGGGACTCTTGATTGGTTCTGTGTTCTTTGTCCTAATAAATACGTCTCTCAGGGTGTAGAAACAGTTCGCTGACTAACATGGCTGTTTCTTCCAGCTCAGCTCAGCTCAGCTCAGCCTCGGCTTCAGCTCCCTCACAGCATTCAGTCGCTCTGGTTTTATCCTGCTGACGTCTCTTTGTACAAACATGAAGTTACAGTTCTCCCAAAGCAAACCATGGGAAGGATTGTTGAATGGTCCACTGAGAGGAGACCAGTTTGAAAAGCCAGCTTTAAGTTTCTGTCCCTCTGACCTGATGACAGTTTGAAATCTCAGGTGTATCTAATGACATTAAGAATGGCTTAATTGCACACATTTTGGTCTTTGGAGCAACATGGACGCCAACCAGCAGCTCACACCGTTTACATGCAGTCAAACATTTGTGCTGAAAAGGCTGAAAAACTGGACTTTGGTTGGATGTAAATGCTCCAACATCAGCTCAGTGATCATTAAATGAGTCTCTGCCTTCAGGTGGGACCAATGGGCGGCAGCCACTGTTCATGTTGTTAACTGCACCTGAGCCATTAGAAGCACCTGTTCTGGGAGAACTGGAGCTTTGATTATGACTGGGAGTGTGTGGAGGTGGAGTTTGGTGGCAGTCATGTGACCTCTGCTGTGTCTCTCCTGCAGGCTGACCTCCCAAAAACAGAAGCAGGTGGAGATCAGACTGAGCAGGCTGCACAGTAGGTGAGAAAACTGCCGGACTTTTACAGCTAAAGGTCTCTGCTTACCAAGCCGCCTCAGTCCATCACCTGTGCACTCACATTTACAACCGTCTGACTTCTCAGGTGAACACTGAACCTTCCTCACACTGAAGGTTAACACTAAAACTCACTTTTAGTTATTATTATTATTCATATTCTTTAACATGTAAACTTCATTCAGGTGTCAAAATGTTGTTTTTGGACATCGTTACAGTCACGTTCAGTGTTCATACCTTTAGGACTTTATGACATAACATGGAGTGATGGTGGTTTCACATCACACACACACGCGATTTAACTGTCAAACTCTTGAAAATGTCCTTTCACACTTTCCTTAAAAACGCAGAGAAGTGTTTGCTCTTTCACACCAAGTAGCAATGGAAGCAAACGTCAGAGGTGCACACAGCTGATAGTAACGAGCTAATTAGCCTCCTTCCCACTCTCCAGCTCTTCATCCTCCATCACTCACACCTGGTTGATGGGTTGTTTTCTACCTCCTGACGGTGAAATTGATCTGAAATATGAAAACAAAAACTTCTCCTTGAATTCTAAAATGTCCAAATTTTGTTCCCACTTTTAAAATTCTTTGTGAAATAATTAAATTCACTTCATTTTGTTGTCTTTTTCTCTCAGACTCTCGTCTTTGCCGACCTGCAGGTACTTCCTGTTTCCTGTCCAATGAGGAGCAAGACGAGAGGAACCTCTACATTTTAGCTGTTGCTCAACCCTTTGACGTCTGACCTCTGATCCTCCCCGACCCCGAAAGATTCTTAATCTACTGTGTTTAACCTCATTAACCAATAGAAACCGTCTTCATCCTCCCTCCTGTTGCCTGTGCATCACATCCTCGCACACACTGTTTTTAACACTCAGAGATGAAATTAATCAGGTCGTATGCGTCCACACTCTCAGGTGATTGGCCTGGCCGGTGAGGGATGACATCACTCAGGCCAAGTGTCCTACAAGCCCCACCCCCTCCTGTCAATCACCAGGCTGACCCCGCCCCCGACAGACAGACATCTGAGGCTTTTTAAATGCATGTCGCTGTACTGACACACACTTAAAGCAGTAGAAAACACACACACACCGGACACGCTGCCGTCTGTGCTGCTGATATTAACGGAGCTTCAGAGCTGATTTCTTCTTTTACAAAACAAATAAAAACGAGTTTAAATCCTCCTACGGATCTTTGCTTCTTCACTGGTTCACGGTCAAACTAAACTAGAAGATCGTCATTATTTATCATCAATACTATGAAAACGTGTCTTTCCAGCATATTTAAATAGATGTCAGGTATTTACATATATACTGAGTTCATTTGTAATTCTGCAGTCAGGCTTCAGAGTACAGTTACTGCTGCTACTGCTGAGACAAAGCATCCCCGTGGTGGATCCTGTCCTGAGCCTTTAGATCCCGAAGATCAGATGATGATATCTGATCATCGTCGTCATTATACTCTGCTGGTGGAGGTCCGTAAAACTCTGCAGGAGCATCAGCAGCTTCAGGCTGCAGACTCTTTAACATTGACGGCACAATGAGGAGCTGCTGTCACAAACTGGGTCACTGATTTATTTACAGCTTCTCCACACGGTGACGCTGAGCTGCTGTGATGCTGCTGTTTCCTTCTGTCACACACAGACACACAGCTCACGTCTGGGAAGCTTCCAGTGAAACCAGCGTGAAGTTTAAATATCTGCAGGAAACAGTGATCCTCCCACACATCAAATCACAAACACACATGACTGAGCTTTGGCCTCCATCCTGCTGTGTGTGAGAGTCATTGATTGGTGGAGTAAACAGCAGGTGGCGCTGAATCTCCAGCCATTAAAACCACAACCGGATAACATCACTGAACGAGCTCCAGACAAACTCTCACGTTTTCTAACGACTGCATAATGATGACAGAATGGTTTTCTTACTCCCCCTCAAAAAATGTCATAAAATATTCATCTGTTCAATTTCAGGAAAACGTTTTTAGCTCAGACTCGAGTATTTCTACCTTGAGGTATTAGTACACACTGTTACTTAAGGTTGCTGAATACTTCCTCCGTCACTGCTTGTGAGGATCCTCACTGACAAAATGCTTCATCTCACCCCGAACTCTAACCTGACCTTCAAAACTGAGTCCTAACCTTTAAACAGGAGGACGTCCAAAATGTCCTCACTGTCCAACAAAGTCCCCATTTACAAGGTGTCACAGAGACACACACACACACACACACACACACACACAGACCAGGTTTTACAGGAACTCTTTGTTTGACTACATAATGAGGACCCCGCCATCTGTCTCCAGGCTCAGTGCTGCCATCACGTGTTCATGTCACGTGATGGCAGCACGTGTAAAAGTACTAGTACCACACTGCTAAATTACTCCAATGCAAATGAAATGGAAAGTAAAGTACCTCAGAGTTGTACTTAAGTTAAGTGTTTAGTTAAGTGGCTACATTCCACCACTAAAGCTGTGCCTGCAGTCGCTCCACATTCACAGCGGTGTGCATCATATTCACCCTCCAGCGTTGTACCTGAGGGTACATTTGCGGGCGGCCGGTCGAGTAAAGAGTATTTTGGTTCTGGAGCTCAATCAGCTCGGCTGATAACCGATGGGTGTTGTCTCATTCGCTGTGGTTTATGATGAGGGTTCGTCCTCCGTGTGTGAGTTATGGAGGGAGTGAAAGGAATCTGTTTGTGTTCATGCAGTCATGGGTGCGACGTGACCGTCACTCCCTGGAGGCTCAGCGGCGCATTGACTGATTAAAATCAAGGAGTTAATTCGGTGTTTATTCCGCTGAAGGAAATCTGTGCTGCTGTCTGAATACAAGCTGTAATCTCAGCTCGGCGCTCCTTTGTGAGGCTGAGCAGACCGGCCCTCCGTCCACGATCCACACAGGATGTTTGTTGAACTTACAGTCTCATTTACAATCTGCTGAACGGGTTTAATCAGCCTCGCCCTGACTGAAGCATGACACACGGGATGAAGCATTCAAACGTTACCTCACAGCTTCATACGTCAGTTATTGTTATTGTTACTGTTTGTTCCACTGTTGTTGTTGTTGTTCTTAATGATTGGTTGCACGTTGCAGGACGTGTTATCTTTTCATACAGTTCATATCAGATTTATCTGAATTTATTTTAGATTTATTTCTCTTGTTATTTGTTATATGATAATGATTAAAGTTCAGTCTTTGTGCCTGTGAAGGTGTGTTGGTTCAGCTTTTTTATCTTAATGTGGTAGTTTTGTAGTTTGTGGTGTGATTGTGTCAGTACTGCAGTGCCTGCAGTGTTTTTGGATGTTTTGGCTGATGTAGTTGATGTAACAGAAGACAAACCTGTTCCTCAGAGTGCAGCTCAAATACTTTCTCTGCCGTCTTGTCTTCATTATTCAGGTCAGTGGATGAACTGATGGCTGTTTCCACATCGTAAAATACATCCATGCCTGCTCTGTTCACAGGGAACAACGTGTCCACACCGCACCCAAATACAGCAGACGACAATCACATTTCACCAACAGCTTTTAAAACAAAATATACAGCTCGTGTACATTTAATAACTGGCCAAGTTAATTATTTTTAAATGCATCAAATCAGTAATTGGGTATTAATCCATGCATCCATTTTCTGCAGAGCTGGCAGCAGTCGTCCAGCTCCTTCTGGTGGATCCTGAGACGTTCCCACATCATCCACCACTGTGTTCTGGGTCTGTCTGGGGTCTCCACCCATTTGGATGTGCTTGAAAAACCTCCACCAAGGGGGGCTTCCAAGAAACCTCCTGATCAGAGCAGATGCTGAACCACCTCACCTGGCTGCTTTACACAGGAAGGAGCAGCTTCATCCAGATGTTCAGACTCACAGTATCAGCCCGACCCGACAAACGCAGGCCATCAAACAGCTGCGACAGTTGCTGGTTTTAGTGAATCGTAAACCGACGCCTCACCTGGACCTGGAAGTAAACAGCTGATTCAGGGTGAAATCTGAGTCCTCTGTCAGAGATCTTTAATGAGACAGACAACACATTTCATTTCAGTGTCTTTTTAGTGAAACTGTAACTGGAACAAAGGTTACACACCTGTTTACACACAACATCTGGTTAAACGAGCCTCAAATCTCTTTCAGGGGCAGGTCAGGTTTCAGGCAGTCTTGAATGTGTCTTGGATTACACTGAGCTTTTCTGCTGAGGAAGATCATGTGACTTGACTGAAAGCTCCACCTGCTGAGTGGACCAGGCGATTACATTGTCTTTGTTGTGAATGCACTTCTAAAAAACTGCTGCTGATCAACACCAGTTAGCTTGTGTTTTCTGTTGGTTTTACTCCAGATCTCCCAGCAGCCACTACATCTGTGTCAGACTCATGGAGGAGGTTGAACCATGGCAACCTTCCATCGCCTTTCAGGTATTTGCATTCCAGAACATCAAACATTTTTTCTAATTTCAGGTGAGGCTCTGTTGGCAGGGAGACGCAACATGATCAATTACTGCTGGGTGGAGCCGACCGCACACAATAAGCACAAACCTGCCTCAGAGCAACACCTGCAGCAGGACAGATCGTCCTCACAACACAAGAATCTGTTGTCACGAAGCAGGCGGACCAGTCGAACGACAGACACGTGACAATGTCAGCAACATGTAAACACGACCATGACTTTGTTTCTGCAGCATGTTTCCAAACCACAGCTCAAAGAAAAAAGATTCAATATGTCCAAATAACCTGGACAAAGAAAAGGTTATGAAGAGCTGCAGCGGAGGAAAGTAACTAAATACATTTACTCAAGTACTGCACTTCCAATCCAAGACAACAGTTGACCAAAGTGCTGTCAGATCAAAGATATGAAAAGGGAGGCATATGGACCAGCTTAACATGCAGAGGCAACTCCATCCACAGTCTGAGAGCTACACCTGCAAAGGCCTGACCTCCTCTGTGCTTCATCTAAGACAACCAGAAGAAACTGATCAGCTGACCTGAGTGACCGTGAGATGGAGTTTACCTGTTCGAGGATGAGCTGCAGCATTCTGGACCAACCGCAAGTGTGTGAGGGAGCACGTGTTTCAGAATCACTGAATCATGAAGAGACTTCACACATTAGATAAAAGCATCAGCTGGGAAGAGATAGATTTGAGTTTGTGCAATTTAAAATCACTGTTCATTGATCTGATGTGTGGTTCCAGGGACCTCAGACAGTCCAGCACTGGTTTTAAAGAGTCTTTCTCTTTCAAAGGTCACCAAAGCTGGTAGAAACTCTTTTGTCCTACGGGACCTGAACCAGTCCCAGCAGAACCTTTAACGATGCTCCAGGTGAGAGAAGAGGCTGCTGTGGTCGACTGTGTCCACGGCAGCTGAGAGACCTAAAAGCAGCCAATCAAAGATCACTAAAACATCACAGAAAGTCTAAAAAAAAATGTATTCAAATTGCACGTCAGTACAGTTTCAAGGTACTTCCATTTTATGGTACTGCATAAGTCTACTGCATTGCACCGATGAGTAAGAACACGAAGTGCTAAAATAGTTCCTGAATAAATGGATGTAAAATGTGACATAGGATGCGACTCTTTGCAGAAGGATGTTGTTGGATGATCCACTGACATGAAATCAAACAGTTTTTGAGCCGACAGAGTCTACGCTGAGCTGACTGCTGTCGTCAGTGGCAGTGATCACCTGAGGACAGGTGGGCAATGCTGTCCACCTGATGAGTTTCTCTGAGCAACATAAGAACTAATCAGCCTGTCAGAGGGCTGTGATGAGCCATACAGCCTTTTCAAAATTCTTTCAAAGGGTGGAGACCGAAAAAAGAACCAGCACACACACACACACACACACACACACGCACGCACGCACACGCACGCACACACACAGACCTGACATTCATCTTATGATCTGATTTTACATACTTAAGTTTGTCTGATGTGTGTTTACATGTAAAACACGAAGCTCCTCACACACACCCTTCTCCTGCAATTACGTCTTGGACCTGTGTGACGGGCCCTGCAGCCACACCTGATTCCTGAACAGGGTGAGACCTCACCTGCAGGGACATCTGCCTCTATAAGACCGAACCTCCTCCATCCACAAACACAATCCAAACACACGCGACACACACGCAGCCATGGATACGATTAAATCATTCGGCAATGACATGGTGGCAAAAGAATTTGGGGACAAAGCAGGTGAGTATCACTTAAAAAATATGTCTAGGATTAGATAAATGTGACTTTTAAAGATGCAGAATTTGTTATATTTCCTCCTGATTGGACGGCAACAGGTTTGAACCAAAAAGAGCTCAACGGGCTCCAAGAGTCCAGGTCTTAGTCCACATCTTAGTACAATGTTCCAGAGATACCAAAGGAGTTGAAAATGATTATATATAAAAATAATAATTGTGTATTTGGTGTGTTTTGGTTTGAGTGTTTCCTCACAACGTCACACATACACAACATACAGGATGTATGAATATTACTATGTGGAGAAACTATGTCTTAAATGCTCAGTGAGGAAAAGCGAAAATCAGGTTTGAGATTTTTAATTTTTTTCCCTTTTTGATTAAGATTTTACGGTTAATAATCTGAGCTGCTCTGTGGTGATCACTGGGTGTTTTCATCGTTGTCGCTCTACTGAAGGTGGAGTAACTTCAAACTCTGTGAGATTTTATTCTGACAACTAATTACAATCTGTCTTTGTTCAAAGTTTCAAAGTCAAAGTCAAAAACTGATTGACATGCAAAGACAAGATAAGCAGCAGCATGAATCTGACTTCTTAATTTCAGGGAGACAGGCAGAGGGATCAGGCTATTTGCTGCAGTCGCCTGCAGTATTTGCAAATAAAACACAGCATTTGTTTTAATGTCCTGGAGGAGTGGGCGGGTTGTGCTTTCACTGTCAGTCCAGTTCAGGTAACATCAGGTGAACTGACTAAATTAATTCAGCTTTTCTGCCGTCTTCTGCTCCAGGAAAGCTGAATCTAAAGAAACTTCTTTTTGAACTGCAAAGATTATGAGTGAACACCTGAAGACCGGAGGCGTCTCCACGCCAGTTTAAACCATGACAATGAATTCATCAGCAATTGTTTTTGGACATTTTTTCATGTATTTTTATATTTTCAGTAGTATAGTATATCAGTAGTAGTAGTAGTAGTAGTAGTAGTAGTAGTAGTAGTAGTAACATTATGTGTGCCATGCACCACATTAGCAGCAGTAGCATGTAAATCAAATCATCAAGGAAAAACATTGGCAGCTAACTTCTTTATACATGAGATCTGAGCGTCCGTTTGTCCACAACAGCAGAACAGAGTCACACTTAACAATAAAACATGCGTCTGCACGTGAACAGTTCAGGACGAGAGCTTACCAGTAAATTTAACACCTGGCTACGTATCAGGAGACTCCCTGCTCATGGAAATAATTCAGGCACAGAGACAAACCAGCATAACATGATTAAATGAATGAATCGGCAGCAGCTTCCTTGAATTAACATTTCTGGATGAAATTAAAAGTAGAAAACAAACCTTTTATCGAGCATTCAAGGATTAACATGGCCGAGGGAGGCCATGAAATCCTTACGGTGACCCTCAGCAAGTTAACCCGCCAGAGCAGGTGATGCTACGATGGGAAATCCAGAGATCCTACAGAATCTAAACAATCAGCTGTCACACTGAACAGGGGGCAGATTTCGGGGGGGGGGCTCCTTCCTGTTCATCACAGCGTCAGCTCACCAGGTGCTGTTTGTTCGGCAGGTGACCTGGTGGAGGGCGTGATGACGAAGGTGCTGAGTGGAGGTGCAGGTGCATCTGAAGAAAAGAAAGAGGGGGAGCAGGAAGGAGGACTAAACATTGGAAAGATTGTCTCGTCTGTTACTGGTGACAAGAAGGAAGAAGAGGAAGGAGGTGAGCAATTAGCGGATCTGAGTTCGACCAATGAGTGATGAGTAATAATAAGCAAAATGCGTCACTGCGTCACTTCTACGCTAAACATTTCAGAACGATTCGCAGATTTGTTTTATCACTTTCTGGTGTGACCAGACTTTTATGGTGAACTTTTCATTTTATTATCTAAACTTTGGATGAACTAAAATGAAAAGTTCTTCACTTTAGATTTCAAAGTAAAGAATTTTTGACTGTCGTGATAGAAATTATCCGAACATGAACACGTGAACCACATTTCTCACGATCATCCAACAGCTGCCCAGATGTTTCCGGATCAAAGAGGTGGACTGAGAGGCAGACTGATGCCGCCCTCTATAGAGCCACACTGCTAGCATGGCCAGTGATGCTGCAGCAGTAAACTTCAGTTTTTAGTTTTTAACAGGACAGTGCGTACTGATGTGTACATGTACGAGGGTTCGAGAAGTTACTGCAAACGTTTCTGCAGCTCCGTTAAACTACAACACTTCAAGAATCAGCAGCCGAACCTTCAAGAAAGTCACCGTTAAAGATGGTTTGCAGAGTTTGCAGCGACGGTGATGAGCAGCTGATCTGATCTTCTGGTGTCCATGTTATTTGGATAATTCTCCTTATTATTATTTTTTTAATACTCTCCTGTCTTTGTCTTTATGTTTTCAGGGCTGAATGTGTCGAAATTTGTGGGAGGACTCTTCGGGTAGAAACCCTGCAGACCACGTCCTGATCCGCTGAAAAGCTCTTCAACACCTCCATCTGAGCAGAAATATGGAATATGAAATCAATACAAAATAACATAGATTTAAAAAAAACACAAGGTCATAACTAAATATTAAATGTAAATAACTGAATTCCAGTTGACAATCTCCCTAGTGGTTAAAATGTTTAATTTCATGAGATCTGTTGGGTTTGATGGAAAAGACATGAAACACCACTAAACTGTCTTATTATTAAAACACCAGTGTGAGTTCTCATGTATTTTGGAGAAGACTGCTATGCTAATCGAATGCTAATCATATATCTGTTTCAGATTTGATAAATTAAGAGTCAATAAAATGCACATTTTAAAAAGTCTTTTAGAGATGCTGGTGATTCAGAGAGTCAGTCGTGTGAGTCAATATAAGACGTCAATAAATCAAATGAGGTCAACAGACAATAATATTAAAAAATAAACTGTGTCTCCATTTTCTTTTTGGTGAATGTAATAAACATAATGCCACTAATCTGAATTGTGCTCACTGTTTCTTCTTTTGGGAAGAATTAAAGGTTATGAAAACACATTTTGTAGCCTTACTAACACGCTACGGGAAGCTATGCTAATATTAAGGTTTTAGCTTCGCTCTGCTGACTACAGGATGAACCGCTAACTAACTGGTGAGCTAACAAGATAACAGCATGACACTGGACGTCCAAACCACGTCTGACACTGTGGACCCCCTTCAGACAAACCTGAGAGAGCTACAACCCCCAACAGGCTGACCCTCACTCAGTAAATACTGTCACATGTTACTGAGCGAGTCAGTGCAGGACTGACAGGAAAATCTGCTTTTTAGGTCAAACACAAGCGGCGATCATCAGAATCTGAAATCAGATCCTGCGTTTTCCAAAGCTAGAATCTTCCTCGTTAATGAGGTTTTCTTCTCATACTTTGTGTAACGTTTTGTAGTATTTAGGAGATGTTTTCCTACATACATACATATGATGCACTCCAGTAATACCAACCAATTTCATATTTTATGCGTCTGTAATTTCAACTGCTGATCCCACCCAGCTCTTTGTGTGTGTGTGTGTCACAGTATCACAGTCAGTCATAGTTTGTGACAGAACACACACACACACACACACACACACACACACACACACACACACACCATTGTCTCAGTGTAACATGAATACCCGTCACTGCAGCGACACAAACCCCTGCAGTCAAAACTCGGGGCTTCAGCTGCACCTCACATCATTATAACAGCACAGAAGTCGTAAAGTTCTAAACTCAGTCTGTGAATTTTGGTTCGTTGTGGCTCGTGATGAGGTGAGAGCAGGGCGTCAGAGCAGGTGGAACAGGTCAGTCCGGTCTGCAGACACACCTGGTTCCTCAATGGCCAGCAGGGAGAAACCTGAGAGGCGTTGACCGAAAGAGACGAAGACAGCTTCAGTCTCACCTCCACCTGCCGGGAAACACGCTGCAACCTTTTCACACACTCCTGACAGACACAAGGACAGACATGGATAAAATCATAAACTTCATCGGGGAGAAAGCGGGTGAGTAGAGAAAGTCTGGGAGGTGATTCATGTTTTCATGGTCCTGGTTCACGGGGCTCACATACACCTGCTGTCAGGTGGAGACCTGTGTCTCTCTTTATCTCCCGTCAGAAAGAATCTGAGATCATTTCTCTGAAGTTAAAGGGATAAAAAAGCAGAGACTCACAGAGAGTCTGGAGATGTTGGAACATTGAAGCTGAGTTTGAGGGTTTTAATGAAAGCTTCATGTTTAAATGTGTTTCTGTATGAACGTCTTGGGTTCAGCTTGTTCTGCAGGTCCATGTTTCGCCTTGTTGTTGCTCTTTTCTTTCCTTTGACTTCCTGCTGCTGCCAGCTGAGACACAACACAACAGTGTAACTGAGACTGATCTTCTTGTCAGCCCGTTGTCTGAAGTCTTAACCTGCTCCAGATGTTTGATGGTTTGAAAACGTGCGAAAGACTCGGTTTGACCATAAAACTCTCTGATCTTTAGTAAAGTTTAAAAGGAAAACAAAGGAACAGGAAAATAACTAATCTACAAATCAGGGAGGACATTTACAAAAACTCTGCTGCTTCTAAGCGCTTTAAAAGACATCTGGTCTTTCTTCAGAGCAAAACCAGAAGCCTTTTTCAGGTGCCATGACCTGCATGAAGGAGAATCCTCACGGACACCAATCAGCTTAAACACTGATGTTTAGCAGGTCTAATGTTTACCATGTTCACCACCTTAGCTTAGCATGTTAGCATGCTAACATTAGCTAATAGGTTGTTTGCAGTCATGTGACGTTAAATTCAAACAGAGGGCAGGAAGTGTAAACTGGACCAGATGAAGGAAAGGTCTTACTGTCCAAGTTTAGATGAAATTACGAGAGAAGTTATGAACAGAAAATCAGATCATATGTCGGATGTGACCTTTTTTCAAATGAACTGAAAGACGTGCTGCTAGTGAGTCGGCAGATAAAACAACCAGCTGCTCATTCAGACGTTGTTCTGCTCTAGAAAACAAATAAAAGCAGACAAAAGTCTGGAGGCAAACAGTTTTCTAGAAACCAACTCAGTGGACACGTTAACATGTTGACCTGGTGAAAAGTCAGAAGATCAATAAAGTTATTACAGTTCATCTTCAGGGATGAACACTGAGACCGAAGATTCAGACAAACTTTATCATCTATCGGCTCATCTTTGCCCTCTGAGACAAACCCCACCCCTCTGGCGCCCTCTTTAGTTTAAATCAAACACGCCTCTGACATGATGCTGTGTGTTCGGCAGGAGACGTAGTGGAGGATGCGGTGAAGAGCGCTCTGGGTTTCGGTGACAAGGACGAGGACAAGAAAGAAGGAGGTTTCTCGTTATTTGGAGGCGACAAGAAGAAAGAAGAGGAGGAGGAAGGAGGACTGTTCTCTTTTGGACGCGACAAGAAGAAAGAGGAGGAAAAGGGAGGCTTCTTCTCAAATATGTTTGACAAAGACGACGAGAAGGAGAAAGATAAGAAATCGGGATTTCACGGTCTCTTCAGCGAGCAGGGCGCAGCTGGAGGGAACCAGATGGAAAGTGAAGGAGGAGAAAGCGGAGGACAAAGTGTAGGAGTGAGTGATGGAGGTACGTATGGACACAGAGGATCCGTGTGGGTCTGCAGTCAGAGCGAATTATAGGTCCAGTGTGAAGGATTCAGTGGCATCTAGTGGTGAAGTTGCAGATTACAACCAGCTGAACAGGACAAACAATGAAAACCAAGAAAATGACCAGCAGATTGAATCACAATGAAATAATGATTGGAGACAGCAAAATATAAAACATTTAATAATCAGCTCACCCTCAAGTATTCATGCATGACCACTAATACACAGTATAATGGTGTACTTGATAATATACATATATATCTGTATGTGTACTACATAATCTCACATTTTTCTGCAATGAATACTTTTACCTGGAATGGAACATTTTCCTGTGTATACTTACACTCACACAGTAAAATCCCATAAGAGCACCAAGTATTAGGACTGTGCCATGTCATATTGTTTACCTGTGAAAGACAAACTAGTCCATCCAGTGACCGTTGTCCTTCGTTGTGTCTCAGATTTGCTCAGTGATCTGATGGACGTGGCTGAAGAAACGTCTAAAGGCCAATAAAACGACAGAAACCACATCCTGACCTGCTTCTGCTGGAGACCATCAGCGCCACCTTCAGTCCATCCTCATCCTCAGCCGTCAACTTAAAGACTGACAAATCTGTTCCTTCACTTTGAATGTATGTTTTTTCTCTTACAATAAAACTTAACAGCTGGTTTCAGCTTGAGCCCGGCGGCTTCACAGAGTCCAAAGATGCAGTGAAATGTTGTCCTGCACTGCCTCGTGCACACTGACAGCATCTGTCCGTCAGCCTTATCGGTCTGAGTACCACGAACTGTCGTCTGCTGGGGCAGGAATATATCTGATTTGTTTGTGAGGCCTTCAAGGAACATCAACATTTAGGAAAATTCATTTATTCTGTTTCTGATGGTGAGATGTGAATATCAACATTAACATCAATCATGGAGTACAGATGAAAGCCGTCCTCTTGGCTCTTTCTGCCATATTTAGTGATGTAAACTGTCCCTACAAATAAACTGAGTACATCAATCTTGTCTGTGTGTGTTCAGAGCCGGATTTAGAGCAGGGGCATCTTAGCTTAGCATAATGACCGGAAGCAGCGCGCTGAAAAAAAAACAGTGTAGTTTCATATTTCTCACAATGTTTTCCTCAGTTTATGTTTAAGACATTCAGTCACAGCTTGATTTGTTCAGGCAGCTAACATCACTCTGGGTATTTATGGATTAACTTTACAACTGTGGACAAAATACAAATACAATCATCAGCTATGATCATCAGCTGTGCATGTGCAGGTGCTGTGGCTCACAGGTGTGAGCTAACAAACGGTAAGTGTGCGAGGTGAGCAGTGAGGGCGGATTTTCAGAAGTTCAGCTGGGATCTGGTCTGGGTGTTCTGCAGTCTGTCAGGCGGGGAGCTGAAGGTCCAGCAGAGTGAAGTCCTGATGGAGGGGGATGCTGTTCTCGTCACACAGGAAGTGGCTCCGGACGGTGACGATGACGATCTTTCTCGGGAGGGAGAGGAGGGTCTGCAGCCTCTCTGCTGCCACCTGGATGAGCTTCACTTCTGAACCTGGAGCTGAGAGTCAGACAGGTGAAACAGACTCTGTGACAGTCGTCACACTGAGCGCAGGGCGTGAAGGGTTCTGGAGGAACAGAGTCCACCTTTAACAGGTGACTGACGGGAGAGTGACAAGAGGAAATCAGTGGAGAGACAGATGGAGAATGACTGACTACAGAGGCCCGACGCCCTGAAACGTCATTAGAGACAGTCGAGTTGAATCTTACAACACCTGCACACCTGCACACCTTCCAGGTGTTCTGGCTGAAAGTTTGCAGACTTCAAGACTGTTTGGGTGGTCTGACCCGAATCAGGAGCGATAAGTGGAGACACCTGTGGAGGTGGACCGCGGCCGTGACGGGGATTAGATGCTAAACCTGCTTTTCATGTGCACATCGCTCCTACATTTGTTTAATCAAATAACTGTATTTACATACAAGCGCCTCATGACGGCATCGTTTTACTTAGATACTTTTACTGAAGTTTTAGATGTAACACAGTACTTCTAGTGTGGTATTAGTACTTTCTACTTCAGTCCAGGATCTGAATACTGAGTGTCTCACCTGAGCTCCTGTGGAGTTTATCAGGTGGAGCCTCCACGATCTTCTGCAGCAGAACAGGAGGAACCTGAACACACACCTGACTGCTGCCCCGCCCACTGACTGTCAGCACACCTGGCCTGAAACACACACACACACACACACACACACACACACACACACACACACACAGTGTAGTCCCACCCATCAGCAAAGTGTTTAATACAACACACAAGATAGAAATAAGAAAGACTGCAATAATACAATCTGAGAAGTCCTGTAAATACTCGTTATACGTATATATTTACTCATCTACTGTCATCACGTTGGCGTACCTGTAGTAGCGGCGGACGGCGGTGTGGGGCAGGCAGGGGTAACAGGGGCCGTAGATGCCGTTTGCATCAGTATCGAGCTCGGCGGAGCAGCGACCGCAGCCGGTGTAGGTGATGTCACCGCCCAGCGCAGACAGGATGTCGTCCAGCGGCGTGGAGCTGTCCAGGACCGGCTGCCGTGCATTCTGGGAAAGCAGAGAATCCTGGAAGCGGAAGGCAGTGACCTGGACTCTGAGCTCCACGTCACCTGGTGGAGGAGCCGGAAAGTCAGGCTAGTGCTGGTTGGTCAGTCAGTCAAGCGCTTCAGTCCTGACTAATGGTGCCCAGAGGACACGTTCTCTAATAACTTCAGTGATCCTGTCAGTTTCAAATCTTACAGATTTCATGGTTTATCGAACTAACAGTTTGCTTTTCTTTTCTTTTACAGTCTCACAGAGCTGCTGGTGCGGCTGCAGACTGTAGACATTTGAAGGTTGTCTGTCTCGACTGTTTGCAGGGCGTGTTTTGATGCTAAGTGACTGAAGGCTAAACTGTATTTCCAACCTCTGCGATGTTTATTTCAAGTTCATCTCACGATAACGACGCTCAGACTCACCGCTGTATTTCTGGGACAGCAGCGTGTCGAGGTCCAGCTCCACACTGCTGCTGTTTCCTGTGAGACTGCGTCGTGGTCGGAAGAAGTTCTGCGCTCGGGGGCTGGCAGCGTCCAGAGGATGGACGGAGCTCCAGGGGGTGGAGTGCAGCTCCAGGACATCAGCGGTCAAACCGTCTCTCACCAGGAGGACGTGGAAGTCCCAAACAGCCGCTGAAGCAAACAGAGGGTTTGTTACTGAGCTGAGATTTAAGGTTAGTGTAAATGCCTGTGTGTGTGTGTGTGTGTGTGTGTGTGTGTGTGTGTGCGTACCTCTGTCTTGCCTGAAGCGAGGCAGCCAGTCCACAGCTGCTCCCCACAGAAGCAGCGCCCCCTGCTGACCATCCGGCTGCTCCACAGTCAGAACGGCCTGCAGCTGCACCGCCGACCTGCAGCGGGCGTCCGCCTCAGTCCGCCACGCTAACAAAGATCCTTTTCATTTAGACACTTCGACATCTTCACCCTCAAAACGTCAGCTCTACAGTATCCACAGCTGACCCACAGGGATCGCTCCTCACACCACTGTTGTTCTGTATTATATGAATTAGTCAAAATCCAGTGTTTCGTGTTGTCACCTGACACTGTACCTGTGACCCACTCACCTGTGCTGAGGTGTGTGTGTGTGACACGCAGCACGGCGTGAACTAGCGTGTTGACCCTCAGTGACCTCAGGGTGGCGTAGGGGAGGCGATTCAGGTCCTGAGGGGGGTGGAGGTTCAAAGACACCAGCAGGGGGCGTCGCTCCCGAAGGAAGCCACACAGAGAGCTGAGAGAACGAGCATCAACGTGCTGAGGAACTGGGGGGGGGGGGGGGGGACAGAGACAGAGAGACAGACAGACAGACAGACAGACAGACAGACAGAGGTTAAGTGAACCAGAGATACATTTCAGCTTGGACTCAGCTGAGGAGGCTGCTGATTGGTCGTAGGTGGGTTTACTGGTACCTGGTGGGGAGGTGGAGGCGGTGATCTGTCCCAGGTTGAGCAGTTTGCTGCTGAAGGTTGACTGCAGCACCATCTCACCTCTCCACCTGTCCTCATTCAACTGCAGTCCTGATTGGACGCCACAACACAACAAAAACTCACTGGAGGAACTGTCGGTGTTGGATTGTACAGAAGGTGTCAGACGCAGCATCAGAAGCTAAAGAGCTCTGCTGTGTTTTCGTACCTGTGATGAGCAGAATGTCTCCAGGACTGACTGTCAAGACCCAGAACGCCGCTCGCCGCCACAGCACAACTTTCATCTCTACACCTGATTGGTCCGTTACTACAACGGATGCCAGAGGAACGAAGGTCCCCGCCGTCGGCCCGGACTTCACCTTTGTTCAAACAAATGAAAGAGTCCAACAGATTTAATGCAGAGTATTTAGAGAAACATGAAATATTTAAGGAAGGATTTTCGAGCACTTCATGTCCCACTTTGGCCCACACTGAAATATCTCGACATCTACGAGGTGGACTGGCAAAAGGTTTCGTGCAGACGTTCGTGATCCCCAGAGGATGAAACCTACTGACTGAAGTGATCCTTTCGACACTTTAATGTGTCCAAAACTTCGGTTTATGACCAAACATCTGCAGAACTAATGACATTCCCATCAGCTTCAGCTGTGCTTCATGTTCACTGCTAATTAGCCAATGTTAACATGCTAACATAGAAGCTTAAGAACATTATACCAGCATTGCATCAGCATGTCAGCGTTGTCATTGTGAGCATATTAGCATGTGCAGCCTCACAGAGCTGTTATCATGGCTGCAGACTCTTAGTCTGCTGAAATATTCCAAAAATAAAAAACACTATAAAAAAGTTTGAAAAGGAACCTCCTTCACTTAACTCAGGATTTATGAAACCATGATGGAAGACATACCTTAACATCTCCACTCACCTTGACCTCCTTCAGATGACAGGGGTGAACCACCGCCACCAGAACTGAGTAGCGCACCCCCTGCTTGTCACACTGGATCAGAAGTGTGGTGGGACTCCAGAGTCTGGTGGCGGCGGTGCTGTCAGGCGGCGCCACAGACGCTTCAGTCCTGAGGTTTTCTGAGATTCGAGCTTTCTTGAAATCAGGAGATTTGGAAGGGGAGGCTTGGGCGGCCATGGACTCCTGTTGCTCGGCGTCCTGGGAGCAGAGCACGCCATCTGTGGTGGCCTGAAGGACAACGCCGCCTTCCTCCACCCTCTGTGTTGGGCAGGGATGGCTGAAGAGCTCTGCAGAGGCTCCAGGTGACGGGGTTACGGGACTGAAGAGCTCCGGGGTGCTGGAGGAGACGGATGGTGGTGTTTGGGCATCTTTAGGTGGGGTTTGAGGAGGCAGGGTTTTCTCAGGGCTGGTTGCTGATTGGATACTACATCTGCCTCTCAGGATCACTGCCTGACTCAGAGTCCAGGTGCTGAGGTACTGAGTGTGGGCGGACAGAGGAGGGACGGCCGGTGACGACCAGCCTTTAGAGCAATGTGGATGTTCAGTTTCTGTTTTTTCTGGTTCTGGTTGAGCTGCAGGGAAACAGCTGTCCAGATACTCATGAACTGAAGACGAACACTGATCTTCTCCAGGATCTGGTTCTTCATCTCGGCTCAGAAATCTCTCCACAGGTCCCTGACTGTTGGAGCTGCGGTCTTCCTTATCTGCAATAAATTTGCAGCCGGATCCTATTCGATCTCCCCGTGCTCGTGACGCCTCAGTGGTCCAATCAGCATTCAGCGACGAGCCATCCTGGTCCTGGTTTTGTAAACTCGCTGCAGATGATGCTTGATTTCCAGCCTCATCTGAAAATTTTGAGTAAGTAAAAGTAAATATGAAGCTACCACTAGCAGCCAGTTAGCTTAGCTTAGCATAAAGATGGGGAAACAGCTAGCAATTTTCTCTTGATCGCTAAGACATTTCTGGTCTAAAATACAGTAAATTTGACTCTTTAGCTTTATTTCATTTATCGACTATTTTTTACACCAAATCATTGTCTAAACATATTTCACGTTGTTTCTCTGTCCTTCCTGTTGGGTCCCTGAACGCCTCACCTGCAGGCCTCAGACATCCATCCTGCCAGGTGAGCTCCAGGTGTCTCCAGTTGGCAGGGGTTTGCTCCTCACCGTCAGCCCCAGCTCCATACATCAAGGCTGGGCCGGAGGGGGGAGGAGGAGCCCCCAGGAAGATGTGGATCTTTGGCCGGTCACACATGATGTCCGCTGAGGAGACAATCGTGGGAGTTTATTCAGGAGATAAAACAGATTTCAGCTGTCTGACATGTCTTTAAAAGTGATGTGAGAGGTCTTCACACAAAGACCGACCACATCAATAAATCTCAGCGTCCTTGATGAAGATGATTGTCTTATGTCTCCTCTTGCTCAGATCCATCCTTTATTAATATGAAGGGTTTTTTTTAATTAAACTGAACTGATCATAACAGATTTTCTCCAATAGGACGAGGCGATGCGTTCATGAACACAGTGAATGTGTAACACAGAACAGACCAGACTGACTCCACAGCTCAAAGTGGTGAGTTTCAGAGTTTCTGCTTCTCACAATCACTGAAAAACAAAATGTCTCAAAATGTTTTTTTTTTTTTTAAGTCAAACTGAACCAACCATGACTCAGCAGAAACAGTCTGCAGTGAGGAGGCGCAGCACGGAGCCGTCATGATGCAGGTTTCACAGCTGGTAACGATAACCAGGAGGAGCCGCTGACTCACCACGGCTCCACCAATCAGACGGCAGGCTGCCAGTGGAAGTGAGGGTCAGCTCGGGGAAAACTGAGCTTCAGACTCATTTTAAGCTGGTGGTTTCAAACCAGTCTGATGTGGTTTAAAATTGGACTGGTCTGGAAATATGATGTCTGGTTTGTCTGTAGACCAGTAAATTCATGTGATGATGAAGAGTCTGAAAAAGATCATTTCAGTCACCCTCAGTTTTAGCTCCTCTACTGGAAGAGCAATGAATCATTAAACAAAAAATGATCAGGAAAATTCACTCCTGAACCTCCTGACAGCAGTTTGACAGAAAGTCTTTACTTGTGCTTTTAATCACATTTTATAATATTCCTCCTACAAACACATGATATAGGTTTAGGTCACGTGATGACAGCTAGGCTATCTCCATGATAACTGAGCAAACTCGGCTGAAAAAGCAGGTAAGTTCTGTCAATCATCAGGTTGTTGTTCAGGCTGCAGGTGTGCTGAACAGTGCAGCCTCCAGGGGGCAGCAGCAGCACTTCAGCCTGAATGACGGCTCAGAGTGAACTTTGGCTCCGCTGGAGGAGAAACCTCAGGACTGAACACTGACGGAGGAATTTAGAAAAACATCAAAGACTTTTTCCCTTCAAGAAACATGAAAAGTGTTTCATTAAAAGACAAACTCTCAACAAAAGTGTTTGTCAGACTGAACAGACTGACTCTGCAGGTTGTTTCAGACACCTTCATCGTCGTCATCATCATGTGTTACAGGTCATCACACCTGTCCACCCTGCTGCTGACAGCTCCTGACAGTCTGTCTACACCTGCACAGCCGTCGCTCCTCCTCAGGATATTTTTTTTGTACACTTTACTTTTAATAATTTGGTTGTTTTCATGAACTCTTTCAGATTTTTTCAGACATCTTACTGATATTATTTGTGGTATTTTTCAGATATTTTCCAGGTGCTTTCCTTGACATTTTTTGTATATTTTACTGCTACAATTTTGGATTTTTTCCTTAAATATTTTAATATCCTGTTCTGTGACACCTTTGTGGCTCCTCCACAGGTTTAACTGGGGGCCTCTTTCCCTGGCCGACACACAGAGAGGCAGAGGACACCTGCTCTCAGCAGTCATGTGTTTCTCTTCAGCTACAGGTTGAGTTACCAACAGTTTCTCTCTGCTTTTTCCACCTGCTGCCGTCAGTCAGATGAACCAGCTGAGACGTGACTCCGATCAGCTGGACGTCTCATTCCCACCTCGACAAACATTATGCAGTTCATCGTCTACAACCCTGATTCCAAAAGAGGTTTGGATGCTGAGTAAACAGAATGTGATAACTTGCTGATCCTCTTTGACAGACTCATTATAAACCAGTACAAATATGTACAGTACTGTACTTATATACAGTACTGGAGTAAATGTAATATACTTCTATTTACTGTATGTGAGCATAAAGAGAAGTTATTATTCAGCATCACATAAGATGGACTTTTAATTTATGACAATGTTTTGTCTTGTGGCTCATAATTTTGACTTTGTATCGTATTTTGATTTCTAATTTTATTTTGACATTTCTAATTATTCATGTGGAAATGAGCTTCGATGTGTGTCTGAATTAGCTTTTACATACAGCGAGTTTATTCCATGTGAGCCATCATAACCACTGAGAGGCAGACACATGATCTAAACTCATTTAAAGACCGAGGACTCCAAGTTTAGAAAAGACATTTAAAACCCCTGCATCTCTCTCTCTCTCTCTCTCTCTCTCTCTCACACACACACACACACACAAACTCATTATTTTTAGATAAAATAAATGCATTAGGTCCTTCTTAAACATTACTTATAGAAACTAGATTTAGTCTACTTCATAAATGTTTCACTGGCCACAGATCACACAATTTATTATTCACTTTATGGGCAATAAAACGTTTTACGATGAGGAGGCGCGCTCCCGGGGCCGTGCCGGGGACCCGCATTCTGAGAAGTTAAATAGTTGAAATAGTTTTACAGGCTGTAAAAACTATTTGCTTTCAAAATAAAAGCGCTGACTGTGTGTTTTTCATACCCAGTGTCTTCTTACAAAGTTGTTTCATATGACAAAATGTCGAATTTGCTTCTAAAACTATGAAAAAGTTCCCAACCACAAAAATAACAAATTCATTTCGAGCGTGTTTACCCTGACAAGCTTCAACTGCACACATTACAACTTCTTTGTTTTACGTACTGGTGATAGTTTGTTTTGTTCTACTTGAGTTTATGTTTGGTGTATTTTTGTCCATGTCCTGTGTTAGACTCTCTCCCTTAGAGGTTTTCTTTTCTTTTTTGTTTCGAATATTTGCACGTGTGTTCTGTGTACATGTTGGTATGACAGAGGTAAACCAAATGAAAAAAACTATGGACATGATAATTGGTATTATATATAGAAACATCTCGTTCCTAAAATTGTCATTAATATTCTTTCATGTACAGTTTTGTTGTTCAATCAGACTGACACTGGTGTACTTATTGCAAAATCTGGAGAACGGTAAATAGCATTCGAGCTTAGAGAAGTTTTATGGAGGTATGCTTTTATTTTGAGTTTTAACCGGAAGTTTGGTTTGTACCCATTCTTGCGCACGTTATGCTAGCTTAAACAGCGCTAAAATTACGGAAAACATGTTAAAAATAAAAAAACTATATACATGTCCGAGTCATAATCTTGACTTGATTACCTTTACTTCCACTTGCTGTGTCTTACAGTTGCGGGGAAACACGTTTGTAAACGCTTTTACTGAGCTAAAGTTTAGCTAGCTACGCGACGTTTCCGACACATAACCGTCGTTAGCATCGTCTCGTGCCACTTTCACGCTTTCGTGTTGAGTTAGTTAGTAAATACTACACGCAGCCGCACGCGCGCACGCTGTCACGCAGCGGTGTAACAGGAAGGGGCGGCAGGAAGGAGGAGCCGCTGCTCCGGTGCAAGTTTTTGTTTCCCCCGCCGCGTTTCCTCGCCTTCCTCCAAACTCTGCGGCTCTACTCCGGCTCACTCACCGCCCCGGGACGGTAAACTGCTTTATCACCAAACAATGTACCGGTATTTCGGAGAGCTTCTCACCCGGGGAGCGGGCAGCGTCCTGGCCTCGGGCTGCTCCGCCGCTGCCGACTCGGCTCTCCCGGCGTCCGCGTCCCTGCTGCGCTACCGCGGCTACAGCCAGGCCGTGGACCAGGACGACGACCCGAACTTCTTCACCATGGTGGAGGGCTTCTTCGACCGGGGAGCCGCTATCGTGGAGGACAAGCTGGTGGAGGGCTTGAAGACCCGGGAGAGCCCCGAGCAGAAGAGGAAGCGGGTTCGCGGGATCCTGAGGATCATCAAGCCGTGCAACCACGTCCTGAGCGTCAGCTTCCCCATCAAGAGAGACAACGGAGAGTGGGAGGTGATCGAGGGCTACCGGGCTCAGCACAGCCAGCACAGGACGCCCTGCAAGGGAGGTGAGACCCGGACTGCGAGACCCGAATCGTAGCGATCTGACAGGAGAGGTGCGACCAGTGTCAGGGAGGTCCTTCAGTGCAGTAATACAGTAATGAAAGTAACTTTACAAGTAAACACACAGTCAAGTCCTGCACTTAACTACAGTTTTGAGGTACTTCACTGGAGTATTTCCATTTTCTACCCACTTCTGCATCATTAATGTGTCAACTATAGTTAAGTCACAAAATAAGATTTTACAGATAATAAAACAGTAAGAGTTGACTCAGAAAGGTTAAATCAGTTTTCTCTTCAAAGTGTTTCGTCTGTGAGCCTTCATGTAAAAACAGTTTCCAGTAGAGTCGATGAGTCTGATGACTCCTCTCATCGACCTGTTGACCCTCTGAGGGGCCCGACACCTAGGTAGCAAACAGTACATGAAGTATTTGTAAGTATCTCCGCCTGCAGCAGGTGGAGATACTTACAAATTTACTTTATATTCAGGTTTTGAATGCAGGACTTTTTCTCGTAACAAAGTATTTTTACATGAATGAGTTTACACTTTAACTGAAGTAAAGGATCTGAGTACTTCTTCCACCCTGTAGGAAGGTTATAGTTGAGATCCAGTCAGTTAATCAATTAGTTGATCTCAAAATGAATCAGAAGCAATTATAATAACTGATTGATTATTTCAAAGCCAAACGTCCAGATTCACTGTTTGTAGCGTCTCTGCAGAGTCTCACAGCTCTGGACTAAAAAGATTCAGTGTTTTTCATGTGACGTTTGTGATGAAAATCAGCAGAAAATCCTCATTGAACTCGCAAATGTTTCACATTTTTGGATTAACAGTGACATTAACAGTTCAGAAATATAATGAAATCCAGTTTCTCAAATGACTTTGAAATCGACGTGTTGTTGCAGCTCGAGTTCGTTACACGCCTCAGAGAAATCAGTGAAATCGATCAATAATCATCTGTTCTGTTTGAAGCCAACCGATAATCGGACTCTTACATCAAGACAAAGAGTGACTTCATCTTCATGTTAGCGGCACTAATGTTCAGAGAGCCTTCATCATCCGGAGTGAAGAAAAGATGAAACAGACTAATAAACCTTCAGAATAAATGTGTCAGCCAGCCTGGCAGCTGTTCAAAGAACTGCATAAACGTCATCATCAGAAAAAATATCGATATTTTTACAGCTGCAGCTAATGATTGTGTTCATCTTTGATTAATCTGCCAGTTATTTCATGATCAATCATTTGCTCTCTTTATACAAAACAGCACAAAACAGGACAAAATGTCCAGTTGAAAACCCCAAATTTTCCATTTATACTGAAGAAAACAGCAGAATGTCACATTTGAGAGGCTGAAAACATCAAGTCTTCAGGATTCATCAGTAATCAATAAGCATCACTGAAGATAATGAGTCAGTAAATTATTTCTGTCTGAATGTTTGTACTTTGTTGGTTTAAATTTCATTTTTCATCAAGTTTGGAGCAAATTTTGTTCAGATTTTAAGAGCTTTTATATTATTGGTTATAGGAGGAGTGTGTGTGTGTGTGTGTGTGTGTGTGTGTGTGTGTGTGTGTGTGTGTGTGTGTAAAAACTGCGTGTTCAGGTACAGCTTGTGTTATTCTTACAGTTCTGTACATGTTGAATGGGGCGTCGGGCAGGTTTGATGTGTTTTAAGGTGCTGAGGTTCCTCCTCTGACAGGAATGTTGACAGTCTGGTCGTGTGTGTGTGTGTGTGTGTGTGTGTGTGTGTGTGTGTGTGTGTGTGTGTGTTTGTGTTGTTGGTTGCTGTTTGTTTGGTCTCTTAACTTTGGGGTTGAAGCAAGTGTTCAGATCCTTTGCTTCAGTGAAAGTACTAATACCACACTGTACAGATACTCTGGTCTGAGTCAAAGTCCTGCTTTGAAAATGTTACTTCAGTAAAAGTACTTCAGTATAATCAGGAACGTGTCCCCTGTGACTGTTCTGTACTTGATCATTCATCTTCTGTCAGTGCACTAATTGATTAATGGACTGATTGATTCAGCTGAACTCATAAACTTAATTTAAAACAAAACATCAGATTTTATAAACTTTGTTGTGTTTGTGTGTAAAAATCTGAATCTGTAAAGTAACTAAAACTGTCAGATAAATGTTCTTCTTCTCTGTCTCCATCTTCTTTTTTCCCTTTCTTTTTCTTCATCTTCATCTTCTTCTGATCTGTTGTTTGTTTGTCATGTTGGTGACGTGGCTTTGAAGTTCAGACTCGGCGACAGCTCCCAGATTTCTTGTATTTCAGGCTTTTTGGGAGACTTTCTTCTTCAGAAGGGTTCTCCCTCGTCACCGTTTGGTGCTTCAGACTCATTTCAGTCAGCAGCAACAAGGAGTCATAAAATTGATTTGTGATTGATTTCCGACATCAAATCCAACATCGTCTGTCGGACTTGGTCATAAAAATAATGATAATAATATGAAACATCTGGATAGAAACAACGAGAAAAATCAACATTGTACTTTAACCAACGTTTGAAGCAGCTTTGAAACAGCTGCTCCAGTTGAAAAACATCAAGCTGCTCCTCGTTAATATTAATGATTAATATTTCCTAGTTGAAACAGGTTTGTGGGAACAGGAGGGGTGAAGGAGTGGAGCTCTGGCTGATCTGCAGCCTGGAACTGTGCAAACACTCTAAAATATCAGCACCGTTGTTGGTGACACTCATCAATGGATAACTGGTCGAACAGGAATCAAAGAATGGGAGTTTCCACAGCTGATGCACTAGAATTACACCAGAAACATCAGAACACAGATATATATCTTCAACTTACACAGATGCAAGTACAGGAAGTACAAGTACTGCATCCATCAAGTGCAGGAAAGTGTGCTGGGCGTCATATGATCCATGTTTTATGTTCAGACGGTGAATCTTCAAAGTTTGTCCAGCACAAGCAGACCGCAGGGTCGTCCCAGCGTCTCTTCACGAAGCATTTGATGTGTGTTTGTGCAGGATTTCTCAGGGCGAGTTTGGCCTCTGTGTTCAGCGTCCGCAGTGGAAAAACCTGTAGGTCCATAAAAACAGGCAGCAGACGGAGTCAGAAAGAACCTCCGTCAGTCTGGACCTGGATCAGCTTCCAGTGTTTTTGACCCAGTTTCGTCGTGTAGCCACGGACCCTGTGGGCTGGATCTTTGAAGCGCTGTCTAAACCAAACTGAACCTAAGTTTGTTTCCTCGAAAGCAGCAGCGGGATGCTTCCAGGAAATCTTGACGCTGCTCCGGGCTGCAAACTACACCGATTTGTCAGCAGAAACATGAGACGAGTTAATCCCATCAGACTGTCACGCTCCGGTTTTAGGAAGAAATCTGGCTCCAGTTCAAAGTCTGGCTGCTGTGCTTGTGTCTGACCTGGGCTCTGAGGGAAACTAACAGTACTTCTGGTGCTGTAGTACCTGTGGTAGAGGTAGTGGTTGTGGAGGTAGTAATAGGTGAGACAGAATCAATTTCCTGTCTGTCAACCAAAAAATGACAAGAAGCATCTTTCCTGTTCGTCTCTGGTGTTGAAGTTTGGTCCAAACTCTTTTATACTTCAGTTCCTGCAGCTTGTGTAGTAGCTGTAGTAAAACTGTAGTATTCCTACTCATACTCAGTGGTGGAAATTTACTCAAGTGCTGTACTAAAGCATGGTTTTGTGGTACTCATTGAGTACTTTTACTGTTCACAGTCCTCAGGGGAGAAATACACAAGATACCCAGCAGTATATGAAGTAATCTATATGAAGTATTTATGGTACATTAACATGAGCTCCACCTTCACCAGCTGCAACGTGAAGGTGATCAACGTGTTAATGGATCAGTAATGTGAATCGGTCAGTTTCTTGCATTTTATGAACAACAACCTTTGGCACTTGATAAAAGCTCCTTGTGGTTCCTCGGTTTGATCAGTTTGATCGGTGTGTTTTGAGCGTGTTACAGCGTCTCCTGTGCAGAAAATCTCTTCCTGCCCTCCATCTGCACTTCACGCCACAGCAATGGAGCGACGTGACGTCATCTGCAGAGAAGCTATTAGAATTATTTCTGCGCTGTTATGACGACCTGTTCTGGGCCTGAACTTTTAGAAATGTGCTGCAGAGAGTCGCTGAATCGCTGAACGCGGGTTTCCTCCCTCAGTTTGAGTGACGTGTTTCTGAATGTTGAGCTCTGAAAATGAAAGTCTGAGTGTCCCTGAGTGCAGGACTCGTTCCAAACGTGCCTGTTTGGAACGAACCAAGGGTGTAACGTTACCTCTCACTCGAGCCCCGGGTGTGATTGGCTGAGGAGCATCACATGAGATGATTTACAACGCATGCAGTGAAGAGTTAAACCAGTGTGATAAAGGCAAGAAAAGCTGTGCTGGTTAAAGCACAAACACTCAGAATGTGATATTTCCCAATGGTTTATTGATTACAGGTCATTCTGCTCCACACGGGACACCACACGTCCTTTGGTCCTCAGCAGTTCGCCCGCCAAGCGTTAATCAGATGATTGGTTGTTGAGATCATTTTGGGACAGGCAGACAGACAGACAGACAGACAGACAGACAGACAGACAGGCAGGCAGACAGACAGGCAGGCAGGCAGGCAGGCAGACAGACAGACAGAAAGACAGACAGGCAGGCAGGCAGGCAGGCAGGCAGGCAGGCAGACAGACAGACAGGCAGGCAGACAGGCAGGCAGGCAGGCAGACAGACAGACAGACAGACATGCAGACAGACAGACAGACAGAGATTCCTTCTTTTATGCTCAGACAAACTGCCAGATAGATGAGTAAATGCCAGAGGAGGCTGTGGGCGGAGGGTGTGGTTGTTATGATGGAGTGTAGCTGAGGGTGAATTAAACTCATTGAAGTGAAGAAAAGAGTTTGTACTGTTCCTTTAAATGAGCCTGTTTTCATCACCACACCCAGACTGCTCCTCCACCGCCAAGTCTCTCCGTCTGCCCCCCCCCCCCGTCTTTCCCGTCTTTCTTTCCCGCTCAACCTCTCGCTTCACTCTTTTCTTCTTCTCTTCTCACTTTAGTTTTTGCTTCCTGTTTCCTTCTTCCCTCTTTATTTTCCGTCCTCTTGTCTCTTCCCGCTGCTGCTCTCAGTAAAGAAGTCATTAAAATTTCTTTACAAGTAAAAGTCTGAAAGGGAAACATAGAGAAGAAATGAGGTTGTGTCTTTCTCTGGTTTTCACCTCATCTGTTTTCCATCCGTCTCTCCGAGCTGCAGCCATTTTGTCGGCTTCCCTGCAGCCCGGTTTGCAGTGATGTGTGTGAACAGGCCTGCATGTGCTGGCTTCACTCCACACGCTGAACTCACTTCACTGTGTTTGTTTTCCCTGCAGCTCGTTGCAGCAGCACAGGGCACAGACTGTACTCCTCGCTTTGTAAAAAACAAAAATTTTAAGCCTTCGGCTCCTCCAGGATCAGACTCGGATTCTTCTCCTAAACGTGTTTGTTCAAACTTCACAAACTGAGGTTTCGTCATGAGGCGAGTCGGTCCATTAAAAGAGTTTTACACGAGACAGAGAGGCATTAAGAGCAGACCACAAGATGACACAGAAGTACGACTTTAAAGGATTAAAGCAGCAGCTTAAAGTAGAGTAAGACGATTAAACAGCGGGATGAAGACGAGGGTGCAGCTGCAGAGCGAGACGTGAATACATTTAATAATTTAAATTTCATAAAAGCTGAAGAGAAAAGTCCTGATTTCACAGAACTGAGAGCTTTCTGTCAGATCTGAGGAGGTCAGAAACTGAACGCCGCCTCTCCAGGTTCAGTTTGGACTCTGGGGACAGTAAGCAGACCTGATCCCAGACCAGCTGAGGTCTGGACGTGGGATGAACACGCACAGACGCCAATGATCAGATCAAAAGACGTTATTTCAGTGATGTGAGGCTGTGTGCTCAAACCAGGAAGGTTGAGCTGGAGCTGAGCTGGACTGGATGTTGACATGAAACCTGGTCCTGGATGGGTCAGGTCCCCTTTTTGGCTCAGACTGAAGACTTTCATTGTTTGTGTGTTTCAGGTATCCGTTACAGCACAGACGTGTCTGTAGACGAGGTGAAAGCTCTGGCGTCGCTGATGACGTACAAATGTGCTGTTGTCGGTGAGTACACACACGCGCACACACGCACACACACTTAAACATGACTTGTTTAGTCCTTATTCCCCATTTTAAAGTATTTTTAATAAGATTTTTTGATCCTGAACTGATTCAGAATCTGTTCACTGTGACGTTCACACCTGAAACTGGTCCTCTCAGCGTCGTCACTGGTGTGGTGCTGGTCGTGTGATGCAGCTGCTGTTTGTTCTGGTGGTATAATAAAGTGATGTGTTCCAGATGTGCCGTTTGGTGGAGCCAAAGCCGGAGTGAAGATCAACCCAAGGAAATATTCTGTAAGTTTAAACACAACACCCGACCTTCACCTGGAGTCACCTGTTTCTCTGCAGCGTCTCAGTCTGAATCTGAATCAGGACACGATGCGTATCAGAGAGTCGACACGCTGCCTCGAGTCTTTGGTGTGGAAAAGTTTTCTCTGCACAACATGAAGTAATGAGAAACATGTGAAGGCTGCAGAACGTTTTCCTCATGTTACTCAACTGGTTGGAAAAATTAAATTTATGTGTTCGAGAACCAAAGAAGAAGTTTTGGAACCTCGTCTGACGAGAAATGAACGAGATTCAGGGAGCAACCAGTCGAAGCTTTAAACTGTGTGTGTATGTGTGTGTGTGTGTGTGTGTGTGATCAGCCTATCATCAGCCAGCTCTGAGCCTCCTGTCAGTCATCTCGGTGTTTCCTGGTTCACTCACCGTCTCTCGTTACGCTCTGGAATCCGCCTGCAGCTCAGAGGCTTTTCTGTCCTGCAGACGAGACTCACTGAACACAGTAAACATCATCAAACGTGTGCGCTCACTGTTGGCTCAGCACGAGTTCAGCCGCCATCGGCCTGCTCAGACTTTGACTGACCTGGTTTGATCTTCAGTCTGCACACTGTGCGGCGTCTGTGACGGCAGATCAGCCTATGAGGAGCGCCGAGGAGCGCGGTGGACGTACGGTTAAAGAATGATTGACAGAGGAGACTCCTCACAGACTGGAGGGAGAGGAGAGCTCAGCTTTTTGATGACAGCAGCGTCACTACAGCGAGCTGCACTTCACTTTGAATTTTTAATGACGTCCTGCAGTTTTCTGGCTGGTTGGAAAAACATTTTGCTGTGTAGATTTTCTTCAGTTAAACAGAGCAGTTCATTTTGAACGCTGCTCCTGAGGGCTGATCACAGTAAAGGTGGTGGAGGAGGGAGTCTACGCCTCTGAGGCTGCTTCCTCTCTCTCTCCACCGCTTTACGTCACAGTCAGCATGTTTAGGCTTTGGCTTGTTGAAACTCTGATGTACAAACAATCGTTTTTTAATGTAACATTTGCTAATTAGCTGTTAGAGGAAAGAGGTGGAGGAGGAAGTGATCATGAAGAGGTGCAGCGTGCTAAGGAAAACCTGATCCAGCTGGGTGGAGACCCACGGTGTCAGACTTTAAAAACCGACCCCCTCTACACCTCCACACCAGCCCCCACCCCCAAAACCACCACCGAGTTAGAGCCGACAGGAAACGCTGAGCCATCAGCTGGCAGAGAGACACCAGGATTTCCTCTCTCTCTCCAACATGATGAGTCAATGAGTTTACCTCTCTCTCTCTCTCTCTCTCTCTCTCTCTCTCTCTCTCTCTCTCTCTCTCTCGACCTTCGCTCTTTTCTGTTTTCTCTGCTATAGAACACACAGTCTTGACACACGTGCAGCTCTGAGGCCTGCTGACCTCTGACCTCTGACCTCTGACCTCTCCACATGAAGTAATTCCATGAATTAGATTCAGTGTGAACGGTCAGAAAGCGTCAGATCAGGTGTCGTTCACAAAGATGTGATTTCATCGTTTGTTCAGAGTCTTAAAAAGTCTTGAACTCTGTTTCCTCAAACAGAATTCAAGGTCTCATTTATTCATTGATTGATTGATTATCTAAGCAGGAGACAACTTAAAAAAGTCTTGAATTGCATTGTTTAAAGGGTTAATTACACATTTCTTCTGTCTGAGAGTGATGATGTTCAGGTGGGAATTTATCTCATGTCTGTGCTCAGTGCAGGCAGGCTGTGGTTAGCCTAGCTTAGCATAAAGACTGGAAGTAGGAGGAAACAGCTAGCCTGCCAGAATTTTAACTGAAGTGAGTTTTTTGTTTTGTTTTTAGGACAACGAGCTGGAGAAAATCACCCGGAGATTCACCATCGAGCTCGCTAAGAAAGGCTTCATCGGTGAGTCAGCGGCCTCCAAAAGCAGTCGCACCGTCAAATGTCCCAGTTTTTACTAACCTGAGGGGAAATAAGGAGCAGATTTAACGGCAGGAGGAGGAGGAGGCTTTTCCTAAAAATGAAACACATGTAAAGACTCGTGTAGCCGCAGAGACGCTGCCCTCTGCCTGGATGCTCTTATTTTACTGTGTTCAGGATGTTTCAGGGCGTCAACACCTGGGCAGCGATGTGTGGGCTCCAGCCAATAGCAGGGCAGGATGTTTCTATACAATCCTGAAGAAAAGAGCTGAGAGAGTTGATGTGCGCTGAAGACGAGAAGCACAGAGAGTTTTAGTACCGTCACACCTTTGGACTAATCATGTGGTTCTGCTGTGGTTCTGCAGGGCCTGGTATCGACGTTCCCGCTCCCGACATGAGCACCGGGGAGAGGGAGATGTCCTGGATCGCCGACACCTTCGCCACCACCATGGGACACTATGTGAGTCCGAGCTGTGACCGCTGAGCCTGATGAGTGTTTCACAGTGTAGACGAACAGTAAAGGTAGACAAAATCCAAAATATTGAAATAATGAGGAGAAAGAAGAGGAAGAGGAAGCAGAGCAGAGCAGGGCGGCCGATGGCGCGAACGTTGGCTCGTTGTTCTCGATCCGTCAGGAGGCCGTGTTTGACAGCCGCTCTGGAGGAAAAGGTGGAAGCATAACGACATGTTTGTTTATGTTTTGTTTTGGCGTCAGTCTGTAGAATTCAGTGTGAAATAAACCTCTTGAAATCTCTGCAGCCTGAACAAACCAGACAAACCGAGCCGGTCGTGGTAACACAGGAAGCGCTTTCATCCCGCCGTCGCTCTTTTCCTGTCTGCCTTCATTTCCTGTTTGGTGCCAGTTTCTGATGCACACGTTCGCCAGCAGCTGCTTCATGTGGTCAGATCACAGGAAGTCTTCTGAGTACAACCCCGAGGCTCATGGGAGCTGTAGTACTTGTACTTGTACCCTTTAGTGCAAACTAGCGAGCTCGTAGCAGTGAAGTCTTGTTGAGTTTGTCTTCCGCCTTCACATTTGAAACCGCCGCTGTTGTTGTTGTTGGTTGTCGGCAGACTGACCCCCACGTCCTTCTTATTCGGGGACCGCTGTCCAAGGTAAACACCTTCTCCTTAAATCTGCTGGGCTCTGCAGGGTCGGGTTCAGGCTCGTTCTGGTTTTTCAGCTGGTTGAGAACCTCGGTCTGGACTGGATGGGAGTCCTTGGGTTTGTCTGTGGGAAACCCTGTGAGCTTGTCTCGGCCTCTGCTGGTACCTGGGACATAGGAAGGAGTCTTTTGTCTGTCTTTTCCTGTGTCCTGATTCAGGCTCCGCCTCCTCGGAAGGGCGTGGTCAGAAGAGTCCCAAACTGACTCAAGTTAATGTTGCATTCAGGTGCTCATCGTCAACTCGTAAAGTTTAGTTTCCGGGTTAATAGCAGGACGTTGATGTGATGTTTGACTTAAACACATGACGGACGGTTCTAATGTCTAATGAACACCATGTTTAACAATCACCTGGTCACATGATGATCACCTGACTTTAAGAGTTGATGCAGCTCACACAAACACACAGTGAAACAGTTTTAGTCTGAGGTGACGCGTTCAGTGTCAGCCCAAAACCTAAAGAGTTCAGTTCACTGCTGGGAAGCTGGAATTAGTTTCTGCTGTTGTGTCTTAAAATGGCTGAAATGATTCCTCGATTATCAGAATTGTTGCTGATTAATTTTGAGTTGACTGATCAATAATCAAAGTAAAAGTTTCCCCTCTGGAGCTGTGACTTTGAAGGAGGTGGAGCCTGAAACAGGACTCAACTGTTGTGTGTTTGTGTTTGCTGCTCTCGGTGTTTCTAATGTGCTTTAAATACATAGAAATAGTAGAAAATCCTCCTCAGGTGTTGTTTTTATTCACCTGTCTGTCTGTCCGTCCGTCCGTCTGCTCTCCTTCAGGACATCAACGCTCACGCCTGCGTCACCGGGAAACCCATCAGTCAGGGAGGAATCCACGGTCGCATCTCCGCCACCGGCCGAGGAGTTTTCCACGGCATCGAGAACTTCATCAACGAGGCGGCCTACATGAGCCAGCTGGGGATGTGTCCCGGCTTCCAGGACAAGACCTTCGTCATCCAGGTACGCTCCGTCCTCTTCATCGCCCAGAGGACAGAAACTGATGTAGACAGTTTGGTCTTCAAACCGCCTTTTTGCTGAAAAATGTCAAACGTTTATTTTACAACAACTAGTTTGGACAGACGTGAAGGCTGCGTCGTCGGGTCGTCACAAACTAGAGTCCAGAGGAAGAAACTCCTCATTAATTGAGAAACGCTCGTCCCTTCGGGACCGAAGGACACCGTAGGCAGCCCTTAGACTGCATGAACGAAATCCTCCCTCTGCTCTTCCTCCTCATCCCTCTTTCACCACCATCACCATCCCTGAAATCCTCCTCAGTGAGTCATGAGTGACTCATCTGAAGCCACAAGCTTCCCTACAGTTTCAATTACAGTCAGCACGACCCACAACAGGCAGACCTCAGGAACTTAAAAACTCTTCGGCGGTTTGTCTCTGCGCTGAGAGGCAGAGCCAAACTTCTTCAAACTTCTCCTCTTTATTAGCTTATGTTTGTTGGCATGCTGCTAATTTCACTGCGTGATCTCTTCGATCGGCCCGTTAACGAGGAGAAATGGCTCAGCTTCCGTCAGTTTCTGTGATTGTTGGCCAGCTTATGTAAGCAGCTGAGTTAACTGACAGAAGTGTCCGTGGACGTCCTCAAGTGACCTGCAGGTGGAGCCACCCGGTGGACGTGAGATGCACTGCGCCTCAGTGTGAGGCTGTGACAGTGCTGATGTTTTTCAGCTGATGTTCAACACTTTATGTTAGAATGCTAACGTTAGCTAATTAGCACTAAACACAAAGTACAGTTGAGGCTGATGGGAATGTCGTTAGTTTTGCAGGTGTTTGCTGAGGAGGTAGAGCGGTCCTCCACCAATCAGGAGGTCGGTGGTTCGATCCCAGTCCACAGGCCGAAGTGTCCTTGGACAAGATACTGAACCCCAAAAACTGTCCCCGACGCTGCGCCATCGGTGTGTGAATTCATACGTACGTCGCTTTGGATAAACGCGCCTGCCTGATGACTAATTATTAACCAAAGTGGACCTGCAACATTTCATTGATTAGCCAATCAACAGAAAATGAATCACAGATATTGATAATTGATTTCAAAATGATCTGATTCTCCTGAGTCTAATCTGAGGATTTCTAGTTTTTTTTCTGTTTCATGTCACAGTAAAGTGAATATTTTGGGTTTGCTCAAACAAAACAAGACGTCTTGTTGGACTGTTTCATGGACTAAACGATCGATGAGTTAAGAGGGAAGATGACTGACAGATGAATCGATTGATCATTAGCTGCAGCTCTAAGCCAAAGAGCACTGATGAAGAGGATCAGTGGAGCACAGCTCATCCTGAGGGAACATGAACATCTGCATCACTTTTCATCACAATCATCCAACACCTGTTCAATATTTGAATGAAAAACAAAAAACATCCTCATGGTGGCGCTAGAAGTCCGATCGGAGGATCGGTGGAGGTCTGATGTCCGCTCTGATGTGTCTGCAGGGTTTTGGTAACGTGGGTCTTCACTCCATGCGGTACCTTCATCGCTTTGGGGCGAAGTGCATCGGAGTCGGAGAAATGGATGGAAACATCTGGAACCCCAATGGCATCGACCCCAAAGAGCTGGAGGACTACAAGCTGGTCAGTACTGCTGGTCACACTACATAAAAGAATAGAAGAGGCTGGTACTCCACCTGCTGGCAGAGCAGCGGTACTACAGCTGAGCCTCATCATGCAGTTGTCTCCATGTTTGTTTCATGTGATCCTGTTTCATCTGTTTTAGTCCTCGTCTATAATCAAACCTTTTAATTGTGCTTGTTCACTTTTGGATCAATCAATCGACTGAACAAACTAATTAAACCTTTGTTTGTTTTCTGTCTCCAGGCCAACGGGACCATCGTGGGCTTCCCGAACTCCACGCCGTACGAAGGAAGCATCCTGGAGGCCGACTGTGACATCCTGATCCCTGCCGCCAGTGAGAAACAGCTGACCAAGGGCAATGCTCACAAGATTAAGGCCAAGGTAACAAACACACACACACACACACACACACACACACACACACACAGGGACAGACAGCTTTGTGTCTATATGCAGAAAGGGTGGACGGCTGCATGTTGTCTCTCATGTAAACATGTTCATGAGCATCGCTGCTGTTTGCTGCTGTTTTCCCATCATGCCTCAGTGAACTGACCTGGTGTCTGTGCTGCTTTCAGATCATCGCTGAGGGAGCAAACGGTCCGACCACGCCCGAAGCCGACCGCATCTTCCTGGAGAGAAACGTCATGGTGATCCCGGTGAGTTTCTCTTTGTCCGCTCATAAAACGATAAAATGTCAGTGGAGGTTCTGCGTTATTCAGTTTCCCACTCACACACATGAAGCTAATAAAGGATCTATTTTGTTCTCCTTGTTTCCTCTCCTCCTTGTTTTTCTCCTCCTTCCTCTCCTCTCTTTCCTCTCGTTTCCCGTCTTTATTTCCTCTCCTCCTTCTTTCCTCTCCTCTCTCTGTTTCCTTCCCTTGTTTCCTGTCCTCTTTGTTCTCTCTCCTCTCTCTGTTTTCTCTCCTTGTTTCCTGTCTTTATTTCCTCTCCTCTCCTCCTTCTTTCCTCCTTGTTTCCTTTCCTCTCTGTTTCCTCGTTTCCTCATTTGCTCTCTCCTCGTTGCAGGACATGTACCTGAACGCCGGCGGTGTGACCGTTTCGTACTTTGAGTGGTTGAAGAATCTGAATCACGTCAGTTACGGTCGTCTCACCTTCAAATACGAGCGAGACTCAAACTACCACCTGCTCAGTAAGTCAGCGTGAAGCTTCTCAGAGACTTTAGTGAGCGTTCAGAGTGAAAACAGGCTCAGATTAAGATTAAGATTAAGATTAAGGTGAGTTTCAGGTGAGTCATGATCTCATCCAGGAAGTTTAACTGATCCAGAGTGTGAAGGTGTATCAGAGACACGCAGACAGGACACGACCGTCTTTCTGTCTGAGGACAGCAAACATCAACTTCATCCTCGTCCTCATCAGTGTTTTCTTCTTGTGTCCTTTCCCGTCCTTCATCCTCTCCACCTCTCTGTCTGTCTGTCCATCGTCCCCACCTCTCTGTCTGTCTGTCTGTCTGTCCATCGTCTCCACCTCTCTGCCTGTCTGTCCACGTTTCCACCTCTCTGTCTGTCTGCCTGTCTGTCCATCGTCTCCACCTCTCTGCCTGTCTGTCCACGTTTCCACCTCTCTGTCTGTCTGTCTGTCTGTCCATCGTCTCCACTTCTCTGCCTGTCTGTCCATCGTCCCCACCTCTCTGTCTGTCTGTCTGTCTGTCCATCGTCTCCACTTCTCTGCCTGTCTGTCCATCGTCTCCACCTCTCTGTCTGTCTGTCCATCGTCTCCACCTCTTCAGTGTCTGTCCAGGAGAGTTTAGAGAGGAAGTTTGGCAAACATGGAGGCGCCATTCCCATCGTCCCCACCTCTGACTTCCAGGACAGGATCGCTGTGAGTACACGCATATACTGCCACTGCTACTAGTACTACTAGTACTACTGCTTCTACTACCACTGGCATTACTGCTGTACGTGGAGTTGTAAACACATGTTTTGGTTGCAGGGAGCGTCTGAGAAGGACATTGTTCACTCCGGTCTGGCCTTCACCATGGAGCGCTCTGCCAGGGTAACACACACGCACGCACACGCACGCACACACACACACACACACACACACACACACACACACACACACACACACACAGACACACACAAACACACACACACACACACAGAGATTAAAGACGTCTTGTTAAAAAGACTCAGATGAAGACCAAGAGCCTCCATTTAGAGACCTGAGGACAAATACACAGTGTTTAGTGCACACAAAAGATGCCAGACAATAAATCCTCCTCCTCCTCCTCCTCCTCCTCCTCCTCCTCCTCTTCCTCTTCCTCATGCAGCAAATCATGCGAACAGCCAACAAGTACAATCTGGGTCTGGACCTGCGGACGGCAGCGTACGTCAATGCCATCGAGAAGGTGTTCCAGGTTTACAGCGAGGCCGGACTCATCTTCACATAGAGCCTCCATCCGCCTGCCTGACACCTGTCCCTCACCTGTCCCTCACCTGTCCCTCACCTGTCTGTCATGTCCCTCACCTGTCTGTCACCTGTCTGTCCTCCATCTTAAAGACTTTTCAGCCAGAATCCAGCGTTTACAGGTTTTCTTGCACAGCCGCAGAGTGAATGAAGTCTGAATCTGTTCATTCCTTCTCGTCCGTTTACGTTCTTCTTCTTCTCTTCTTCTTCTTCTTTTGGTGGAGGCTGAAATAAACCAGAACCTTCAGCTGTAGCTTTAATGCAGCCGACGCTGCTCTGAATCACTGCTGTGCTGCTTTACACACATATCAACATATATATGCAGAAATATTTAGACAGAAAGCTTTAAAGCCGCAAAGAAACTTTTCACCGTCTGCCTGCGAAACACGCTGTGGCCAAAACTAAGTGGACGCCCTCATTCTCAAACCTGAGTGTCCTTTTAACCGTTACTGATTTAATCAGTTCGTTAAGAGTTTCCCAACCTGAGGGGTCGTTAAATTCTAGACATAATTTCATCAGCTGATTTTTTTTAACAGAAATCAGCAACACTTTGGACTTTGGAGTTAGAAACGGCATCTTGGACTCAGGAAGTGAGTAACGATTATCGTCATCATCGATTGTTGTGCCGATTGTTACCAAGATGAATCCTTTCAGTCCATTAAGTGTCAGGAAATGGTGGAAAATGTCCAGTGAAGACAGCAGACTCGTCCTCAGACGTCTCTGGAAACAGAACTTTTACCTTAAACGTGAAAAAGAATTCATTGATCATCAGAACTGATCAATTCTCTGTCAATCCACTGATTCAGTGCCTTTTTGCTTTGTTACATTTTGAACGGGAATGTCTTCTTGGGTGTCCACATACTTCTGGCCACACAGTGTCCACTGTCTCCATGTTTGTCTCCAGGTGGAGAGCTTGTACAGATTGTCTTGTTTTTATATGATGCAGTGCACTCGTGCCTCAGGACTTTAATATTTACTGCTTTTAGAGCGTCGAGTTACTTCATTAAAGGACCATTCTGGTGTTTTCGTGTGTTTGATCCGACGCGCTTCACGTCCAGCTCCTTCCTTCAGACACAGTCAGTGATTGACAACAGTGAATCAATGGCCGCCCACCCGAAAAACATCAACTTTGACAAATGTCAAACACTACAGAGTTTTTTTAGGAAGTTCAGCGTGTTGGTTCAAATATGACAGAAACCTCTGGGTTGGTCCTTTAACTGTTGCTTCCTCTGCTGACAGACGTGTAGCTCTGCAGCTAACGGTCAACGTGAGGTTGACTTGAAACCAAACCCCCCTGAAAGTTTGCTGTTTTCCTCTCAGGTCTCCGCACAGTTTCAGCTCAAGCTAATGCTAATCTATGCAGTGAAAGAAAGGACTGTAGACTGATCTCAGACCTGTCAGCCTGCAGGCACAGAAGCTTCTCAGAGCTCTGCATCAGACAGAAGGGAAAGTCCAAAGAGCAGGACTGAGTCTGCAGAGAGACACAGAGACAGACACAGGGGCGAGGGTTAGCTCTGAATACGTCCCAGTCATTAAAGCCACGGGCTGACGGAGCTCAGCTGTTGGTCAGGCGCTCACCTGAGCGTCACCTGTACCTGAGCAGAGCCCTCGTCCTGTCTGATCCCTTTGAGGAGCCTGCCGTGAGTTTGTCTTTTCCAGACTCGTCTGATGCTGAACTTTGTGAACGCTCGCCGCTCGACGGCCGCGTGGACAGAAGAGTGAGACGTGAACAGAACTATGCAAACACAGCGCTGAGTTTCCACATGGCGTCCCACAGGGGCTCGCACTCAGCCGACGTCTTCATGTTTAGTTTTAGACACGAGGCTTCGCACCACCCGAGAATATCAAGCCGCCACCACCTGAAGGCATCAGGGTGGAGCGAACCTGCTGTATGTGAGCTCAAACGTTACTTCTCTGATTTCAGCTGCTTTCAGATTCTGTGTGAGGGAGTTTTTACGCAAACCAAATGTTACACGAAATAAAGGGCAAAAACTGTCACGTGTCCAGTGTTTGTGTGTGATTTCAGTTTGATTCAGTTTTCACGTCTCATTTTGGCAACAGCGGCAGTTTTTTAACTTTCTGCATCAGCAAACATGATGATGAAACATCATTATTAAGTCTGAAGGTTTTCTGTCACTGTTATCAAAGGAGGGTTGAATTCAGCTCGTTATTATGACTTAAATGATGATGAAATGCCGTTTCTCTCAGAGCCCACCTCAAAAAAGACTTTAAAAATACTTTGATAAAATACTAAAAAAAAAGTACTAAGAATTAAAGTATTTACAAGTAAAGCTGGTGGTCATAATGGGAAATAAGGACAAAAATGAATGTATACTATAATGAATACAGCGCAGATAGAACCGTCTGAATAAATATTTAAATGGATCAAATGATAAAATAAATGGGATGCCTGAGTTCCAGCCTGTTTGGAGGCAGAGGAGCGGGAGCTCAGCATCTTCGCAGCCTGGTGGATGGAGCCGTATTCGGGCTCAGAGGCTCCGTGGTCCGGGAGGGTCCTCGGTGTCGCTCAGCCTGCTCACAGCAGTGCTGTCGATGGCCAGCAGGGGGTGCTGGGTGTGGGCTTCCTCACACTTAGGGAAAGATGTCTGCACATCGTGGCCGCTTGCTTCACCTCATAGTTGGACTTTTGGTTGCTGCTGGTGAGATTCACCGCAGACGAGTCATCGGCCGGTGTGACGGAGTGTTTGGACACGCAGCTTGTGATGAATCATCCGGGTAAAGAGCGGCAGCAAAGCCTGGACCTAATTATTAACATTTTATTTTTAACTACCAACTTAAAGTTAAGTTTCTATACAAAGAAGCTCGGATATTTTGATTATTTTGTCGGTATTTCTGATTATTAATTGGCAATGGCCAGTATTAACAGTATTTATTCATGTTGTTCTGTAATTATTTTAATCATTTCTTACTGATTTTACTTAGAATTTGATTTCATATTAGTAATCTGAAAAATGTAAATAATAATAAATAATTCAGCCTCTTGAGTTTTGTCTGTATGTTCTATGTTACTAATATTTTTTTTTTTCGATGTCTCGTGGGTCTCTGCCAAGTGGGCGGGCCTCTCCTCCTTCTTCCACCAATCAGAGCACCGTATTTGCCACGTGGCGCCGGAATTCCCCTGCAGCTCGGGGGCTTTCCACTCTTGACTGACAGGCTGCTATGACAACAGGGCCGAGGTGCGTCAGGCTGTGGACGACAGCGGGATGGGACTTCCGGTTAAGAGAGTTGACCTTCAAATTAAAAGTAATTAGTTACGGAACTAGTGGTTGTGCAACACAGCGTTTAAATTCGATAAAATAGAACACTTTGGTGGCTTAACCTTAAAATAAAACTTTGAAAATATTATTTATTTTGAGGCAAATTGTTTTCAACGCTAAAAGCTGTAAGATAATTTTTTCTATGAAACTTTTGTTTACGTCGTTTTCTTCCTTATTCGTGCATCTATTTTCCTGTATTTTCTCACTTTTTCTCAATTTCTTTTTCATAGACGGTGTATATTTAGCTATTATATCATCGGGACGTTAGACATACAATAATGAAAAACAACGATAAAGTAGACGACATAAATAAAAAAATAAACAACACTGAAAAAGGAAGGAAACTGTAAAAACGTAAAATGATTTGTTTTGAAAAGTACAAACAGGAAGTTGTCTCAGGTTCATTGACACTGTTCTGACGTTCAGAGCAGTCGAGTTTTGTGTTTTTCGGGAAACGGACAGACAGACAGACCGCAGCAGACAGGTAAAACTCACCTTTTAACTCTTTATTTCAGCCTGTTTGAACAAACTGAAGAGCTGCTGATCAATAACTCATCAAAAATCGATCAGCTGCAGACACTGAAAAAAACCTCAATCGTGACTTCAAATCAGACATTTTTTCCCTGAAAAGTGACTGAGTTTGATCCCGAAGAGGCGAAAGAAAGAGACAGTTTTTCTCCTCTTCATCATGTTTCTCTTCCGGTCAGATGGAGAATTTTAACTTCACACGTTTGTAATTTTCAGTAAATTTAACCTGAAACTTCAGCGGTGATTGAACCAGTGATGAAGGGCCGACTGTTGATTTTTGGGTTGTTTAATCTGAATCTGAGTCAGTGACTGACATGCAGATGACAGACAGGAGCATACAGACAGAACTGACCTGAGAGCAGTGTGTCTGTGCTGCTGTTTGATCACATTGTGTAACTGAGAGGAAAATTACTGACGCTGGCTGCAACATCTCAGCTGAGAAGTCACGTTTTTCCAGGTTTTCTGTCCTGTTTTAGTTTCATTCCTCCAGAAAGTTTCCTCTGAATCTTTCTGTTAATTCTCTGGTTTTCACGTGCAGGTAGACTTTCCTGGTTAACTGACAGGTCACCTCCAGCACAGACGGTCTGCAGCAGTCTGAGGTTCATCTGAGCTTTAAACAGTCTGAACCAACAAAAAGGAAATCAGAATTACTTTAACAATCAAACTGATTTTTTTCATTTCTGACCTCCAAAACATTCGTTAGATGAAGCGATCTGAGCTCAGACCAGCCTTTACTGAAGCTTTCCAGCTTCAGAAGGAGCTTTCAGCTCCTCATAGTCTTCATCATCAGATGGAGTTGATGCAGTTAGCAGGAGATGATGATGATGATGATGATGATGATGATGAAGACCATGAGATGCTTCCGAAAAGGTTGGTAAGTGAATCAAAACCAGGAGCAGGAGTGTCATCGGACTGTTGGAGGTGCATTTTTCTCCTTCGATGGTCTTGTGCTAAGCTAGGCTAACCAGCAGAAAACGTTGGACTGTGCCTTTAACTGACAGCAGTTTGTTGTTTGTTCAGTCTGGATGGAAATTAAGGATTGTCCCCAAATAATCACTGAGGAGGAGGAGGAGGAGTGGAAATTCCCACTGATGTATTTAGATATGACTGGAACACACACACACACACACACACACACACACACACACACTCAGTGGTGATTAACTCCTGATTCGGTGTCTGCAGGAAAATCCCGGAAGGGGGAAGAAGAGAAGAGCCTCCTCCTGCAGGGAGCTGACCTTCATCGCCTTCATCCTCCTCATCGGTGTTTCTGCTGAGTCATGGCCGGAGCTCTCAGGTACGTTGTGTGTCTGTGTCGACGGAGGAGAGATCAGTGGCTGTGATCGGGTGGAAGAAACTGAGCTCTGCTGGCGTGGGTTGTTGTGATGTGAGCTCGCATTTGATTGGCTGGTTTGTTTGTAGCTACCTGTCTCTTCCGCGTCCTCTCAGGGAGCGTGAACAGTTGGACGTCCCTGAGGTGACGGTCTGATCTGGATCTGTTTGTTTGTTAGGCTGTAGGTGAGTGGAACACTGTGACATGTTACCTGAGTGAACCAGGAACACTGGACCTCCAGCGTTTACCTGTGACCGTGCAGCAGTGATGTGCAGGTGTACTCCAGTGCACTGTGACATCACTCGTGGGTGTGGCTACAGGTGTAAAACTTGTGAGCACAGAGGTCAGAGGTCTGTTAAACGTCTGTTTAGTCTTTCATGTTGAAAATATCCTGAAGCTGTTCAACTTAAACGCAAAGTTTCAGGTCAGTTCAGCTTTAATGTGAACATGTTGACGTCTTCATCGCCGGCTGAGAGGACTTTAACCTCCAGCTCTTCATCACGCCACATACACAGACGATGCTCTGCTTCACGATGAAGATGACATCATGGAAGATCTGTTGCAGGGAGAGTTTTAACGGAGGAACGTTTTTCGGGTGTTTGCTTCTCAGAAGATGTCGGCTCCTGCTTTAACTTGTGGCTGTTGATGCGTTCACAGACCGTCAGTTTTTCTCAGCACTTCAGGACTGAGCGGGCCGACTTATTTCTTTATTGAATTGGTTTATTTAACAGACAGAGCTCACATCAGTGAACGCTGCTGTGAAAGAGGCTTCAGGAACAACATTAGTGAGGTCAGGTGAAGGCAGCAGAGCAGCTCATATGACCAGGTGTTCGGGGAGTTCGTGGCCGACGAGGACAGTAAGATGAAGAAATGTTTCATCAGGTGAAGAGAAACATGTTTCACAGAAACAGCAGTGAAATCACCTCAGTGGATTCCTGCAGAGGTCAGAGGTCACACAGAAATACCCCGAAGCAAACTTCCCCCTCGGGTTTTCTCTCCTCTGACCGCCTCGCTCTCACCGTACCTGCTGTAGATTTATGCTAATGAAGGCTGTCTGCTGAGACCCGATTGGCCGCCGGCATCAGGGGGGCCGTCCCTCCGCCGGGGGACTCTGTTGAACCCGACGATTCAGATCAGATCTGAGTCAGATTCTGCAGTGAGGCGTATTTTCTGATGTTGTCGAGTTGAGGAGAGACAGGAAGTCAAACCGAAGAAGCAGAAAGCACCAAAAAGACAGAAAGACGAGCAAAGAGGAAGTGAAGAGCGGCTGGAGGTCTGAACATGAAACTTCAGGTTTGTTTGCTGGATTTATTCACGGCTCCGTCCTTCAGTTCTCCTGCAGTCCACGTTTTCAGCTTCATGTGTTGTCGTCAATACAACTTAAGATTTTTAATTTCATGAATGTTTTCAGTCGAACAGTTTGTCGTCTTTAAAGTGTCAGAAATAATCCCAGATGTAGACGACACACACATTTACAGAACCGTGTCACCTGTTCACACGCATCACTGAGCAGGTGCACTGAACTGATCACTGATTGGGCAAAGACATAACTGAAATCATTGTTTCTGGAGCAGAAGAAGAAACATGGAGTCCATGTGTCTTCAGTAAACAGGTATCTGGACATGAATCTGTAGGCGAGGGACACGGTTTGGTTTAGGAAGACTTCTGGTTTCCGTTTGTTGTCCGAGAAGTAAGTACCAATCACGTTTGAGCAGGCATGCAGGTAAACAGTCTGTATGGAGACGACAATTTAGCTTTTAAATGTCGTCTTCACGTAATCGGACTGTAAACAGTGAGAGGTGCTCAGAAATGGAGGTCTGGACATCTGTCATCCGTTGTCCCCCGGGGCTAAACCCTTGTGCAAAATGTGGATCAGAATGCTAACACCAGCATGCTAACGTGGTCACAATGACAATGATAACATGCTGTTGCTTAGCACGTATAATGTTTACCATATTTGCCATCTTAGCTCAATGTGTTATTATACTAACATTAGCTGATTAGCAGTATTAGCATAAAGTCCAGCTGAGGCTGATTGTCATTGGTTCTGCAGGTGTTTGGTCATTAAACCAAAGTATTACTACGTTGAGCTGATGATGGCGTGAGAGGAACAGTCAGAGGATCAGTAAAGTTATTGGAGTTCATCCTGAGGGGAGCACGAACGTCTGAACCACGTTTACGATGTTTATTATGTTAAAATGTTCAGTATTAAAACGATTGCTGAAGTTTTCTGTATAAAAAATCATCCCTGTTAATCTGCTCTACATGTGCTGCTGGATTTGTTTCCTCTGAACTGAGCCAGGCTTGCTGTTGTTTCTTGTCTTTATGCTAAGCTAAGCTAACTAGCTGCTAGCTGTAGCTTCATATTTACTGCACAGTGTGAGTATGCACCATATTCAGCAGGACAGTGTGCAAAATGTCAAAGTTTTCATTTAAGAAAGTTTCCAGAGTTTATTTGTTTCCTGCTCAGAATATTGCTGGTGCTGGTGGTTCTCATGGTGGTTCTGATGGTGGTGTTACTGGGAGTACTGGGGCATGTTATTGATCTCACTGGCATTAAGAACAGAGCGCTGCAGGACAAACCTCTTTTCTTTCTCGCTTTGTTCCTCTCTGGTCTTTGAGGATCGTTTTTCTGGTTCCTGTCAGAGAACCTTTTTTTCTCAGAGTGTTATCAGCAGCAGCAGCAGTGTGACATCATCATCCGCGGCCCCGCCCCCCTTGGGGCTGATCTGGAATTCTGGGGGTTTTCCTCAGCTCGGCCACTTCCAGGAAGTGACTGAAAGCAGACAGAGAGGAGGGGGGTGGGGGGTAGAACAACACAGACACAGAGAGAGAGAGAGAGAGAGAGGTGCTGCGTTCGAGGCTCTCTCGTCAGTCATGTGAAAGTGAAACTCTGCAGGTTTTATTCTGTCGTACACTTTGACTGGTTGTTTTTTTCCTGCTTCGTCGTTTTGGGACTTTTACACTTCAGCAGCAACAGACGAGGGGATTTAAAGTGACTCAGGTCAGATGATGTTTCCTACACACACGCGCCTCCTGTGTGTGTGTGTGTGCGTGTGTGTGTGTGTGTGTGTGTGTGTGTGTGCGTGCGTGAAGTCTAACTGTTTGTTTGTTTGTTTGTGCTGCAGGATGACTGAAGCTCAGTTCATGGTCTACGAAAATGATGTGAGTTCTTTTCAAACCTTCATTCTGAACGTCTGAACTGATAATTAATGACTTTTTCAGCCAATCAATGACTTTGATGAATGTAGTGTTTCCTGTTTACGGGCTCAAGGAAGGGTCAAAAAGACTTTCTGCGCCTGAGAAATGATTTCTACATAACAAGATGGGTGACATGAGCAGCAGTGTCGTCGCCTCGTGAATCATTTCAGATTCTTTGTGAAGCTGTGGAAACAGTTTGAAAGTCTTGTTTGTCTGTTTCCTGTTACTTTGTCAATAAAGCTTAGATTAAAAACCGGTGGTTGAACAATCCTGCAGGACAGATTTCAGTTTGTAAACGTGCAGAGAAGAAATTCTTTTTGAACATCTCAGAGCAGAAAGCAGAAAACATCAGACACAAACAGGAAGAACAGTGAATTTTAATCTTTGCTGTATTTCAAATGAAGTCTGCCGTCGTCTTTTAGCCCAAAATAAATAAAAATTCCCACTTCGCGCAGGAGTGATGATCAGAGGTGATTTGCATGAGGCCACGCTGACTCTCAGTTTCCTGCTTTGAATCTGAACTCGACCGCCTGTTGAACGCTTTTCACACAGACGATTTTTATTTGATTTAATTTATATTCAACCAGAAAAGAGATTAAAACAGTTTTAGAGGCGAGACCGCACAAACGTGGAGCATGAAAAGCTGCAGACACAACAGAGACAATCTGGACTCACAGAAAACCAGAATTATTATTATTATTATTAAAAAACCTTAGAGGACGAACGGAGACGTCAGACGTGTTTCAGTTCATCTCAGTCTGACTGACTGTTTCATGACTTGATCTTTATCCTCGTGAAAAAGTGTGAAATCTGACAAAAAGCCCAAAAACCAAAGAGATTTTCTTCACAGTCATTAGAGAAGCAGCATCAGACTCTCTGCATCACGTTTGGGAATTTTTGTACTGAAGAAATGATTCATATAATCACCTGACCGATCAATCAGCCCATCATATTGATACCTGATACCAGAGGTCTGTCATAACTGCGTGAATGTGGAGGCTCCAGCGATGACGGCCTCATATGAGCAAAGTTTCAGGACTTCGGGGCAAGACTCTGGAGCTACTGATTGATTGGTTGATTGATTGATTGGTTGATTGATTGACTGTGTTCTGCTGCAGTTTTAGATGTTGAAAATGTTTGTTCTTCTTCAGCTGCAGATGAACTTGATGCAGTACGACTACATTCCTCCAGTGGACATAAAGACTGAACCCTACATACCTGAGACAGGTACGCTGACGGGTGTGGAGTCATGGAAGTTTATGCCTCATGTTAATTAAACAAATGTTTGATGATTATGTAATAAATATGGTCAGCATAATTTTCCAGGCTTGAGTCAAACAGGTAATCTGAACCCGCACGGCGTCAGTACTTCTGAGTACTACTCCTGGAAAAAAAAACAACTTATTGATAACGATTGGTCAGAAAAAACACAAACGTAATTAACCGTTCGCGTGAGATTAGAGAATCATCAGCAGTTAAGTTTCCATTAAGAGAAGTGAACTGCATTAGAGGACATTTACCTGCAGGGACATAAACTTAGAACGGACAGTTCACACCTGGAAACACGAGTTCAGCCTGTCCTGGACCTCCAGGTAAACCAGGTAAACCACCAGGTGAGCTTCTAGAGACCCACCAGGGAGGAAGTTCTCCAAAGAAAACATTTGGGCTCATGGACTCTGGTAATAGCTCACCAGGAACAGGGACTGTTCTCAGGAGGAACTCTGGAACAACAGTGTAAACCTTGTAGAACCTTGTGTGAGTATCTGATAAATGTCTGCAGCTTCCCATCAGGTGGAACCTAAACGTAGAACCTCGTGTCCATACCTGGAAACAAGCGCTGAGGCATCTTAGAACCTCCCAGACTCAGAATCTGGATCTACATTTTCAAGAGTCTGCAAGAACCTGTTCCTACTTACTCCAGAAGAGGTTCTGACTTTCTAGAACCTCCTTCAGACATCTGAAAACCTTTGTCCAGTGTTTCTAGAACCTTATCTTGAGTAATCCTTTGGGCCGTTTTTGTGGAACGGTGCAGTTCACAGTCCTGATACGGAACCTTTTTCAGTGAAACGTTGAATTCAAACCTGGAAATGAGGTCTGGGACATTTGAGAGCCTTTTCTCCAAAACTACAGCACCCATCTGACCTGGACTCTGTAGTTCTGTATTCTCTGTTACAAGAAACCCCGTCTGTCCACAAACTGTACCTGGGACATTACAGCTACACACTCCGGGACTTACTAACGGGGGAAACACCTGGATCTGCGTCTTCACCAGCCGTGAACCGGCGTGTCGCTGGTGGCACAGTGAGAGTGGACGGTGAAATCCAGAAAGCCTCCGTCAGTCCTGGTTTCTGTGAGCGTCATTAACTGAACTCTGCTCTGTGTTTCAGCTCACGGTCCGTACATTCAAATCATCGAGGAGCCCAAACAGGTGAGAGACAAATTTAACTTCCTGTCTGTCTGTCATTGGTGTACTGTCGTCTCTGCTGCACGCCACTTTAAAACAACATCACCCACCTGTCGCCTGTCCCGGTGCACTGTGGGTAATGTTGGCACTAAGTTGTTTTCCTGCGTTCGATGGGAAGCTGCTGTAAAATTTACAGCACAGGATCATAAATTCAGACATCAGGCCTAAAAGACAACAACTCATTCAGAAACGAAAAGTTCAAAGTTCAAACTGCGTCTTTATGTTGGAAAACGGCTCGTTTCCGCTTTAGAAAGACGTTCTGCTGGATTATGGATCATTTCCATTTAATACGCCCTCGTTTTGATCAGCTCTGAAACCAAACAGAAGGCGATAGATGAAGGATGGCAGTTAGGATTAACGATGAGATAAAACTCTATGACACCAGAGGGGAAATTCACACGTTTCAACAGACTGAGAGAAGTAAGAAAAGAGGTAAAGAACAAAGGAGTGAATAAAAAAACAAGTAAAAAGAAGAAATGACATTAGGGATTAAAGCAAACCTTTGACTGTGTGTGTGTATGATGTGATACAAACAGTATAATGTGATGTAAATATATGCATGGTTATGGAATATATAATGAGGGACAATTTGTTATTTTAGGAATCAGTTTTAGAAGGAAAAAGAACAGATGAGTTCACCTGAATTCACCTGAAATCACCAGGTCATCAGGTGGATCCACGTGTTACTGCAGCAGTCGCTTCCTGTCATCCAGGGTTTTCCCAGCAGTCAGAACAACAGGCAGCGGGCCGACAGGGAGTTTCTGCAGCTAAAGGTCATGTGACCACAGAGGCAACGAGTCCTCTGGCTGTATGCAAATGAGCTCTGCTGCCAAGAGAAAAGAAGAAGCGGGTTTACGCAATCAGAGGATGAACAAACACAAACGGACGCTGCAGCCTGAAGAGTCAGAGTCAGACCAGCAGGAAGAGCGAGACAGACGCAGAGGACAAGACATTTCAGGAGGCGAAATAGAAAAGTACATGGAAAAATTAAAGGAATGACGCATCTAATAATAATTTAAAAAAGCTTTTCTGAAGTCAGACTGAAGCACAAAAGCTGATTTCCCTCATTCAGTCTGTGAAGCAGAGGCCAGGTTCACTGTTTGAGGAGCAGATCTCAGATCAGCGTGGACCGGTCTGTCTGTCTGTCTGTCTGTCTGTCTGTCTGTCTGTCTGTCTGTCTGTCCTGTTAACCATCAATCTGAGCAGAGACGGGACAGACAAACACGTTTTAATCCATCATCAAGAGCATCGATTACGTCTCAGCTGTCGGCTGCTCAGTAAAGTGTGTGTTTGTGTGTCCTCAGAGGGGCTTTCGTTTCCGTTATGAGTGCGAGGGTCCGTCCCACGGCGGGCTCCCAGGGGCCTCCAGCGAGAAGAACCGGAGGACCTACCCGACTGTGAAGGTGGGTTCCACGCCGCGCTTCAGACACCTGAGCCGCGTTCATGTTCAGCTAACTGAGAGTTTCAGCTCGTAATGTCACATCAGGTTCGACTGGGAGCCTTTTTCACCCAAAGCATCATGGGAAATAATCAGTGTTCAGATGACACAGTGTTCACATTTTAATGTCCGCTTCACAGTCATTAGTGTCACAGTTTGAAGGGAAAACCCGTTTCAGTCGCGTTAATTGAACACGTCGTTCTACTTGAGTATTTGTACTGTGATATTAGTACGTGTACTGCAGCGGATGATCACCAGATGTTTGTGTGTTTTCTCTCGGCCTCAGATCAATAACTACGTGGGTCACGCCCGGGTGGAGGTCCAGCTGGTGACCCACTCTGACCCCCCTCGCGTCCACGCTCACAGTCTGGTCGGACGTCACTGCACCGAGAACGGAACCTGCATGCTGGACGTCGGCCCCAACGACCTCACCGCCTCGTCAGTATCCAATCACGTCGCTGCGTTTTCACTGACACTTAGACTGCAGAGAGGATTCTGGGTTTTACTGCGAGCTGAAAACTCAGAGGAGGAAGTCTGAACTTTCCTTTTAACTTCAGCTTCAGGAAACAGTTTGATGTCTCATCAACAGTTAAAAGTCCAGAGAAGAGAATTTATGACGATGATGATGGTGAAATAAAAGGTTTTGATATGACACTGGACAGCAGTAACAAGAAATATGAGACTAATTCAAACCTCAAGGGGAATTTTCTTAAAGACGCGGAACTTTAACTTTACGAAATATCAGAAGGGAACAGACGAGCGAGCTGTTGTTACTACATGACGGAAAAGTCTGCATGTTTTCATTGAATGCTGCTTAAAAATGGACAAATATTAAAAAACATAAACACTTCTTTCCTCTCAGTGTGATAGAAAACAAAGTATATATGTGAGTAAATAAGGCAGAATTGATCAAGTCAAAGAACACAAATGATGAGTGCTGACTGGTGATGTCACTTCCTGTAGCTTCAGTAACCTGGGGATCCTCCATGTGACCAAGAAAGGTGTGGTGGAGGTATTGAGCCGGAGGCTGAGAGAAGAGAGGAAGAGGCAGAAAGGTGCTCACTGTCACCTGACAGGTAAGCTCAGCTCACCTGACGAACGTTTTGGCGTCTTGGCTCAGAATCAGGATTTAGTTTAACGTTTTGATGTCGTGTCTCATCCTGTCGATAATCTAAATGTTTTTAAATTTTAAAACAATGATTCACTCTCATCCTTCGGTCATGTGACTCATCATGAGTGTTTTCATGTCATCTGTTTGTTTGACTCCTCCGGGTTTCCGTACAGCCTGAATCCTTCAGCAGCATCTTCCTGCAGAGTTTTACTTTCATTTCTTCTTTATGTTTCTTTCAGTTTAAATGAGCTGTTGTTGTTGTTGTTGTTGTTGTTATCAGTTATTTTAAGGTTTGTATTGATCGTATGTTTTGGATAACTTCATCTTTAAGTCGTAGCAACATGTCGTCCTTTCTTTTTTTAAGACGTTATTTGGTTTTTAGTTTGAATTGATCGCTTCTTTGGAATTTTATGTTTTTGTCTGTTTTGGTTCTTTATAAGACCAGAGGAGCTAAAAGTGTCAATAAAAGCCAAACTAAACTCCCAGACTGTCCAGGTGTGTGATGTCCTGCTGTCTGTCCTCCCTCAGATTCAGAGGAAAACTCCATCCTGAAGGAGGCCAAGGAGCTGGGGAAGGTGATGGACCTGAACATCGTCAGGTTGAAGTTCACCGCCTACCTGCAGGACAGCAATGGAGGATTCACCAGAGCGCTGAAACCCGTCGTGTCCAACCCCATCTACGACAGCAGTGAGTCCAGACGTTTTCCTTTATTGTTTTTAAGCTCCTGGTGTCAAAGCTAGCGGCCTCGTTTAGCTAACTGCTGTGAGGTCATGTATGACGACAAACAGGACGCTGGCGGGAATTGAAAGTCAATTTTGTTCTCAGTAGTCTGAGTATCTTTGAGTGAGTCTGTCAGTCAAAATGATTCTGCTTTGAAAGTAAGAAGCGTGGGTTGTTAATGGCGGCCATCTTTGTTGTCAGTATCTTTGTTGTCCTTAGTTGTCGTATGTTCATCTGAACATATTTTATTTCTTAAGTCTTTAGATTGAAGACTCAAGGGGTTAGCTGAGGAACTACTGTAGCTGAGGAGCTAACAGCTAACAGACTGGCAGGCTAGCAATGTGCTAGTGCTAATTAGCTACAACAGCTGTCAAAGCCTCTGTTTCCTCTGGTTTGACGTTTGTTCTCAGGATTGTTTATAATTTCAGTCAATAAAATATTATTGAAGAGGGCCTTGCTGAGCTAGTTAGCATGCTAACTGTCAGTTAGCATCCAGATCAAAGCAGACAGGAAGTGAAAAGACTGTTGGCACCATCAACCTGTTCAGTTAAGACGACGTTTTTATTCCAGCTGCTTCGTTTCATTTGTCTCGTTTGTGAGTATCCGAAGGTTTTTGCAGCTTTTGTTCAACAAAACAAGAAGCTTGAGACTTTAAATAGTGAAAATTTGTTATCATGATATTTTTTTATATTTTCTGTTTCGTATTGTGTATTAGCTTTTCCACCTCTGGTCCTTGTAGCTAGCCGCCTAGCTACAAGGACCAAAGTGTGTCAAAGCCCAGGCTGTGAAGTCATAGATCGACACTGAATGAGGTGTTCGGACACTCAGATAACCAATCGGTGATCAGCTGTTTGTGTTTGTGCTGCAGAATCGCCGAACGCCTCCAACCTGAAGATCTCTCGGATGGATAAGACGTGCGGCTCGGTGCTCGGAGGAGACGAGATCTTCCTGCTCTGCGACAAAGTCCAAAAAGGTGATGGCATTTCAGTGGTGGAAGTCTGAAAGCTTCAGCGATGCCAAAGTGGAAGATTTATTTCAATTAAATATCTTCATCTGATAATTGGAGAAGTATCCCATCATGCATCTGTGCTGCACATTACAGATGACATTGAGATCCGTTTTTATGAGGAGGATGACGAAGGAGGCTGGGAGGCGTTCGGGGACTTCTCACCCACTGACGTTCACAAACAGGTACGCTGTGTGTGTGTGTGTGTGTGTGTGTGTGTGTGTGTGTGTGAGAGAGAGCGAGAGAGAATGAGTAAGTATGTATTACTCACGTTGTTCACATAGTCACATTGTGGGGACCCGTGAACTTGTGGGGACAAAATGCAGGTTCCCACAATGTAAATCATTACATTTTAGGGTGAAGACTTGAGTTAAGGTTGGGCTTGAAGTGGTTATGGTTCAGGTAAGTCTCCAGGAAATTAATGTAAGTCTATGTAATGTCCCCACAAGTGATGAAAACCTAACGTGCGTGTGTGTGTATGTGGGCTGTTTGGAGGTTGTGCAGCGATGTGACTTCTCTGTTTGAACAAACATCAACAGAAAGAATCAGATGGATCCTGTTAAGTAGAAAACTGTGATTTAATCCAGGTGTTGAAGTTCATCCTGATTGGTCGTGCTGCGTTCAGGAAGTGACTGTTTCTCCTCTCTCCTCAGTACGCCATCGTGTTCAAAACGCCGCCCTATCACAGCACGGAGATCGAGCGGCCCATCACCGTCTTCCTGCAGCTGAAGAGGAAGAAGGCCGGCGACAGCAGCGACCCCAAACAGTTCACATACATCCCGCAGGTCCAAGGTCAGTCGCCGCCCGCCAACTGCAGCACGTTCACTCAGCAGTCAGTGAGGCCGAACGCTGACAGGAAGTGTCTGTTTCTGGGGTTTATGGTCATCATGGTCTCCTTCTCTGCTCTGTTTCAGACAAAGAGGAGGTGCTCAGGAAGAAGCAGAAGCCGCTGCCTCACTATGAACCCTGGAGAGGAGGAGGAGGAGGAGGAGGAGGAAGAGGTGGAGGAGCCGGGGGATTTGGAGGAGGAGCTGGAGGAGGAGGTGAGGAGTATAGGAGTGGGGATTTCCATCATCACCAACAAGAATCGTACTGTTTGTGTGTTGTTGGTTTCCGTCACACAGATTGTGAAGATTATAGTTTATTTAGAGTAAAGTTGAGCGAAACATTCTGAATGAAACGCATGGTCAGCAAACACCGTGAGCTGCGCTGGAGATACGAGGTTTTCAGAGGACAGCGTCTGATGTGTGCAATGAACAACACGTTATTCTGATTCGCTGAAGATGAAGAAGAGGAGACAATCAAACTGAGCTCACTGTGGACTCTGTTTCCCTCTGCAGGATTCCAGTTCAACCAGCAGATGAATGGAGGAGGAGGAGCAGGAGGAGGCGTTTTCTTCACAGGAGGCTTCACAGGCTTCAGCGGAGGGGGAGGGGCTCAGATGTCAGGCTCCACCCCTCAGAGCGGCGTTACCCAGCAACTGACAGACGGACAGGCGGGAGGACAAACAACAGGACAGACAGGAGGACAGACAGGAGGACAAACAGGAGGACAGACAGGCTCACCACTACAACAGCAGCTGTTTCAGATCGGTAAGACGCTGCAGGAAGTTAGATTGAAGGTGTGGACGTCTCTGTGCTGTCCTCCACCCACGATGTCCTTCTCGTCTTCGAGGTCTCTGGTCTCTTTTAGAAAGTCCTGCTCTGCTTTGTGTTTCAGCCGCTGCGCTCCACAACCGAGCCTCTCAAAGCGCCCGACAGACGGCCGCCGCCCTGCTGCAGTACTGCAGCACCGGGGACGCCCGGGTCCTTCTGGCAGTCCAGAGACACCTCTGTGGCGTCCAGGACGGCAACGGAGACACGTGAGTTTATTTTTTCACTTAATTTATTACTTTTTGTCCTCCAAGCTGGCCAAGATCAAAAACACGAATTTGATTCTTACTGTCGCGGCTTTTATCATTTCGAGGCGTAATGCTGTGGTTTTTGTTTTCCCACAGTCCTTTGCACCTGGCCATCATCCACCAGCAGACAGGTGTGATCCAGCAACTGATCCACACTCTGCTCAACAGCCAGCAGCTAAACATCCTCAACACAGCCAACCACCTCTCACAGGTAGCTACTCACTAACTGCTTGTCACAGGTATCTAATGCCCCAGGTAGCTATAAAACCATCTCACCTGACCAACTCCTGCACCTCCTCCTGCAGACTCCTCTCCACCTGGCGGTGATCACCCGGCAGGTGAAGGTGGTGGAGGTGTTGCTGAGGGCAGGAGCAGACCCCAGCCTGCTGGACAAAGACGGCCGCAGTCCCATCCACCTGGCAGCGCTGGCCGGAGACAGCGCCACACTCCGCCCCCTGCTGGCTCACCTGGGAGAACGCCACGCCCACCTGGTCAACACCCCTGACTACCACGGTGAGAGAGTCCACATAAATCTATTTAAAGATACAGGTATTGACTAAGAGCTCGCAGGCGCGTGTTATGATATCTCGTGTTAACCTGTATTACCTGTATTTCTCTGTCAGGCCTTCATCCTCTCCACCTGGCGGTGAGGAGGGATGGCGAGCGCTGCCTCCGTCTGCTAGTGGAGGGAGGAGCTAAAATTAACGCACCTGAGCAGAAGAGTGGAAACACCGCCCTCCACCTGGCTGTCAGAGAAAACCTGTTCAAGGTGGCCTGCACTCTCATCACAGAGGTATGTGACACACACACACATACACCTGTACAGTGAGTCATCAGTGACATCACAGTGTTGCAGTCATTCGCTCTGTGTTGTTTACAGCTGAAGGCGGATGTTAACGCGTGCACGTTTGGAGGAAACACGCCTCTGCACCTGGCGGCCAGTCTGGGTTCGCCGACTCTCTGCTCGATGCTCGTCGCTGCAGGTGAAACACACTGAAACACACTGAAGGCCGATAGGTGGAGGGCAGGAAGTGACAGAGCAACACGAAAACATCTGTTCACAGCAATAAAGACATAAACTCACCTGAGTGACTAATGGAAAGCTGTTCTGCAGGTGCTGATAAGAACATGGAGAACGACGAGCCGCTCTTCTTCAGCTCCTCTTCAGATGAAGAGCAGGATGAAGATGAACCAGTCAGAGAGGAGGTCAAAGAGCGAGAGGCCGCCTCGCAACCAATCAACCCTCGCAAGAGACATGCAGGAGGACACACCCCCCTGGATCTCGCTAAGTGCCAAAAGGTAACTGAGTTATCCCTTCAAAATAAAAGCACAGGACAGAAGAACAGAATGAGTCCAAGCACAAACGATTAAACTGATTTAATGGAACTGAGCAGGACTGTAATCATTAGCATAATGGACGAGAAGACGACACGTCCAGCAGAGTCATGAGTCACATTAGACGAGTTGAAAAATGAGACAATTTTCCATCAAAGCTGCGACACAGAAGAATTCATCCTGACAGTTTTGACATGAAGTCAGATGCTTCAAATTAGAAAAAAGATCCAGAATGAAAGGAAAAAAGAGAAAATGGATGAATGCGGCAAATTCTCTAAAATCACTGACCTCTAGCGCCACCATCAGGTCGACATTTTAATGTGTCCAGTCCAAACACCTGCAGCACTGATGGCACTCCCATCAGCCTCAGCTGGACTGTTAGCATGCTAACATGCTAAGCTAAGATAGTGAACATGCTAAACATTATTCTTGTCAATGTTAGCGTGCAGCTCAAAGCAAAGCTGTGTGTTAAACTGCAGCCACTCAAAGCGGCTCTCCTCTCCTCCTCTCCTCCTCTCCTCCCCTCCTCTCCTCAGGTGAAGAACCTGTTGAACTCCAGACAGAGTTGTCGTCACTGCAGTAAGAAGATGAAGCCAAGCAGCTCTGAAGGTTCGTTATCAAGTCACCTGACAGGTCAGAGGTCAGCCAGCAGAGCGTCTCACTGATGGACCCTCTGCTGCTGCTTACTGAAAACTTAATTTAAACTTAAACTCTACAGTTCAAATACAGAATAAATAAAGTTCCAAGTAAAGCTGAAAGGAAGAAAAACAGAATTCCTGTTGAAGTTGGAAACTAAAGATTAGATTTCAGGAAAACTCAGCAGAGAAATCTTGACAGCAAAAACATAAAAAACTCTTTTAGCTGTTGTACAAACGTTTGTAACGTGAAGCAAACCTGTGGTGATGTCACAGAGGTGGAGGCTTCAGGGCTGGACGAGGACACTCTGTCCCGGCTGGTGGAGGTTTTGAGCGTCGGAGACGTGCCCTGGAGGAAACTGGCGGAGAAGCTGGGGATGATGACGCTGACTCACCTGTACGTGGACAGTCCAACGCCCTGCCAGCACCTGCTGCAGCACTACAAGGTAACTCACCCACCGCCACACCTGCACGAACACACCTGTAGATGTTTCATGCAGCGTCTCTGACTTGTCTGATGTCTGCTTGTGTCCAGCTGGGTGGAGGTCCAGTCGAGGGTCTGGTCGAAGCTCTTCAGTCTCTCGGTTTGACAGAAGGAGTCCGACTGCTCAGAAACAGCGAGCTGCGAGACGACAAACACAGCACAGGTAACACACCTGAGTTTAGCAGCTCTGTTTAACTGTCCTCCAAGTGTTTGGTGTCTTTTGTTTCATCACGGACTCAGATGGAAGTCTGACTTCACATTTTATCAAAATAGAAAGCTTCCAGAAACCCAAAATACAAGAAAAATGATAATCACTAAATATATTATGGAACACTTCAAGGTTTCCTTTTGATGTCACTATAAATAAAGTTTTGTCGCCATAAGTGAAACCTGCTCAGTGAATTCAGACAGCGGTGTCGCTCACCTCGTTCACATTCTTCTGTCCAATCAGACGCCACGGTTGACAGTGGGTTTGGCAGCCAGCCGATGGAGGAAGAGGAGCCGCCTGTGGCCAATCAGTGACGAGCAGGAGAAGCGTCATCCCTCTGGAGCAGCTTCATCATGTCATCGTGCAGGAAGCAGGACTTGAATTTGCAGCCTGTTGGCGTTTCCAGACTCTAACATTTGTTGACCTGCAGAGGAGGCGAGTGCTGCGCTCCAGACGGACACCAAGAGTGTAAATAAAGTTTTACCCAAAAATAATAAAGTTTTAAAGTTTAAAAAAATGAATTTTAAGAACACGTTTCCGGTTTAAAATGAGAGATTCCACCATGAGGCTGCATCAAAGACATGAAAGTGTGTTTTTATTTCAGAAAATTTGCCTGTTTTCAGCTTTGTTACATTTTTAATTAATTTATATTTTGTTTTTCTTGTTTTTTATTTCAGTTTATTTCTGAAGGTCTGACAGACAATCTGGAGTCCTTGAATTTCAGATTTTATCTGTGGAACGTTTTATTATTGATCAGAGAAAGTAAAAGTGGACCTGAGATGTGTTTGTTAATGTTTGGGTTGTGTTGTTGTTGACATCGAATAACAGCTGAGTTTCAGTTTTTTCATCTCAAAAGGATGGTGGAATTTCCAATTTTGTGTCCGGTATGGAACGCAGCATGTCTCACCTGTCTCACCTGTCTTAGTGAGAGCAGTGACATCATCAGAGCGGGTTTACATGAGTTCAAATGTTACTCACCTGTTTCTCTGTTTATCAAAACTTTTCTCTTTCTTTTCAGTAAGAATGAGGCTTTTTATGGAAGCCCAGTGGTGCCAGAAAGACAAAGATTTTTAAATGTTATCAATGACAAAAATAAAAATAATATAAGTAAAAGTTATGTGTTGATTCAAATTGTGACCAGTTATGAGATCATGTTGACTCAGTGAAAATATTTCAGTCAAAATGAGTCTAAATGTGAGGTTTTTTTATGTCAAAAATATAATAAAGGTCAAAATCATAAAAAGCTACAAACATTTTTTGGCCAAACTTATAATAGACAGGAAGTCAACAAAATGACATAAAGACTTTTTACGTCAAAATTAGAAAAAATTCCAGTTAAAAATGTTGTTACTGATTAAAGACTTTTAACTTGATTTTAGTTCTAACGATTCAGACTTTTTCAAAAATCACGCTATCTCTCCTGAAAAGTGAAATTTTTCTTTGAACGTCTTTGGAAATGATTTGCGGGCAGACGTCAACACGCTCACATTGTTTCATTGATGAGGATCAATTGTCCTTCCGTTATTTTCAGACATGTTATTTTCAGACATGTTGTGCTTTGTGTTTTTAAGTTTCACTCCTTTATGTTGTCGGCATCAGTCGAGTCGAAGTAGAATCCAGTAGAGGCTGTGTGTGTTTTTACTAATACTGTGTATTCATGTGGTTTCTCTTCTGGAAGTGAAATATTTAATCAGTGTTTAAAGAGACGCGATCGCTGCACTGTCGACGTTTCTGAAACTTTGAATAAAGATGACTCAGATCTCCGAGTTTTCTTTTCAAAATGTTTTTATTTTTGCCTCTAAGCCTTCAAAACATGTTTGTGTTTCACTACGACCAAAACCTCACAGGATGTGGACAGTATGTACAGCTATCGATCGGCGAGCTGGCGGCGAACATTCAGGCCGCAGCGAAGCCGAAAGAAAACAACTTTCACAGAAACTAAATTCAGCTGTCGTCGTCGTTCAGAGGAGGACGATGAACAGAATAAATAAAGTGGTGGATTCGACCTCTCTGAGGAGGCCTAACACCTGCTTTCACTCCAAAATATCTAAAACCAAAGTGTCCTAAAACGCAGCGAGCGCTAGCTAGGCGTTCGGCCCAACTACAATATGGCTTCTCAATGTGAACTTGTACGTTTATTTACAAGGTTTGGACACAGACAAAGAGCTGAAAGCGGCCATGACTTTTAGACAAATTCATCCTATGCTGCTTTACATTGCACAGTGCGACAAATACACCCGAAATACACAAGTGTTACTGGATATTTGAGGGAGTAAATAGGACCCAGCAGGGTCAGACAGCACAGCCTGCTGTCCGTTAGCGTCTCAGCAGCAGCTGATTCAATAATTCTTCCTGCATCAACCAGCATGTCGACATTTGTCTGACGGAGGATGAAGAAAAGAGGCTGAAGGACGGATGTTCTCAGAGATCCTGTCTGATCGTCACGTTATTGAGCTCCTTACGTATGAAAATCCATGAGTAAATTCAAAGGTACTCGAGGAACCATGGACTCTTTAAAGCACAATGAAGGTCAGAAATCAAGCCAGTGAAACTAGAGGTTTGCACCCAATCAGAGAGAGACAGTCAAACCCGGCTGAATCAGGACAATTAAAGACAGTCGATGATGGTTCCATCGCAACTCGTAGACCTTCATCGCACAGTTTGACGGCCTCAGAGCTGATCGTACAGTCCGAAACAGACTGAGACCAAGACTTCAGATGGATGGATGGATGGATGGATGGATGGATGCCATGCAGTGCAGACGGTCTATCACCTGCACCAACCTGCGCCACATCAACCAAGATGTGAGCGGCCTCTCATTGAACCTGCTGGTGGCTGAAACAACGTGGGGACGCTGAGACGGGTTCAGATTTATGGAAACGTCCTCTGATACAACCAGCCAACTGCTTTTGATTCTGCTCTACTCAACTACATCAAAGAACTACAAACAAGATGGAGGAAAAGCTGATCTATGGCTGCACCTTCCTCTGGGATACAACAAGCTAACAGGACACGAAGAAGAAAAACGATGAAGAGAAAGAATGAAAACGAGCACCAGAGAACCAAACAGAGCCGAGTCGATCGATTACACCTGGACCCTTTGAACCTGCACGCAAACACGAGGTCAGACCGGCGGACCAGACGTCCTACCAGCTCTTTCCAGGTGATGCCGAAGCGCTGCAGGGCCTAATGGGATATGAAGTCTGTCCAGTGTGTTTCAGCAAAAAGGAACAGCAGTTGTATGCTGAGCAGCATCCATCCATCCATCCATCCATCCATCCATCCATCCATCCATCCATCCATCCAATCCACACCAACTCCAACCTCCACGACGGCGTCAGGCTCAGTCTGCTGGAGCTGATGTGGATTCATGTTGGCCATCAAAAACTGGGCAAAGCCGAGGCCGAAGCTCATGACCGCTGATGAGGACAGAGATCCAGACCGACCGGCATGAAGATGGTGGTGGTCGTGGTCACAGTGTGCAGGTGTGTGTTGAGAAATGGCTGTCTGATTCTGATCTCCAGAAAACGAGCGAGGTCATGCGATGACCCTCTTCTGACCACGAACATTCAACACTTTCAAACATCATTTAAATTGTCTGAAGTTAGTTTCACTTCTGTCAGTACCTTTGAAACTTTTGACGTTTGAGTGGACACGATCGCTCGCCGGTCCACATGTGGACCAAAGACAAAAACACAAACAGCTTCATTCAAGGTGTCAAACTTTCCTCTGAATCAACTGTACAAGACCAATTCCTGGCGGATCATCAGTCCAGAGAGCTTTTAATGGCAGAAACAGCAGCATCAGAGTTTGGAACTGATTTCTGCCCCGAAGCTCCCGCCGCCACTGAACTACGTCTCATTGTTGTTCCCAACAGGAAACGACCAAAAACCACCCGACCAACACAGAACCCCCCCTCCCCCCAACAAAAAACAAAAAAACCTTCTTTCCCGCTTTCAGGGATCAAATCTTCAAGTTTTCTTTCAGTGTTTTCAGAGAATCTGGACACACTGATGATCGTTTAGGATTAAAAAGGTTCCAGCTTTTAGTGTTTCTGATCACAAACCTGGAAAACTCACAGAAATCTGAAGAGTTTCATTTCCACAGTGTCAGCAAAGAAACAGGTGAGATAAACGTTGTGTTTTAGCAGAAGGAACATTTGCCTGGTGTCCTTTTTGGAAGTCAAATTTAATCAATTTAATGTGGATTAATCCTTTAATCCAACTATAAAACCTTCAGAGTTGTGAAGAAGCCACAACAAACATCTCTGCTGCCACCCAGTGACCATTTCCTGTCATTACATTTGCTTTCTTCATGCATCAAACTGTTGAGTCTCCAGGAAACATGAAGCACCTTCTGTTCAGCATTTCACAGAAACATTATTATTCATGATGAACTACATGAGAGAAAAGCAGCAGGAAACCACAGATGACAGGAAGCGTTTAGTTCAGGTTTACTGAGGCGTCAAAGTACGGAAGTCCAGGACTGCCAACACACAACAGAAATATATGCATGTATATTAATATTATGTTAACGACCTGGACGCAGGGCTGAGTGCTGCAGAGCAAATTAAATAAACAAATTTGGACTTTTGGATTTGCACAATGTGTGAAACACTGACATTGTGAAAAATTGGTTATTAAACCGTTTCACTGTTTCACAGTTGTGGAATGTAACTACGTACATTTACTCAGGTACTACACTGAAGTACAATTTAGAGGAACTAGTAGTATTTGCCTTTTATGTGAAATTATATTTATAACAGATATTGTACTTTTTACTCTCCTACATTTATTTAACAGTTACTTTGCAGATTTAAATTAATATTGAATTATGATGTATTATAGAATAAACTACTCAGTAGAATGTAAAGTCATTAAAATGAGCTGCAACATTAAAGTCACGAACACATCAATACTTAAAATCTAATAATAGAACATATTTTATTCTGAAATGTGTTATTCTACAAAATGAGTTATTTTATTCTTGGTACTTTAGGTATAATTTGATGCTAATACTTCTGTACTTGTACTTAAGTTTTCAAATGCAAGACTTTTAGCTGTAACATAGTATTTTGAAACAGTGGTATTACTACTTTTACTGAAGTTTAAGCACTTCTATGTCTTCTACAGCTGATCTTTCTATCACTGTTGGATATTTTGGGATTTCCTTGAGTCAATCAGTCCTTTCTGCTTCTGTGCTTCATTTCCTGCTCAACTGCTCAACAACTTCACACTCTGGTGACCTCGAGTGGCAGCAAGAGGTAACTGCACGTGGACGACTTCAGAACACAGAACTCCTGTCTGGTGCTGACGGTGAAGATGATCCAGTGACTCTTTTAGGATTTGAATAGCAAATGTTCCTTTTGTCAGTCTGCCATCAGCGACACGTCGTCAGACCACGATGGAGACGTTTGATTCGTCACGTTAGCCAACAGGTGATTCAAAATTCTCACCTCCAATCAACGCACACACAAGCATTCCAGCAAGATACATGAAGTGTCAGTGAAGAAGAAGCTCTGATATGTTTCACCGCGGTCACATTGATCAGGACTGTGGACGGATTCAAACGTTATTCAGTTTCCAGCAGAAAGAGAAAAACTGTGGAAGCTCGTTAGTGACAAAACCACTGAGTGAACTCATTTAAGCGGCGCATCGTCAGCAAGAATGCCAGCATGGTTCCACCAGTTTGATGATTCTTACACTTTCACTTGACCCTCATTTGTTTCAAAAATCATTATTTTCACTCAAAAACTCAAATCTTTGTGTTTTGGTGACTAAATCTGATAATCAGACATAAACTGTGTCTGCTGCCCAGTTTGCTGCCTTGTCTTTCAGAAATTTAATGTCTGTAATTCTTTAAGCAACACTGGGAATCACAAAAGTTACTTGTTATTGTCTCGATATACAGAATTCACTATTTGTTGATTTAATTTCTATTAATAACCTAAAATTTGTTAAATCTTTGTTGACCTTGAGGCTGATCTCCAGAAATGTTGTGCTTCACTTCGTCTGTTCTTAAGTGCTTTCACAGTTTGTTGTTACTTGTGGAAGTTCTGGTTTCACTTCGGCTCTCTTTCAGGCAGTAAAGCATCAGTAATTGTGGGGTGATATCCAGCTTTCTACTCAGCCTACAGATCGACTGAAGTGTTTTTTCCTCTTTCCGTTCAGTCAGTAGTTTTCGGTCACTGACGATCCTCCATACAGCCTCAGTGGAGAAACAACATGAACAAAACAAACTGCAGCGACTCTCTGATCAGCCTCCATCCAGCATGTTCAGTTTGTATTTACACTCCTGAAAGTACATATCAAGTGCTCACACAGTACCACACACACACGCACACACACACACACACACACACACACACACACACACACACACACACACACACTCTGTGAAGTGTGGAGGGGAGGTATTGTGTTCCCGTCTGTCTGTCTGTCTGTCTATCTGTCTGGGGGAGTCCTGACTCCAGAGTCTCAACCCCCATCCTCCCTTCCCCCTTTGCTCAGTTGCCGCGGCAACAGTCCCACGCTCTCTGTCCGTCATGTGTGGTTGGCATGGCAACCTGCTCCCCCGTTTGTTGCTAGGAGAAGCAGAGCGATGGCCGTGCAGGAGGTCAGTGTTTGTCGCTCTGAGAGGAAAAATAAAGTACCTTCAAACTGTTTCTGTTTCTGGTGCAGACGGGTCCTCGAATCAAACGCCGCGGCGGGAGACGATACGATATCTGAGCTCTTCCTCCGTCCTTTTAAAAAAACGCTTCCAGAAGGTTCCTGAAATGAGCTATATGACAGGAAATAAAGCTTTTATTCTGAAGCTCAGCAGCTGTTTTCACTGTTGGACCTGCTGAAGCTGATGTGTGGACAGAAATAAACTCTGGCAGCTGATTGGTGGAGTTCAGATTTCACTTTTCAAACCTCGGTAGTGTTTCCTGAATGTTTCGACTCGTGGAAAAAAAACGCACCACTTGTCTGTTCAGTCATCCTCCTTCGTGATGAGTGTTTCCTCTCCCACAAACCTCGAACGTCTCAGCTGGGCTCTGGAGGTAAATCACCTCAGCCAATCAGAATCTGACTGAGGTTTAACAGAAAAGGTTTAAAGGAGGATGTCATCTTGCTACCCATGATGCTTCATGTCCATCTCCAGCTACACACTTCATGTAAAACCCGATTCTCGCCACCTTATGGCGCCTCTTCCGGTTTGCTGCTCTGTTTCTGCAGCTCCGGCCGCTGGGTGTTCGCGCCACTGCCGCCGTTCTTCTTCTTGCTCCCCTCTCTGATGCTGTCGCCAGTCTTGGAGGTCGAGGACGTGACCTTTAAGCTCTTTGACGTCTTGGTCCCGCGGGTCTTCTCCTTGCTGGTGGTGTCCTGAGGCAGCGTGGGGCTGGAGTGCGCCCTCTGCAGGCCGCCATCGTCAAACAGCCGCAACTCGAAGGCCGACAGGTCCTCGTCTCCGCTCGACAGTTTGGCCCGAAGCAGCATGGCGTACGTACCGTACCGCGTTTTCTGTTAAGGAGGACGGAGACAACAGATGGTCATTAATGGTGCTGGCCAACAGTCCAGTTCTATGATCTGCAGATCTGCAAGAGCAACGTCTGCAGATGTCTGGATACATGAGACGTTCTCACGTTTCCAGTCACACCTCAGTTTGAGAACACAGCGTTGTTACCGTTGAGGACGTTACAGGTGTACCGCTTCCATGAGGACTGCTTCCTGTGTGACGTCTGAGCAGCTACATGGGTCGACACAGGATCACTGGAGCCTGTGAGTGTGGACTGTGATGTGGAGTCATCGGATTTCTATTGTTTGTGTTTGTCACTGATGAACTTTACTCCCATCTACTGGATTTTAAGATGTACTGCATTTAGTCTGTCTGGACCGAATGTTAACAAAAGTGAAAAATACTTTGTGTATCCACCTCATGATTCAGATCTGCTCCAGAATTTAATGGGTTCTTCCTCGGCGGATGCTAGAACCTTCCTCCAAGTAAAAATCAGGTGGGTAGCTTTTCTGTAATCCCTGATTCTTATTTGTTTCTCTCTATGCAGACGACGCTCAGCTGTTCATGTCTGTCTGGTTTGATGATCTCAGCACTCAAACTAACCAAAATAACCCAATGAGAGCCATCCAAACATTTTCTCTGGTCTGGCACCTTTAACCTTCACCTTCCACCTCTTTTCCATTCATCTTCTCTAATGTTTTTGATCTTTTCATATTTATATTTTGCTGCTCCTGTACTTGACAGCATCTGTTGTTCTGAACACTTTCATTGTGATGTGCTTTCTGTCTTTTATTTTGAAAAGTGTTAAATATCTGTACCAGAGCTGTAAAAACGGCAATGCATCAGCTCTCTGCAGGCTGAGTTTCACAAAACTGAATTTAAACCAATGGTGAGCTGAAGAGAAAGAGTCTGACCAGCAGGAACAGGCAGTAAACAGCAGACTGGTCCTTTAGCTGGGCTCCATGTTCCCGACACAGCGTGTTTGTGTCTGTGCAGCCTGTTTGACACCACACACACTGATTCAGTGTCAGTTTGTGATGAAGACGAGCAGAAATGAGGCAGAAGGAGCTGCAGAGAAACCTCAGGCTGTCATTTATATTCAGACCTCAGAGGGATTCTACTGCATGCTTCAGTTCAGCTGCTCTTCAGTCACAGAGGAAAAATGAGACGTGACCTCTGAAGGACTGTACAAACACATACACGACTCAAAGCCCACAGTAAATCATTTATCAGAATAAAATCAGTCTATCTTCAAGTAAAAGTGAAGATGCTCTAGAGGAAAAGAGCGTTAAGTAGAGTACATCACAGTACTACAAAAACACCATAAATCCTCCAGTAAAGGCTGGAAGCTGCATCACGGCCGAGTCTCAAATCTCAGCTGGAGAGGTATTAATATCTGCTCCTGTAGTGAAGGTGATCTCTTCCTAATGTGTGTTTCTCTGATCATCACATTCATCAGACTGACTGTGTGTGTGTGTGTGTGAGTGAAGACCTTTTATCTGGTCTGGACAAAGGGCTGGTTTAGACGTGGATTCAGACTTAGGGTCAGGACCAGGTTTAGGTTTATTACATCACTGAGGGTCCTCACAGGTTTACCTGAGTGAAGGTTTTCGTGTGTATGTATTTTTGGTGAATCCCCTCACCTCGAACTCCAGGTACTCCTGTCGGAGTTTCTGCTCCTCCAGCTCGCGACCTTTCACCTTACGGTCTGGAGTGGAGGCGGTGAGGTCTGCCAGCTCGGAGGAAACCGCCCTGAACCGGTTCTCATGAGATTTGACCTGCTCTTCCTGTCGGGAGAGACGATAGAAGTGAACGCTGTCCTGACGGCTGCTGAAATCATGTTTCTGTCTTAACCTCCGACGGACGCGTCAGTCGCTCCTCACAGTTCGTACCTGGGACAGTTTGGTGTTGGATCCCGGCAGCAGAGGGCGGCTGAACCGCTTCTGGGAGCCGATGGCCGCCGGGAACGGAGGAGCCGAAAACATGGCCGCCACCACGTTGATGCGCGTGATCCAGGACTGCATCTGTTCTGCGTTCCTGCAGGAAAGAGGTGAGAGACGGTGTCACTCAGCCAGGCTGCACATTCTGTACAGATACTGTGTGTAGATGTGCTGCACGTCGTCCTGTACTTTGACACGCTTTGGTTTGTTCCTGTACGTCCACGACTGTTCACTGCACAGTAAACGTCAGCGTGTGAAGAGATACACTGATACTCTGTGCTGATGGGACGTCCTGAGCATCAGTAATGTAAAGAAATCTACTTGCATTTGGGATAATCCTGCTCTGGATTCTGGCACTGCAGTTCCCATCATGCTTTGGGTGTGTATAAGGGAAGAAAGAAAAGCAGAAAGACGAGCGATGGGGATTCTTACGGAGCCTGAAACAGGAAGACCCTCCAGTCCGCCGTCCTCAGGTAGAACACGTTGGGCCTCTTGCTGTAATCAGCTGCTCTCATGGCCAGAGAGTGATGGATGGACACGGCGTTCTTCACGTCCTCCTCCGTCAGCTCTCGCTCTGCGCGGTACTCATCCTGTCAGCCAATCACAGAGCAGCATCACATCAGCATCCAATCACCTTTAAGCCTGCTGTAAAAACTCAGGAAAACAGAGTCGTTGTCATCTGTCTCTGAGCCAGACGTTTGTTCTGATCTCATATATTTTCAATCTGCGACGCACTCAGTCAACAATAGACACTGGTACGTATGACAAACGGCAGGGCTGCTGGGAAATGTAGTCCTGATGTTTACCTTCTGCAGGTAGAGCACCAGACCCTTCAGCATGGCGTAGAAAGACTTCCATCCCCTCTTACCCCGAGGAGCTGGGAGAAACAAAGCATCATGGGATATTATATTATACGTATAAGTGCAGAGATCACACGCGTCTTTACATTTACATTTTTACACCTCAGACTGTTTTCATCCAACGTCTCTGATGAAACACTCCTCATGTTTGGTCCTGCAGACCCCTTCACTCTTCAACAGCTAGAAAACATACTTTACATTGTTTTACCAGATGAAAACTCAAATAAGAATAAACATGATTGTCAGAAACTTCACCTTCATTATATGTGACTGTAATCTCCTGCTGACAGAACGAGGTAAATGTCGGTGTCGTCTGCATAATTATGAGAGTTCAGACTGGTGTTTTGGAGGATGTGGCAAAAAACCAACAAATTTAAATGAATAAAAGAAAGAAGAAGAAACGAGAAGAAAGAAGAAGAAGAAAGGAGAAGAAAGAAGAAGAAGAAGAAGAAGAAGAAGAAGAGACGTTAGAGTGGCGTACTTCTCTTTCCGTCGGGGTCGGCGTGGACTTTGCGGACCAGGAAGCCGCTCTTATAGAGCTCGCCATCAGCCTGCTGGGCGACGCCCACCAGCGGGTTTCCTCCACTCCCCATCCGTTTCATGGTGTGGGAGGCGGAGTCCGTTCGGACGTCAGCCAGCTCCGACATGGACTTCCTCAACTCCTCCTCATCACTTCAAGAAGACAGAGGACAGAAGAGATCAGTGACACTCAGATCTGTTGTCTTCATCTCATCAATCATTTCTTCTCCTTCTGTCTTCACTGAGCTCATCAGCTGTCATCACATCATCTGGTCTGATTAACTTCATAAAAACACGTCTCCATCTTTTCTTCGCCGCAGTGTTTTATCATCGGGTTGCACCACCTGTCAGGCGGTGGAGCTACGTCACAGAGCAAAGGCTACGTATCGAGAGGCCAGGAGGAGACTCGTCGTGTGGTAACGACGCTGATAAGGAGCTGAGGTGGGAAACGCCCCTGAATGCATCATCTCATGACCTCAGCTCTTAAATCAGCATCATGTGACACACGGCCTCATCACATCACCTATGAACTCATGAACTCGACTCATCGCTGCGGAGGACGAACATCCCATCAGGACCAAGACTGAAGGGTTAAACAAAAACAGCTGAACACGAGGGAGGACAGATGCTGAACGCACACACGACGTCTGCGTGTGTGTGTGTGTTTATATGTGTGTGTGCGTGTGTCCTCAGTCAAGCATGGGCGTCGGGATGCTGACCTGTAATTACAGTGAGGAAAGAAAGCAGGGAACGGTTGCCATAGCAACACAGGCTTAAATAAGAGTCAGGGCAGCAGCAGACACACACACACACACACACACACACACACACACACACACACACACAGACACACACAGAGCTTAAACACACACTTCAGATGTTTGTACATGTTGTGTGTTAAACCAGCAGAAACCAGCTGATGGTTCAAACTGGAGGAGGAAACTTACATGGTCCACTGGAGCTTCTCGTTCTTGATGGAGCTGTACAGAGTCTGCAGAAACACAACACACACACACAGAGTCAGACAGATGTGCCACAGGGGCGTGTGTGTGTGTGTGCATGTGTGTGTGTGTGTGTGTGTGTGTGTGTGTGTGTGAGAGATTGAAGTGTGGGATTCTTGGCTTTTCGTTTGACGTTCCTGTGAACAGAAACAACTCGAATCAGCTTGAATCTGGAAAACACGAACACAGACAGATGCCTCTGAGCCGGGGTTATTTTGCTTTTTCTTCGACCGTTTTTAAGAAAGTGTCTTGATGTGAAGATTTCACATTAAAAGTCAAAAAAGCCAAAAAAGTTTCACATTTTTAACGTGAAGCATTGAAAGTTTCATTGAGGAGTTTAACACCAATCAAAAAACTGCACAGTGGAAGTGACTGGAATTAATTATGAGCTGATGGTTCAGGAGCATTAATCCCTGAACACAAACTAAAAAAACAACACCTGCCATCTGTCACGATGAATTTAGGATGATTATAAAGGCTCCACATTAGAAACTAAAGAGCAGCCGTCAGCCAATCACAATCCAGCATTCTCAGCAGACATAGTTCAACTTAAACGTGTTTGAAAAAACGACTGGAAACGATCAGTGAATGAAAAGAGTGTCTGTGCCGAAAGAGTCACATCTGAGTCTTTATTCTGTTAAAGTTTCTGTCAATGAAACTCAACACCCACACAGACCGTCTCACACAATGAGGTGATTTAATGAAACACGAATAAACCCATGAGGAGTTAAAATTACACAATGGAGTCAGATGACGAAATGAGACACAAGACGAGATTTCATTAAAAGTCTACGAGCAGCCACGTGGACGTCATCTCTCCCTTTGTTTTTACTGTTTACTGTTTTACTGTCGAGTTTCATGGACAGTAAAAAAACAGTAAAGTAGAAACGGCTGAAACAAACAGAATTAAAACAGTCACCGAAAATGTGCCTCTCAATGGAAGGATGTGATGATGAGTTGATCTGATAACATGGCAGGATAATAAAATATGAGAAAATGATGTGATGATGAACACTGATGACACAGAGTCTTTTATTGTGAAAAATCCGCAGGAAGTGTTTGCAGGGCGGTGTGTACAACATGACTGATTCTACACTGAAACAGATTACACCGAATTGCCACGTTAGATCACAGGAAAGTCCAGCCTCCACCTCACTAATGGTAGTCCACCCAGCCTCTGTTAGGAGCAGGCCTTTATTTTGAAATATCTGAATATGGAGCTTCTTAAAAACTAAAAAATGTGCGACTAGATTCAACCTCACCAAAGGCAACATTGATTAAAAAAGGGATGTTTTTCCTTTTTCGTTATTTCCACCTTTACGTCAGGTCCAAACTGTTGTAAACCTTTATGTTTGACGAGCTAAAGGCTTTGAATGCAACGTTGCCTCTTGCTCTTTTAACGAGTTTCTGAAGAACTTTTTCTTACAGGTTTCCTGGATTTACTGACACTGTGTATTCTTCATGTGTTTATATCAAATGTTCTGTGGTGTTCCAGCTCCCTCTTGTGGTCTGTAAGGGAAACGCAAATAAAAACAAAAGCATCTGTAGCATCACGGTCTTAACTAAAAGTTACAGAGTGTATCTCCGGGTTCTACCTTCTTCTTGCGGCTCTGTCGGTGCTGCTGTCCGTCCTGGGTTTTTCCCAGCAGGTCGGGGAAGGCCAGCGGTTTCAGGGAGCGAGAGCGGGGGGTTCTGGGATACCTGAACGGGTCGGTGTCCCTCGAATCCCGCCCGCTGCGGACTGAGCAGAGCGAGCGCGACCGCATGCGGCCTGACGAGTGGATACTGTTGACGCCGATCATCGTGGTGAGTTTAGAGCTCAGAAGAGGAGCATTTGGTTTGAGTCTGATTCTGGTTTACGAGAGTTCGACTGAACTTCAGAGTCTTTGTGGTGAAAAAAGAGCGATCCAGCGAAAGAGAAAAACTTCAGCTGATGAAAGAAAGTCTGAATGGGCAACGACGACCAAACCTGCCAAAAGAAAAGGAATTGAAACAGGTGTCGAACCCACACAGATCCGGCTTTCAGAGGAGAGGACGACCTCTAGGTGACCTCCAAACAACTGACGAATCACAGAAATCTGACCAGCAACCAAACTCTTTGTTTATGTGAATCGTTGAGTCCAGTTTTCTCTAGAAAATATCAGCTTTACATGAACTTTGAAACAGATCTGACTCCACTTTGACAACTTGAATTTTCGATTTTGATCCAGATCTGAAGGCGTTTTCAAAATGGAGATTTGCTGTTTTCAACAAATTAAGGACATGGAAGCCAACAGATGAGAAACTGCAGATGAAGTCTGGCTGTTTAAAATAGAAGCGACTGTCGGCTGGTTATGAGCAGACGAACGGGGGCTGTTTCAGCCTGGATTGATTGTGTCCTCAGTGGAGCTCAGCCTGCTGCATTATGGATCCGGCTCTATTCATTATGCATAAAAACACAGCAGCGTTTCATCTGGCTCATAATCCTGCAGGCTGACAGCTGGCGGCTCGCTCAGGTGTTTGGAGGCAAAACGACAAAAACAAAAAGATGCTGCCAGCAAACGTGTCCGAGCCGACGATCACAGACCGAGACTGGAACCGCAGGACGTGTCGCTTAAGCCCCTCCGAATACTCCACGCTGGAAAATTCAGATTTAGGCAACTCTGTACACGGTTTGTTGATTCCACTGAGACAAAGTCACTTTAGTTACAATAATAATTATTTCAGTTATCACTCAGAGCAAATTTCCGTCTCGAGGTGAACAACAGTCGCAGAAGAAAAACAGCAAATCTGTTTTTATTGGAGAAAAACTTCAAAAATACTTTTCAGATTAACACCGAGTACATGAGTCAAAATCGGTCTGAAAATTACGTTTTGCAACGAATAAAGAATTTTTTTTTTTTATCAGACTTTATATTACGCTAAATAGTTTAAATTATCAAGATGTTAAGTTTCATTTCGTTGTCAAAGTCGAGTCAGCATCGACTTCCTGTTCGTGTCTGATTAAAGAACTCTGAGAGCGTCACATCGACACAAACACACACTCCAAACCGCCTCAGTGTGTGTGCTTAATCCCTCAAACAGCAGCTCAAACATTCAATCAAAAAATATCCAAACCACAACTCTGATCTTCTTCTTCTTCTTCTGTCACTGAGCAGGTTTCCAAAATGTGAGTCTGTTTTCAAACGGCTGTTGAACGCAGCGTCCTGATGCGGCGGCGGCGGCGGCGGCAGAGGAGGAGAATCCCTGGACTGCAAATAAAGCTGCGTGACGGAGGAAACGCATCAGCAGCACCAGCAGCTCGCTCTCACATCCAAAACATTCACCAAAAAAAGAAAAGAAACAGAAGAATCAGGGCGGCTGGGGCGAGCGAGCACACCCACACATGCAGACAGAGAGAGAGAGAGAGAGATAGAGAGAGAGAGAGAGAGAGAGAGAGAGAGAGAGAGAGAGAGAGAGCACCCCAAAACTGACGTCAGCTTCCTCCTGAGACGCCTCCACCAGCCCCGACTGAAGATGGAGGGATGATGGAGGGGTGGACAGAGGCAGAGGGGATGGAGGTGGAGAAGAAAAAGAGGGATGAGCTGACAGAAAGAGGAGAGTTTCTCCTGTTGCACTCTGGGAAAAAAAGAAAAAAGAGATGGAGAGAATCCCTCCTTCCTTCTCCTCCTCCTCAGACGTTGTTCTTTTCGTCCTCCAACTTCACTCCCACTCTTCTTCTCTTCTCCTCCTTCGCTTGTTGTCGTCTTTGTCCTGCAGGAGAATCCCTCCGTCAGGTGAGCTCACTCCTCCTCCTCTTCTCCTCTTCTGTTTCTTCTTCTCCTCCTCTCTCTGCTCACACTCAGTGAACTGTTGAGGACTGTTGCTCGCCCTCCCTCCTGTCTCTCTCTCTTTTTTCCCTCGCTCTCTCAATGCGCATTTTCTCTCAGCGGCAGCAGCCAATGAGAGCACAGGGTGGGGAGCTTCAGCCCGCCCCCTGCTCTCCTTGGAGCTGTCAATCATCGAGGATTCACAGAGCTGAATGTAAATGTGGCCGAGAGACGCCGAGCAGAAAAAAGACGGAAAATCAGCTAAAAATATTAAAAACACAACGGTGACTCAGCGATTTGTGACCGAGTCTTCATTCTATTAACATACTGAGACAATAGTGACTAAACATGACAAAGCATTTTTATTTAAGAGCTTTCATTCAAACATATCTGAAGATCTCAGAGAAACACGGGAAGCTGCTTTGCTCTGAAAGATTTTTAAACATGTTTTCAGTGTTTTACATGGAAACATTTAGCATTTTGATGTATTTTAATGTTGGATATTTTTCACGTTTCATATAATATTTCATTTTTAGTTTATTTCCCATTTATTTGGACATAATCTTTAACATTTTAAATGTTTTATTTTGAGATTCTTTATATTTACCATAGTCTGTATTTTTATTTTCTGCGTGTTTTGGTATATGTTTACTGCATTTTTAGGAATTTGTATCCACTGGTTACCAGTGACATTCTACATATCACAGATATTTCTGACCTCTGGGGGCAGAGGGGGTCATCCATTGATGGTAGGGTTATATGACACTTTTGTCATGTTTCATCAGTCTAATTCATTAATCCACATCATCTAATTTCAGTTGCATTTATGTTCAAAATCTAATTTCATTTTAATTCTAGATTTGATTTAAAGGAGCAGCACGTTGGATTTAGTGGCATCTAGTGGTGAGGTTGCAGATTACAACCATCTGAACAGGCCTGACCTTTGTGACGAGGACCTGCTCCCTCTGTAGATATAAACTCCTTCAAGTTTCCCACAATCCTCCAGGTGTTCACACCTATACTGTGTATAAGAGTCAGCACTAACAGAGACCAAACAGGTTTATTTAGCCTCAGCAGCTACGACACAAAGCCTGCAGCTAACTCTACAACCAACGGCAGCAACAAGGGAAGTTAGCATCGAGCTGCTAACACAGCGACGACAACGAAGGAGCCAAAGGTTTCCTCAGCAGAGACCTTCAACACGAGAACCACATCCTGTCCCGGCCCGGCCCAAGCTAACCCAGCAAACCGCTAACTGGACTAACGGATAGCATAGCATGGCTAACTGCTATGCTATCTGACTGCTCAGCTCCTGTCAGTGTTCATGTACTGATGAGCTTTAGTGTCTGAGCTTCATGTGGACGTCAGCACTCAGGTTAGTGAGCAGCTGATGGTAGCTATGTTTCTAACTACGCGCCCTCTTCCTCACCGTCACCCCACACTGAACACACACACTCTGAAGACACACACACACCCCTCAGTAAGCAGTGATGTGTAATTCATCTGCTCACACTGCTGCAGACAAACATCAAACAGACAAACAGCTCAAATATTCAGTCAAAAAATATCCAAACACCTGTGAACACAAGCAGGTGAACAGGAAGAGGAGGAGGAGGAGGCCATGTGCTTCTCCTCCTCCTCCAACAGCCCAGCTGCGGCGGAGGAGGTCATGTGCTTCTCCTCCACCAGCTGATGCTCCATGTGTTCAGGAGCTCCTCATCGGCAGCTTTAAACCAGGAAGTCCAGACGGTTCAGATCCAGCGAACCACCTGTGCAGGTCGACGTGGACACAGTTCAGCGTGTCCCTCTGAGGACTCTCTGCAGACAGCGTGTGTCCTCGTCTGCATCTCAACAAAATATTCTTTCTTTGTCAAACCATCTTTTAATAATCTCACTGTCATCAAGCGTTCCCAAAATATCTCTCCTCTCCTTTGTGGCGCAGTGAATTCCTCTTCAGAATCTATTTTACACACCTCGCTGCTGTTAGCTCACCTGCGTGGCCGAGCAGAATTTCAGGATTTACTTCAATCCAGTCGAGCAGATATGACGACACTGAGGTTGAGCTGGTTTGGTTTGTTGTTTTTGATTATGATGGAGAGTTTTCACAGAACACTCGACTCGCTGACGCTCAAACCTCGAGGCGACTCCGTGCATCGTCATCGCTCATCTGTGGCTTTAGCACAGCGGACATGCAGCAGGGGGCGCTGTGGGTGGCTGCTGCCATGCGTGATCTTAACACTGTGCAGTGTGAGGCGCTGAAGCTGCAGACGTGCAGAGAGAAACACGTCTATAAGAAGGAAGGACTCTAAAACTGACGGTGGATTTGAAACTGACCAACGAGCAGCAGCGATACTGTGAGAGTGATTTAATACGTCAGGTCAAAACTTCCTGTGGCTGAAACACCAAAGCAGCCAAACAGAGACTCTCACTTGTCAAGTTTCCATCCAAACGTATCACAGATTGAAACCAAACTTCCTGAAAATCATCGAAATGAAACTCGTTTGTCTCATCCTGCTGTGAATGTGACTCACTGGTCGATGGAGACAAACAACAGGTGATCCAAGACGACGTCATCCACAGAGCTCCAGCCAAGGGTCAAACGGTGGAAAACATGACGGAGATCAGACTGTTAGTTTCATGTGATCATGCGAGGAAGGTTCCAGCCTCCTCCTCATCCTCCACACACATCAGATGTGATGGTGAAGTCACATGATTCATGATGTCATCGTTTATTCATTCAGTTTGACTCAGATTTTTTGTCCAAACAACAACTTCTACAGCTCAGACAAGCAGAGAAAGTTTGGGAATATGTTAAATGTGTTTCAGCTCCTCAGCGTTTGCGGTTTCCTCATGTGCAAACTGAAAATGTGCAGAAAGCAGGTGGATGGAAACACACCTGCTGGCTATAATTCATGTTTTTCACATTCTGCATTCACTCGTTCTCTTCCTCTCAGTCAGAGTCAGAGCTGCTGCCCACACACTCACTGCTACACCATCAACCAACAGCCATCAAGCCAGCGACGAGGCAGGCGCACACACACACACACACACACACACACACACACACACACACACACACACACACACACACACACACATTAACAGAGCGAGTTAGAGAGAGATGATGATGATGGAGGTGAAGAGGTGACGCAGATTCATGTTGATCGCTCGGAGGCTGAGATGGAAAAACTGAGATGGAAACAAAAGAGTGGGAGAAACAGAGACTGAGACACACAACACACAAAACACACACGACGCATAAACACACGCATGCACGCACAAATATACAAGAACACACACGAGCACACACACTTGTTCAGCCCGGCGGTCACAAAGAGTTGAAATTAATGCAGCTCCCCTCTTCTTTTTCTGCTCTGACAATCACAAGCCAAGGATCCTGTGTGTGTGTGTGTGTGTGTGTGTGTGTGTGAGTGTCTGTGTGTGTGTGTGTGTGTCTGTGTGTGTGTCAGTCATACCTTCAGCAGATCTTTGGGGAAATCTTTTCCATCATTGAGACCCTCCAGGTTGGAGATGAACTGACTGCAGGACATCCTCTTCCCCACATTCTACACATGCACACACACAGACACACACACAGACACACACACACACACACACACACACACACACACACACACACACACACACACACAGACAGACAGACAGACAGACAGACAGACAGACAGACAGACACACACACACACACACACACACACACACACACACACACCAGAAATAATGACCGGTTTATTATTGTATTTCAATAAAGTTGGAGGATAAATGAGACAGATTCAAATTGAAGCAGCAAAGATCAAGACACCCTGATTGTCTTCCAGTGAACCTAAATCCTACATTTCCCATAATTCACCTGATCATTTTGTTAGACATTCCCTGACTCGGGGAAAATAGAAGATATGTGAACATTTGTCAGAAGTCTGTCAGAAGTGTCGATCAGACTGAAGACAGCGACATATTCACCCAGGAGCCCTGAAACCTTTCACTTCCTGTTTCTCACAGAACGTTTGTTCCTAGTTTTGTTTTTACGTTTCTGTGAAAACCAGTTGAAAATACTGGGACATTCAACTTGTTTGCTGTTATGATGTAGAGGCAGCTCTCCTCTCCTGCTCGTCACAGACAGTGAATCGGTGTGTGTCGGTGTGTGTGTGTGTGTGTGTGTGTCGGTGTGTGTGTGTGTGTGTGTGTGTGTGTGTGTGTTTTAATCAGAAAAGTCGAATCATCAAACTTCAGCTCAGGTGAGTTTTTTAGGATTTAACCTAAACTGATGAATAAATGTGTCTCACTTCGTCAAAGTGTGACAGTGTCACTCCTGCTCTCACACAGAGGACGTGTGCAGGACCGTTGCTCGGTGTGATTGGGCAGCTTGTTGCCGTGGTAACAGTCATCACTTCTTTAAACAAGTTAGCTGAAGTATCGTCACTTTAACGACTGAGTTGATTCTATTGGTTCTGCCGATCAGTTTCTTCTGATTCCTCCTGAGCTGAACCTGCTGCTTCCCACCAAATAAGGACTTCCTGTTGATCAGCTGATTAAACAGATGTTTTGTATTAAATATGACTCACATTTCCATGAAGGTCTGTGTTCAGCAGCATGACAGCACAGGTGAGAGTGTGGATGCTGTCTGAGAGACAGACAGGTGAGAGAGAGAGAGAGAGAGAGTTAAAATCAAAATACTGCAAACAGACAGACAGATGGGCGGACAGAGAGACGGACAGACAGACGGACGGACGGACGGACGGACGGACGGACGGACGGACAGACAGACAGACAGACAGGGAGACGGACAGACAGGTACCTTCAGTGGTCACGGCCTCTGGGTTACTCTGTCTGTACCTCCTGGAGAACTGAGCGAGGACTCGTTCTCTCTCCTGAGTTTCTCCCATCAGAGCGAACTGTCTCAGAAACATCCTGAAGACACAAATCTTCCGTTAATGAACCTCGTCAGTGACCAACAAACTGTCAGGAAGCTCTGTGATTGGCCGTTTGTCAGTGAAATGCACCATGGGAGTCGTCTGACTGGTGATTCAGCAGAACGGTCTCTGCTGATCTGTTCGGTTTTATTTCAGATTTCATAAAGTTTGACCTGATTCTGTGTGTGTGTGCGATGTGTTCACAGTTGTTTGGTGGTGATTAAAGATGGAGGACAGGACTGACCGGAGCGCCTGGTCGATGGTCAGACCGGTGAAGTTAAAGTTGCTCAGATATTCCTCTGCGACCATCTGACTGAACTCGTTACTGCGGACAGAGAAGACAAATATGAGCGATGGCTTCCAACAGGACGTCTTGAACTCGTCACGAGGACGGAAACGCACTCACTTCTTGCTGAGGTGTCGAGCCACGTCAGACTTCCTGAAGCCGTCCAGATTGTAGAGGCGTTTGGCGAGACGTTTGGCGGCCTGCAGGTCGGGCTTCGTGCCGTTCGCCAGCGCGTCGTCGCTGCCGCCGTGCGCCAGACGCTCAGCCACGTCGGCCTGCGGGTACAGCAGCTCAGGGGGGCGGTTCACCGGACGCTCCCTGCATCACACACACACAGAAACACACACACATTATTTCAGGTCCCTTTTCTGTTCAGAGGATTTCTGGTTCCTGTTCTCAGAGTTCCTCCTTCAAACTGAACGAACTGGACGAACCCTACAGGACAGCAGGTGAGTTTGATTCTGAGCTCCAGCAGGAAACTACCAGACATGAGAGGAGCTGAGAGCAGCCGCCACCAGTGAGTCTGCCATGATGTCACCGGCCCACCTGACGAGGTGGTCCAGGTCTAGACACCGTGAGCGGTGACCAAAGTTTACAGAAGAGTGACACGAAGGAGGATTCCACAGTGAACCTGCCACTAACATCAGAACACACACTTCACTCATTAAGTCTGTTAAATTACTGTTTTTGTGAATGGAGTCTGGTGGCTTTGGCGAGAGCGATTTAACAGCTGATTCTGGTTAACTGAAAGGATCTTACTCTTTAACAAAAAGGTCTAAAACGAACACTTTCAGTGGACGAACACTGACGGCGTGGAGGGATCATCTGCCTGCTGCAGCGCTCTCGTTCGATACTGAACCAATTTCACAAACTGCTGTTGCCATTCATCACTTGGACACACAAACATGAGAAAACAGGGTCCATAATCACAGATCATATTTGACCAGAGGTCGTCTCATTTGTCAGGGACGCTGAAGTCTTCCAGGACACGCAGCGTGTCTCCACGTCAGACAGGGTCACTTCAAAGCGTGTGTTCAACTGGGTTTTCACACGTTGGCCACTTCAAACTAATGTTCACCAACACTTCCCGTCTCGTCTCATAACATTCAGATGTCTTCAGTGTCAGCAGCAAAACACTGATTGTCGTTTCTATGGTTACACTGCAAACAGGAAGTGCCAGCAGCTAAATACAGCATGCTGCAGATTCAGCAAAATCCAGGAAAGTCTGGATAAAAAGGCAAGTTTCAGGTAGAGCTCTGACCCTAACCCGTCCTGTTTCTGTCCCCCAAAGCATGATGGGAAAAGCTTGGTGGTAAAAACTGGAAAATGTAAGCCAGGTTAGCAGCACTAGTTTGGTTCAGACAAAATATCTCCATACTGACTTTTTAGTGCTAATTAGCACATGTTAGCATGCTAACATGCTGAACTCAGCTGGTGAACATGTTAAACAGGACACCTGTGTAACACCAGCATGTTAGCATTTAGCTGAGCGCACTGCTCACAGGGCTGTCTCACAGTTCTCTCACAGGTGTCGCGTTTTGGAGATTTTACAGTGTAAAAATAAAGTTTCCGTCTGTTCTCATGATCGACTCTCAGCATGTTCTGCTGACACTGAACACCTGAACAACAGTCACTTTGTTAGCATGCAGACCGAAACCAGCTGATCTTCTCACACCTTCGTCCCGACTCTTTGACATATTTGATAAACCAATAAACGAGCGGCGTCACCTGTCCTCAGCTCGGCGTCACTCTCATGTATTCGATGCCTCTGGTCTTCCTCAGTATGTAAACACGTGGCAGCACTGGATGTGGGTATATTTCCTTTAACAGACTGCAGTCTATTTATAACTGCAGTGTTTGCTGCTGCTGCATCGACCAGCGTCCCCTCAGGGATCAATACAGTTTCATTTACTCTCACTCCAGCCGAGCCGAGCACAGTTCTTTTTAATTTAACGCACCTCTCTGCTGTTGCTGCCGCCGTTGAAATGAGTCCGTTCTCCATCAGCCGTTCTTCATCGCAGCCTCTCTTTAAATAAACCGACTTTCTGAAACAGTGAAGAGAAACTGGACCGTCGGGAGTTGTGAATGAGAGTCAGTAAGTGGAAGTGGCTGAATCACAGCGTGCTCTCCATCTACTTCCCTTAATGAAGTCCAACTTCCCCTCAGAGGACCAGGTCCGCTCAGCTGCTTCAGGTCACCCTCTTTCATTTTAACACTTTCGGCTGATTTCACACACAAAGGCCAGTTTACACTTTACATCAGTGCTCGTCTTCTGTGCCTCTGGAGGAGGAAATAACCCTGATGATGTCACGGTGATGTCATCAGGGTAACCTCATCCTGGGCTGTGATTCTGAACTTGCGGTGGCAGCAGCTCTCTCACCCCTTCATTGATTCTCCAGGACTTTACGTGAACTTCTATAGTTTCCATTTTTATTTCCGTTCTTGTTTTTATTCAGTTTATACTTTCCCAAGAAACACAAATCAAAAACAGCTTTTAGAAATTGAAACAGTTGCTGATTAACTTTCTGTCAGTCGATCAGGTGTTTCAGCTCCAATCTCACATCCAGTCTGTTTACAGGCTCTGATGAAAGACAGCCTGCAGGTGAACACTGCGCTCCTATTGGTCAACATCACTGCGCACTGTGGAAGCTGACCTGAAGCTGCACACACGTGATGAGGAGGGAGGGAGTCCAGAAGAGCCAGAACAGGACGAGACCTGACTGAAGGTGTGAACGAGGCACCACATGTGACGTCAGTGGAGCAGCTTGTGTTGTCTCGAGGTTTTACGACTCAAATTCATAAACAAACAGAAATAAGACGAGAGTCTGGAGGAAAACAAGAGGAGGAACTGGAGCTCCTGGTTTGTGGGAATAAGACGTGCAAAGAAAATCAGTTTGCATCGAGCGTGAACACACCTGAAAGGTCTGAAGTATTCGTCCTGATTGACGTCAGAGTTCAGGGTGAAAGCAGGAGGCTTAACGCCGCTCTTCCTCTCTGAGAGTCACATGGTCAGACTGACTCCACCCTCATGTCTGTACGCTAAACATGAAGCCACAGGCAGCAGCTGGTTAGCTTAGCACAAAGAACAGGGGGAACAGCTGGCTCCGTCCAAAACATCCACCTCCCAGCACCTCGGGCAGAAAACATCTAAAAAACGGTGTGAGATTGCTCAGGAGGCTGTGTGATGGAATATTTCTTGGAATATTTCCTGGACAGTCTCATTAACTGTTTCTGGGCAGCTGAAGAAACCAGAGGGTTCCAGTGTGTGGCCCCATTTCAGACACACACACGAAAAATCTCTGAATTACCTATTAAGATTTGTGATTTCTGTAAATCAACTGACAGGAAGCTAAATTCTTAATCTGACCTCCAGAGCTCTGATTGGCGTGATTGTTTTTCCAGGTGAGGGAGCAGCAGATCTGGACCATTGAAACAGCTGGAGAAGCAGTCCGGGCCAGCTCGTCATGCCACAGCTCTGCTGCACACACAGGATATGACAAAGGCTGTTCCTGGTTTAACGACGGCAGCGTGGAACCCATTCAAACACCCAAAATACACACACGAGCCACAAACTGAGGGGAGCGCTGGTGCGTTCGTAGTATTTCCTCATGTGCAGACGAGAGAGAACGGAGTGAATGTGAGTGCGGATGTTTCTGTCGACGAGTCCTTCCTCCACCAACACAAGCCATTCATCCAGGACAGAAATAACCTCTTCACCAGCAGCCAGGGAACTTCACTCAACAGGACGCCAGGAAATTCTTGTTTTTTCTTTCTTTCTTTTTTCTTTTTTTTTTTTTTTTTTACCCAGCAGCCACCGGGGGCCGGTCCATGCCTGACTGCAGCCGAGTAGAACGGACAGACAACTCAACAGATGATGGTCTGCGACTAGTTTAGATGTGTTCAATTTACAAACTTTACAATTTACCCACTTTCAGAATAAAATGAAGAAAAGTTCTCAGAGCAGATTGAGTCAAACATCGTCTCAAATGTTACAAGTAGTGAAAAAATGACCTTTAGGTTCAGTTTTTCAGAGGCTGCGAATCGTTTCTGCTCTGGAAAGGATTAGAAAACGACAAAGAAAGAGTACCGTGGGCTAAACGAGTGCTCTTGATTTTTGCTCTTGTTGAATGCCGGGCAGCAGATTTCTGGATTAACTGTAGTTTATCGAGGGATCGTTCAGAAAGGTCGGTGAAAGGAGCTTTACAGGATCCAATCTGCTTGAAATAAAAGCAGGTTTTTGGGCATCTTGTTGGAAGATGAATGGTCAAATTTTTCTTAAACCAAAGAAAATCAAACATCGACGTCTCACATCCACCAAAGTTCACAATAACTAAAGCCTAAATAAATGGATGTAGAGTTATATATCTCGCACGACCAACTCTGCGATCACAAAATGCTCGTGAGTCCTAAACATGGGAATCTTTCCCATCTCCACCACCCATCACATATAACACCACCACGGCCGCAGTGCTGCGAGGCAAAGACCCAAAACACCAACAGTCTGTGACCACATCCTTGACCCAGTCTCCAAACTCCAAATATATAATTCACGTTACCCAAAGAACCAATGGAGCGAGAGAAAAATAACCCCGAACCTCCCCGTCTCTGAGCTGAGATGGTTCGATCCAACAGTCGTCTCACTGGCAGAGAGAGGCTGAAAACGATGACTCACTGACAGAAGAGAAAAGAAAGAATCTGAGTCAGAGATCAAAAGACACAAGAAAGAGAAAGACAGAAAATAGGACCAAACGAGGGACAAATATAGAGAAAGACAGAGGACAGAGTAAGAGACAGACTGTTATTTTCCAGGGTGTGTCAGCCAGCTTTCATTCATCCAGTCTGAAACCACAACAAACCACCGACACACTGACTGACTGTCACACAACAAGAGCACGAGCCGTCTGTTCGAAGGCGTCAGTCTGCGTATTTCTGCCTGTACATCAACCCCAAACAACAACCTCTAAATACTGTCTGACTTCCTGTCTGCGGCGCTCTGCTCCCATTGGTTCCTGCTGGAGAAACAAGCCTTTACAAACACAGCGCAGATGTAAAGTTTCAGGTTTAAAACAGTTTTCCTCAAACAGCTGCTCACTGTATCTTTTACCAGGCAAACAGGAGGAAATGGAGCATCTGCTGGGACTATTTTCACCGGTGGATGAATCCACATTAGGTGCTGTAGTGAGTGTTTGTGGCAGCAGGACGGTGAGTGTGTGTGTGTGTGTGAGGCTCACCGATGTGTTGAAGAAACAAGAAAACATCAGCAGACTTAAACTTATATCATCAGTTTGTGCATCCACACATGCAAACTGAGGTCAAATCTGACCCAATTTGAGGAAATGAAGTCTTTCAACAGCCTGGCTGCAGACCAACCTGACCAATCACAGCTTTATGGACGAGGACGTCACCCTCCTGCTAAACTAACTTAAGACGTGACGCAATCAAATGAAAAAACAATGTAGAGATGCAAGCAGGTGTTGAAACTAATGCACCAAAACATGCAGGTCAGGTGTTAAGAGGCTGTGAGTCGAGTCCTCCAAACTACACAACATGAGCTTCTTCTGACTGGACATTTAGGACGCGACAGATTTGTCCGTCCTAACCTCAGAAACAGCAGCTGAATCCAATCTAAACAGCTGTTCTCAGCAGACGAGCTGCCATGAGGAAAAGAGCATCATTAATAAATGATCACTTCAATATAATTAATTCAATTAATGCAGGTTAGAGAGACTCTGCTGCTGTTAAAGACTTCGAGAGACTCGAGAGGTGAGCAGCAGGCTCTTGATTTATCTGTACACTATCCACACGTCCGTCCGTCCGTCCGTCCGTCCGTCCATTCATTGCTTCTGACAGACACGAGTCATAATTCGCTGGCCCTCTTCAGGACTTTGTCGGTTCAGAGTCGACATGCGACACTTCTAAGCGTTTAAACAGATGTGTGTTGTTTTAACAGATGCGTATTTATTACTGCTGTTTGCTAGCAGCTCTGTTAAACACGATGTCGGTCCGATGCCACAGGAAACGATGTGAAAAGTGTTAAATACAATGTTCTGTTGTTATTTAGCAGTAAAATGCTAAAACAGATCCATCAATACGACTGTGATGCTGCTCTTTGATATCCGGGGTGTGTGTTGTTAGACAGCAGATGGTAAACAGAGTTCACATGATCCACTCAGGCCTCACTGCAAAACAAGCGCTTGATCTATAATGGAAGAAGAAGAAAACTTAAAACAGCAAACTTCCTCCAAACTGCAGAGGAGATCCTCTGCCTGCAGGGACTCGAATTCAGCAGAAAGGTCTGGACTGACTAAAAACACAGGAAGGCTCATTATGGATTCTGTTTGAAGGGATGCAGAGTGAAGCAGAGTCGTGTTACTGCTGAGTCGGATCGACGGGTTCAAGCAGTTTAACGCTAAAACTCAACCAAAGCCAGAAAGACATCAGGAGCTCCTCCATCAGGAGCTCCTCCATCAGGAGCTCCGCCATCAGGAGGACCCACACACCAGCCTGAGGGTCAGCGGAGGTCCATCTATCAGTGGACTTTTAGTGGAGGTCAGATCTGCTCAGGTCAGCACTCTGAAGTACTAATACTACACTGGAAAAAGACTCAAGTTAAGTACAAGTACCTCAAATTTGTACTTTTGACAGTACTTGAGTATTACAGAACTTGAGTAAACATACTTAGTTACTCTCCACCACCTGTTGAGGGTGAAGACAGCATGAGGAAGGTTGAAGACTTCACTGCTGTCCATCAGTGAACATCACAGTCACTGCAGGACTCTGAGTCTCATCTGACCTTCGACCTCTGTGGCGAGCGGTAGCGGGGGGGCGTTTCCTCCTCCAGTTAAACCAGAGGAGGGAACAGATTCTGGACAGACTTCGTGTTTTGAAGGCCAACATCAAGGATTTTCATTGGAGGTTTTCACGCTAAAACTTATCCAAATATTCCAAGTATTCACCAGAGTTTTACACCAGGATCGGATCGTAACCAGAGCTGAAGAGAATCATGGGACAAAAAGTGGATGTGAAAAAGGTCCAGACTTCACGTCATGTTAGCTAAAACTGCACCGATATTTCTACATCAACAAACCATCTGCGGCTCGGGACCTTTCAGCCTCTGTTAGCTGCTGCCTGGTTCGGTCTCGACTGTTTTCATCAAACAAGCTACACAGTACTTAAAAAGACGGTGACGTGTCGGATGTGTTTGCAGTTTGTCGCGCTGCCCCCAGGTGGACAAAGAAAATGTGACGGTGAGAGATAAAAGATCTCTGCTACAAAGCTTAATCCCCAACAGTTCCAGCTTGTGTCCTGCTCTCTCCTCCCTGCTGTAAATACAAAAACGAGCTACAAACATGTCTGCAGGTTCTTCTGCAGGTCTGAGTCGCAGAGAAAAAGCTTCAGCTCTGAACACGTTTCACTGAGTTACATCAGTAGATCAACAAAACAACATTTCTGTTGTTAGTTTCTGAAACTGTGAAACAGAAACTCTGAGGTCTGGACTGAAGAGACGAACAGACAGAAAACAGATGCAGAAATGAGAAACAGGCAGCGGAGTTCAGATGATTTAAGAGCAGCATCAGACAAAAAAGGCAGAAAAGAATCAGCGTGACCTCATGTTTCATCAAGAACCAGAGACCAGTGAGCCACCGGTTCTACTGAGAACTGTAGTATCAGGGTGGAATCACAGTAAAGAGTTTGATAAGACCCTCAGTGAACCACTGGAGCCTCCTGGACAGCTGAACCACACAGAAAGCCAAGGCTGAGGTCTTTCACCTTCCAGGTGAATCAGGTTTTCCTCTCAGTTTGGTTTGTTGAAGGCTCAAACTACTACAGTACCCATGAGCCTCAGCGTCTGTTGCTCCATCTTGTGTCATGTGTGTTAGCTGCTGCAGCGCCCCCCCACTGCAAAACTTCATGCTGTTCATCTTGTGAAATCTATTTAGTGCAGTTTGAAACATCTGCAGCTGATGTTTCAAACTCGGCCAGAAGCTAAAAGGATTTCTTCTTTAAATGTGTGGAAAAGCATCAGAAACAAAAGCTTAAAAACCGTTAACTGAGACGAGATGAAGCAGACAAGAAGGAGCTACAGACAGACAGACAGACAGACAGACAGATAGACAGGCAGGCAGGCAGACAGACAGGCAGGCAGGCAGGCAGACAGACAGGCAGACAGACAGACAGGCAGGCAGGCAGGCAGACAGGCAGACAGGCAGGCAGACGGACGGACAGACAGGCAGACAGGCAGACAGACAGACAGGCAGGCAGGCAGACAGACAGACAGGCAGGCAGACAGGCAGACAGAGACAGACAGACAGACAGACAGGCAGACAGGCAGGCAGACGGACGGACAGACAGGCAGACAGGCAGGCAGACAGACAGACAGGCAGACAGGCAGGCAGACAGACAGACAGGCAGGCAGACAGACAGACAGACAGGCAGACAGACAGACAGACAGGCAGGCAGACAGACAGGCAGACAGGCAGACAGACAGAGACAGACAGACAGACATACAGACAGACAGGCAGGCAGACAGACAGACAGACAGACAGACAGACAGACAGAGACAGACAGACAGACAGACAGACAGACAGACAGGCAGACAGGCAGACAGACAGACAGGCAGACAGACAGGCAGGCAGACCAATCAGCTCCATCACATCCATCATGTCGGACTGGACCAGCACACAATAAATCAAACTCAGCATCATCTGATCACAAACACACGGCTTTCCAGCGGTGAAGTACTCACATCCTGTACTCCAGTACAAGTACTAATACCACTGTAAAAATACTCTCTTATATGTAGAAGTCCTGCATTGAAAATATTACTTCAGTATAAGTACTGCAGTAAAGTGTCCCCTGTGTCTGTTGTCCTCTTGTCTCTGCTCTCTTTAGATTACTGTGTCTCTTCATTCATGTCTCAGCAGGATGTTCCTGATGGAGTTGGTTGAGGTGGAGCTCACTTTTTTGTGTTGGACTGAAACTAATGATTCTTTTATTCTGGATCAATCTGCTGATTATTTTCTCCATTGATCGATTGATCTATTGAAGCTGTCAGATAAATGTAAAAAGTACAACAGAAAAGTAAATGTACTCAAATGAGTACTGAGTTACTTTCCACCACTGAAGGTTCAGCATGTCATCACAGAGATTGTCCAGCAGAGGGCGCAGACAGGTTTTCACACTGTAAAAGATGGCGCTTCTTACCGCTCGTTTGCGCGGCTGGCTGCTCGTTTCTGTCAGCGACAGTTAAAGTTTCTCTTTAAGAAGCGGATTTAAAGGATCTCGAGCTGAAATCGAGTCGATCAACAGAAACGATTCTTATTCATTTGTCTGGTTGAAGCATTTCTATAAAAAACTGATATTTTACAAAAGAGTAAACTCATAATCAATCAATCAATCACCAGGATCTATTTTTCAAACTGTCAAGCATCAGCTGTGACCCTGAAGACCCTGACCAGCAGACTCACCTGTACACAGCCGGGTAGGGCGGAGCGTACAGGTACCTGTCCTCCAAAGCCCCGCCCCCCCAGCACAGCAGGTAGCTGGCCATGTTGACGTGGCCCCGCCCACCCCCGCACCCAACCTGCGACGTCAGCGGCCAAGCAGCCGCCAATCAACCCTCATCCACATCGGCGTCACTGAGGGAAACGGAGTGACATCATCCAAACGTTAATGTGGTGACATCATCGGAAGACGCCTGTTTCCAGCTCCGCTTCAGTCCGGCTGCTTCATTCAGAGCGTTCTCCTCCGGCAGCGGCAGCACCTCCTCCTCCTCCCCAGCCCGGCTGGTTTCAGTCCTCCTCCTCCGTCTGCTTTCCCTCCTCACTGCTCTGTCAGCTCCTTATTCCTCCTCCTCCTCCTCGTCTTTTCTGTTTCTTCAACACCAAAAATCTCAACGGCAGCTTTTTTCTCAACAACTTCACTGCACAACTTTCTCTCTCCTCCTCCTCCTCGTCACAGTCGGAGCTTCTCCTCCCTCCCCGCTCGTCCATCAGCTGGGTTATTTTCCTCCACCGAGGGGGGAGGAGGAGGTATGTGTTTCCTCCCCTGTTTGACCCGGGATGCCCCTCCTCCTCCTCCTCCTCCTCCTCCTCCTCCTCCCTCTGTCCTCTCCTTCCCCTCTTCCTCTCTTTGTCTCCTCTTACCTTCCTGGAACTTTTTATCGGACTCTTTTCTCAGATCTTTGTGACAAACGTTTAGTTTGATTCACTGCGAGAGAACTTCTGGACAAAGACCCGACAACACAAAGAAAATGCGACGTGTCACGATTAAAGTTCAGCTCGTCGACTCCCAGCCTCCTTAAAACTCCTCTTTTCCTATATTTTACAGATCTTACTGACTAATAAAGAGCTAATATGCTACTAATATGCATGCTAATGAGAAACTAGTTAATGGTGAATAAGTGGACCTGACTATAAAGTACAAATTACAAACTATTATTTAAATTTAATGGTCATCAAAAAAAAAAAACTACGATGACATTTAAATTAAATGGAAATTAATTGGTGACTTAATATTATGAGACGAGGTTGTATTTGTGGGATTTTCAGCCACTAGATGTCGCACTGCACCAGAGTCTGACACCAAAACAAATTGTCTCGTCCGCCAAACGTCCCGAAAGCAGCTCCAGAACACACGACGAGAAACAGGATGACGCTACCGCTTTGTGAGCGACGCCAAGTGACGCAGTGCGAAAACTCAGCAGGTGAGACGACGCACCGCTTAGTTACTAATGTAGTGACGAGAATATTGAATTTGACAGTCAGGAGTTATTTTAGTCACATTAGAAACACATTCAGACTGGTACGAAATATTTCTTCAATCTGCAGAGAGACGTAAATCCATGTAGCACAATTATTAGCTTCCTCGCTATCCTGTTAACGCTAGCTTCCTAAAACATCCAGTAAAATATGCTTCAGACACACGTGTACTGACACACACTAACATGCATTAACATGCACGCTCACGTGCACTAACATGCACGTGCAGCTGAACCGGCTACCAAAGAACAGAAATCTAATTATAACACACACACACACACACACACACACACACACACACACACACAAACACACACACTATATTTTTTTCACAGCAAACAGCTGTTTGCTGCTGTATTAATACTCAACATTTCATACATAGAAGCTTTAATAGCAGCAGTAGCTGTAATAATAACAGGCCAACAGGATTCAGACACCAGAGGAACGTCTGCACGCTTCAACAGTTCGCAAAGCAGCAGCATCACCACCAGCCAGGCGTAAAACAGGTCAGAGGTCAGAGGTCAGAGCACCCAGACAGCAGATGGAAAAGATCCACACAGAGAGAGCAAAGAGGAGGAGGAGGAGGAGGTTTGAGTTTGTGTTCAGGGAGTGTTTCTAGTTGTCTGACAGGAGTGGGAGGTCTTTCTTTCTATCCCGTCTGTGAAACGCTGGCTGAATGAATCCATCTGGAATTTCCCTCTATAAGCTGATAAAAGTGTGTGTGTGTGTGTGTGTGTGTGTGTGTGTGTGTGTGTGTGTGTCTTGGGAGGAGTCTCAGTATAGTGAAGAAGAAGAAGAAGAAGAAGAAGAAGAAGGAGAAGAAGAAGCTGTTGTGTGGGTGTGATCTTGTTTTTCTCTGCTTTGCTTTCAGGAAACTTTCACTGCGGTTTGATTTGTTTTCAACTGGAAACAATAAAGTTTGTGTTTGAATTTGAATTCTGTGTCCACACCCAGTGGAGGGAGTGGACGGAGGCCAAAGGAAACCAGTGAACTCCTCCAGACTGAAACACAGAAAGCTCCCAGCAGCAGTTTCAGTGTTTTCATTTCATTCCTTGAATATGTTCGTGTGCTCTGAGGAGTTTCTGTCCGAAGCTTTGAGAGTTTAAAAACTCACACGAACAAGAAAATACGACAAAGGTTTTTTATTTTTAGTCCCTGAAAAACAGGACTGAGCTTCTAGGCGTTCATCTGAGAACTAAATTATTCTAATGACCCTCAATTTACCGACAGGAACAACCGCTAACCATCTGCTACAGCTAAAGTTAACTCCAGCATGAACGGTCTTTGCTAAGCTAATGCTGGGATGTAACAGATGAACTCAGCCATGTTTGGAAGCTATCCTGGAGATAGAGCTAATCCTGAGCTAAAGCCATGAATACAACTTATTCTGTGCTAAAGCTAACACCAAAGCCCCGAGTTAAAAGCTAACCGTGGGTTTGAGCTGTAGGCTAATCAATCAGTAATTATCTTTCTATACAGTTTTTATTGGCAGTGGCGGAGTCCGCCATCGCCACACACGAGGGACTGACAGGAAATGACGCAGCCTGACTGTTTACTGCTGCATCCTCCTCCTCATTAATGCTAATGCTACATTTCCTACTACTGCTTCACATTAACGCATGTCACCTGGACAAACTTGGGGCTTTTATTTTGAAGCAGCCACAGGAAACACAATAGATTTGTCATGGAGGTTAGTGCTGACATGAGTCTACAAAACAACAGCGATTTGAAAGATTACAATTACAAACATCCAAACTGATGAATTTATGAGCTCCCAGAATTTAGCAGGGGAAGCAAAACAAACTACTGTGGCATTAATAAGGGAGTCGGGCAATAATTGGTCTTTTTCAATCATTATGTGAGCAGCTGTGATCTGGTTTTCGGCTGCAGCATCAGTCTGCAGACAGCAGGACTCACTGGAAGTTTGTTACCTGGCTGCAGGTGTGCAGGCTGCTGCCTCTGGACCCATCACTCCCTGACATATTTAAAACTGATCTGCTGTCAGAGAATGACCAAAGTGACCGTCGTCATGACAAACACGCTGCACTTCCTGTGACTACCTCACAATAAATAAATGTAAATAAAGTTTGTGTTGGTCGTGGTAAATTTCTCCTACTACTGCACTGAATACTGCAGGCGATGTGAATACGAACGCCACGCAGCCGTTAACATATGTTCCTGTAATTATCTTCCACTGACGACGCTCTGAGCGTACGAGGACAGTAAAGCAGACGACGCCTCTCTCCAGCTTTAAACGGGTTCCTTAAGGTGACAGAAAGACGTGGAGTGAATAATAAGATGGCGACTCGTTAAATACAGACTTCACAGCATCTGTAATAGCAGAGCAGCAGAGATAAGATGGATCAGCGACTGAGTCCTGAGTCTCAGATGAAGGCAGTGAAAGCACAGCTGCTGGCGTCCTGGTGAGACTCACGCCGCGTGCTGCGGTTTGGTTAAAGTCACCATGCGGAGCGGGAAGCCGAGACCGACGGGATGCGGAACCAAAACTGATCACCAAATGTCACATGAGCGGATCAAGACGATCGCCACAGAGAAACATGGTGACAGGAATCGTGTGAGAACGAAACCAGGATCCAAACCGTCGCACTAAAGACACACTGAAAACCAGATCCACTTCTTTGAGTTATGGATCATGTGGACACTCATTTTAATTTACGCTAATTTAAAAAAAACGGGAAGTATGCCTAAAAAAATAATAAATAAATAAAAGAAAAACACAAACTGACACACAAAGAGGATCAAACCTTCATGTGAGGCTGATCTTTAGTTTACTGGCACAAAAACTCCTGAACACCAAGTCCTGAACACCGAGTCCTGAATACCGAGTCTTGTACACACTTCTTGCTGTGAGCACTGAATGAAACTGATCCTGGTCCCGGTCAGTCTGTCCTCACCAGTTCATCACGACATATAAAAACAGAGGTCAGCACTGGGAACGTTTGCTGGTTTGATTTGTTCTGACTGGAAGAAGCTGTTCTCACAGCTCACGGAGGTTCAAGCTTCAGCTGTAGATGAAAACACAGAGCTAACTGTAGGCTTTAACCCTGAGCGAGCTAACAGTGCTATGAAGCTAACGTGATGATCAAACTAATTGTAGGCTCAAGCTAGCTTGGAGCTAATGCTAGGCTGAAGCTAACATTTGAGGACATTTTTATGAGACAGAAAACAAGAAGGTGAACAAAGTGAATCAAATGTCCCTCGCTGGACTTGAACAAACCTCAGCACCTTAAAGTCCTGGACCACCACGACGAAGTTAATGTATCTGGGTTAGGGTTATCTGCTTTTCCCAAAACACAAGAAATAAACATTAAACATTAACAATCAAAAGCTAAATATGAAGCTACACTGAATAACACGACACGTTGAAAGGACTCTGAAAGGACAGACACTGACTGTCAGCAACAAAGAAATGTCTGGGGAGGGATGCCCTCTGCCATAAAGGGTTCTCCTCCTGTGGTACCCGCCTGGAGAACCTTCTGTGGGTTCTGTGCTGAGGAACGCTCTCTGCTCAGACCTCCAGCTGGTCATGTGACCTGCAGCCTCTCTTCCTGTCCGTGTCAGAACCAGGTGGTGAACCACAACACAACATCCCCCTTTGTCTATTTTAAACTCTGACATCTCACGCTCCAGGAAGTTAATCTGCCGTTGCCGTGGTTACCACAGCCACAGCCTGGCCAGGTGCCAGGTTTGATTGGCTGCCAGACAGGAAGGGCCAGGTACGACAGCAGCAGACTGAGCAGATGAGAGTACAGAGTCATGTTGTAAAGGAACTAAGTACATCTACTCTAAACCTTCACGTATGCATAAATTCAACTTAAATCCAAAGAGTTCAACTTCAAAGTATTAACTTCATATTAGAGATGGAACACAAGAAAAGCCTGAAGATCTGGACTCTAAACAGCTGAGAGCTTCATTTAAAGCTCAGAGAGTTAAAACCACACCTTCTCATTTCAGCTGTGTGAGTCTGAGTTTTAAAGGCCTGGATAGGCCCAGCTCATAAAATCCTCCCCACACACAAACATGCTGACAGCCAAAGAAACGAGTAATTACAGTTAAAAATACCCAAAGAACATTTCTCAGCACAGACGGTCGATGAAAAGTGTTTCAGGTAACGATGAAGAAATCTTCCCTCGTCATCATCAGCTCTAAACTTCATCTGAATCAGACGCCGAGTTTCCAGCAGGTTTAACAGAGACGTCCCTCAGTTTTCATAAAGGCCAGAAACAGCTTCAATACTTTCAAAAAAACAAGGTCGCTCAGTGTCGCTCTCTTTACCACCCACACAAGATACTGTGTGTGTGTGCGTGCGTGTGTGTGTGTGTGTACGTGCGTGCGTGCGTGCGTGCGTGCGTGCGTGCGTGCGTGCGTGCGTGCAGCTCAGCTACACATCAGACACTCTATAATTAAACTCATGTGTTGTCTCACAGCCTGAGTGTACAGTTCAGTTAAATCCTCACACACACACACACACACACACACACACACACACACACACACACACACACACACACTTGTTGTTCAGTAGCCTAACTGAAATAATCTGCTCCTCACTTTCAACAAACCTTTAAACACTTAGACTGATCAAAATGTGTAGAAATCTCCTCACTCTTAGCCCTCACACATGCACACACACACACACACACACACACGCTCGCACACACACACACACACACACACACAAAGAACAAATGAACTGCCACTCCATTGTGGCGCTCTGCTGCCACTGTGTGGCTGATCGCTGTGACTGCAGCAGCTTTCAGTCCTGATAAAGGCGTCATTTCACTCGTTATTTATAGTTATTTGATTGTATCTATGAAACATTTTAAATAAAGTTTGGACTTTGACATGTAGCCAGTGAAGACAAATGAGCCACCAAAGGCACAGGAGGGTTACATTCAGACAGATTTTAACAAATCGGCCCTTCATCATCCGGATTCCACGATGGCGACGAAGACAACATGAGGAACAACAGACAGAGACAAACTGCAGTTTGGAGAATATTTCTCCTTCAAATCACAGCAGAGCTGAAATCTTTCACCATCTGACGGCAGAGTCACATGACGGAGCCCAGGGGCAAAAAATGAGCTCCAACAAACACTCCAACAGTGGAACCAAAACCTGCTGCAGGTTTATCTGAACAAACTGACATCTGTTCGTCCAATATGACCTGAAGTATTACATGAAATAGAAGGTGGTATTAAGGAGGTATCAGAATATTTTCAGTGTTTTCCTGCACTACGGAGAATTATTTCACCCTGAAATCCAACAGATAATCTCTGATGACACTGAACTGCAAAGCATTTCCTTCCTCATGAACATTTGTAGAGATGTTTTTTAGAAGTAATTGATTCCAGGATTGTTTACCTCCATGTTTACCAGCTGCCAGGTTGGATTTCTGGCTTCAGCTTCTTCCAGGCTGCATGAGAAGGGACACGGCCTTACAGGCTCAACCACAAAGGATAACCCTGAACAACAGAGGCCAGAACAAGCACTTCCAGTCCTCAGTCTGGACCTGCATCATCAGCTGTGACTCACCTGGGGCTGCTGTGGAGGGACGGGGCCGAGCTCGCCTTGCGGAAGCCATCTTTGAGGATGGAGCGACGCCACGTCTCCTTCTCCGACCTGGATCGAACCGGAGGGCCGGAGTCGTCTTTGGCGCCGCCTCGGAGCCCCGCCCCTGAGGCACTGAGGGTGATTTCTGAGCGAGACGTCTCCGAGGGGGCGGACGGGTCCGGATGGGCCAGCGGGGCGAAGCTCAGCTCGATGATCTGCTTGGCGCTCTCGCAGATCTGACTCTGAACACACAAACAGATCAGCGTTACGTCCTGCAGTCTGACAGGATACACCCACATGATTCTTCAGGTTCTTCGCAGCCTCGCTCTTCTACCTGGATCTCTGGGGTGAGCGTGGGCAGGTCAAAGGTGAACACAGACGTGGATCCAGAGGTCAGAAGGTCGACGCTGTCCAGGCTGCTGTACGAGGTGCCTTTGGCCCGGTGAGACTCCATGATGCTTTCAAAATGGCGGCTGAAGGAGTCAAGGTTGCTGTCGGAGGGTCGGCGGGGGCTGCCGATGGAAATGGGAGACTTGAGGCCATCGTGCGTGTTAGACGACGCCTCCAGTGGCCTGCAGGGTAAACAAAGACCAAACTTTGGTTCAGATCAACAATCACACCTTTTCTCTGGGATACATTTGGGGCAGTTTTATTGGACAGAAGGTTCATGTGACCTTATATTCACACTAATCACAACGTCTGGTTATCCTCCTAATCCAGTCACCAAAAACATGCTTCTGAAGCCACGTTTGTGACAGAGCTTCAGTTTGGAAACCAGGATCTTTAAGGCTGTGACAACCTTCCTGCTGCTCACATGGCCTCGAGTTTAAGAGAGAATATACAGCATCTGTAAAATCTCAATCCTTTATACTTGAATGCAGAGGCTGCAGCACACAGATCCTGGACTGAGACTGAACCTGATGATCTTCGTGTTTTTAAGTTTCCTTCGGTGTCACAGTGACCCAGTGATAGCTGTCTGTACATCCATGAGTTCATGCTAACAGGAACCTGTGTGACCTCTCACCCCTTCAGCAGCAGACTGAACACCTCGTCCTCCTCCTTGGTGGCTTTCTGTCTCTGTCTGTCCCCCAGCATCCGCACACTGGCCCAGCTCACCACTCCTTCCTCCTCCTCTTCCTCCTCATCCTCCTCCTCCTCTTCTTCCTTCCCTCCACCTGTCCGGGGTTTCAGGGAGGTGTCAGCAGGGCTGAAGCTGTTTCCTGGGACGCTTCGGTTACTCCCAAAGGCCGAGTCCTCCTCCGCCTCGTCGGCTGCCTCGGCCTCCGCCCGCATCACCTGCACCATAGTAACAGAGAGTAATCACACGTGAACATTAAGACAGTCCATGAATGACACGACCAGATGAAACCAGATCACCTCGTCCAGGTCGGTCTCCCTGTAGCACCGCAGCGGCACGGCGTCCAGGTCCGTCTCCGAGTATTTGATGGTTTGGCGGATGATGCCTGTCTTGGAGGCGTGGCCACGGAGGCCAGGGGTCACCAGTTCCACCTCAATCTGCCGCACCTTGTGATGCGACAACTTTGGACCCTCGCTGTCCCGCCCCCTCCTCTGAGTGGCTGGTTTTAGATGGAGGGAGGAGGGAGGGGTGGGGCTAGGCGAGCTGCTGATCGGCGGCGTTGTGGACGGAGCGTCTGCAGGAGAACAGATGCGTGTTGATTTTGAGAACAGCGAAGACAAGTGAAGACACCTTTCTGTACGGATGATACAGTTTTACATACACAGTCACTTCCTGTCTGAATCAAGAAATTTTTTCATAACCACAAACAATTTTTATCAAAATGTTTGTTTATGTTTCATGTTTATGAAAAAAAGTGAACTTCGCCTGTACAGCTGAAGCCATTTGTCGATTAACTGATAAGAAAAACTGACAGAAAATGTGTTTATTAGAGGAAACTTACTGAAGGTAATGGAAAACACATTAAAACGTTTTGCTTGGTATTACATGTTATATGTCTTTTACAGTCCATTTAAATATTTAACCACCAGTATGACTTACTGATGTACTCAGTTATATTTTGGACTTGTCTGACAACCTTTAACAATCAGAGCTCCAGACTAATTAGTTGATATATCAGATTTTTTAAATAATCAAATATTGATATCAGTCTTAACAAAACTCAGCAGTGACCAGGGCACATTATTCATTAGATAACATGAGATTAATTAATAAAAAACTCTCTTCATTTAAATACGCACAGACAAAGATGCTAAATAAAGAAGAGGAAGTGAGCAGAGGTGTGTAGTAATACTCGTGAGCAGAGTTGTACACTGTGAGACTTGTTCTAGCTGATGTTAAGCTTCAACTAATTGGCTTAAACGAAGCTCCTGACGCTGCTTGTTTACTTCACTGAGTGACAAAACAATTCAGGAGAAAAGGCAGAATGGCCCTTTAACCGGCTGGAAGGTAGGACTCAGCTCAACAAAGAATACTGCTGCACCGTCACTTCTGCTGCTGTGTGAAGGTGACGAACTGGGATGAAGCACTGATGGATCTACTCTAGACTTATTTTTCCTGTCCAGGATGTAAAGGCTTATAACGGTCTTAACCAGTCAGTTGTAACACCTTAACACCACCTGCTGAGACTGAAGATTTGTAAACTGATGCCAACCGAAAAAAAACAAAAAACGGACCAAGCAGAAGCATCAACAATTCCCAGATCACTGATCTGTGTGAAAAAATACGGAACAATATCCCCTTTTATTTAACTGACATTAAAGAACATGTAGTTTCAAATCGGGTTAAATGAGCACACCCAGAACAAAATGTAAAAATGGATAAAAATAACGTAAAAATACAACACCATTCAAAAGAGTCAGTAGCAGGACGCCGAGTACCTTTACTGCAGTGGCTCTCCTCTGCCTGCCCTCCAAACAGGAAATCCCACTTGGCTTGAGCGATCTTCTGCGACCTCGAGGACGGAATCGTCGCTGAGCCGCCGTCCGACTGTATGAGGAGGAAAGAAATGATGTGTTTGTACAGAGTTTCTCACAGAAATAATATATACACCAGAAAGAGCTAAAGCATGTTTAGACATTATTCCTTGACCTGTGCGCTGTGTTTACACAGTCATAGAAAGGACTGGAAGTCAATTAGTGCACATTTTTTTGTGTTTGACTTGCTGTACCAAAATAAAGCAAAACTAAAACTTCGAGTTGATTAATTAAAATTTGATGTAATCACAGGACATGAAAGGCGACAAGAGCGTAAACCAGCACTGAAGACGACCCTTCAAGACAGCATCAAATAAAAAACTATACAAGCATGTTAAGCCACTTTAAAGATACTTTCACATTACTGCAGTGTTCTGATCGAGAGAAAACTATCTGTCGTTAACATTAAACATGCTGCTAAAGCTTCTCGCAAGCTCTAGTTGCCGAATGCTAACAATATACTTGTTTTTTCATATTTCTTACGATGATGAGATGTTCGGATTTTACTGTCCAGTTCAACTTCTGAGACAGACTGACAGTACAAACCCACCATAAGAAAACACACAGACGAACAGAAACTGAGTTAGAGAAACCTTGGACGTCTGTTGTATATTTATTGTTGCTGAAGTAAATGTGAGCATATGTAATGAAAAGACGGACGACTCGTCACCCTGCCAACAAAACACACACATACATACATGATCAGCATGATTCCTGCCTCACGCACCAATCCTTTTACATTCACCCCACCCTCATCACCCTCCCACCCAGCCGACCTGCATCCCTGAGCCGGTGTCTGCTGTATCGTGGCTGGACTGGCTTGAGGTTTCAGGGGACAGACTGTCATTTCTGTCGAGCTGGGAACTGTCTCCCATGCTGCCCGTGACCCCACTGGAGCTTTGAGAGGATGTCCCAGCAGCCCCACTGTGATCCTGAACCTCCTCTCCCTGATCCTTGGACACACCTATAACTGGTGTCTGGTACCCCTGCATTGACATCTTTATTCCTTTGTCTCCTCCGACCTTCATATGATACTCCTCTGTGCTTGGAGTGTAAATTCTAGTGGTTGACTGTCTGTATTTTTCTTCAGGGAGTTCACTCCCATGCTGGACTGGTCCAGCCTCCCTCCATTCCTTGTGCCTGGAGGTCCAGCTCACAGGCACTGCTTCTGTGTTTTGGCTGGAGATAAGTCTCTTGGAGAATTCAGGGCTGTCCCTAGGTGATCGATCAAAGAAGTGATCATGCTGCCTTAGCTCCATGCCAGCCGATTTGCGGTCTCCAGTGTACTGCGGCGGCTGATAGCGATGCAGGGTAGACAAGTCCTTGGTGGGTGATAAACCCCGTTGCTGCTGTGGGTCCAAGACTGGTGATTGAACCGGTGATTGAGAGGTGGCTGCACGGTGCAACCGAGCTGGCAAGGCTGGGGATGCTGGTGAAGACAGGCCTTTCTGGGATAAGAGAGGTGAGACACGTCCTGGTCTGGTCTGAGGTATTGTTTTGTCTGTTTTCCATCTGTGGTTCTGCTTATCGGCCTGCAAAGGCTCAAGGGAGTTTTGCCCATGAAGAGTGGCATAAGGTTGGGATTCTCTTAGGAATGACCCTCCTATCTTGGGACTCTCTGACCTCAGTGACTCAGCTTGAGAAGGTGTTGGAGAGGGAGTCCGTCTGTCTGCAAACATGGTGGACATTTTGGCAGCCTCCACAGCTAATTTGCAAGCCACTTCAGCATTTGGAGATGGGGAGATGCTTCTCCTGCCAGTGGTAGGGCTGACTGTATCACTGGCTCTGCTACTGCAGCGTGATGATTTGTAGTAAGTCTTCTTGGGTAAGTTGGATTCATCATTAGCACTAGAGTGTAAACTGTCTATAGCATTATGACTGGTACTGGTGACGAAAGCACTACAACTATTATTAACACTGTGTTGGGGGTTCCCACTAGCTTGGTAGCCAGTCCTGGAATGGTTGCTGGTGGGGAATATGTTACTAGGGATCTCATGCTGGATGTCTGTGGGTCTCCCTGCAGGTAAAGGTGGGTGAAATTTGCTTGACAACCTGGGGCTCTCCTCCCCCGCCCATGGCCTCTGTTGGCTCTGGGGCAGGCCATGAGACCTAAGAGTTGATGTTGGAGCCACTGAGTGGGAGGAGTACCCAGTGTGGGCACACAGGTGATCAGAAGCAGGACTTCTGGGTAGTCCATTCACTGAACTCCGACAGACTCCCCTGTCCAGCTCCAGAAGCTGGGCCTTAGATGGCAGGGTGAGAGTACTGCGGGGTAGGACAGGTGACCCTGCCCATGACCGGCAGCGAGGGGACTGATAGTTCCTTGGCAAGGTCGGGCTACAATTCTCTGGGCTGTGACGAGCAAATCTGCGCCTGAGTTCTGGGGATCCAAACTCCTCCAAGGCCCTGCAGGTGGCATCTCTGGCAACTGTGTCCAGGGTCGTCCTCCGCATGTAAGGCGAGCCATGTGGAGAGTGATTCTGAGACGGGTACAGGTGACTGGAGTAAGGATTACCCTGCCCTGGCTGACCATTGTACCACACTGGGTCGCTCAGCCTCTTCCGTAGATGGGCAGGCAGCTGCCCCTCCATTCTGTTATGATGATTGTCCAACTCACTTTGGCACACAGAGGTACGGCGGCCCCCCACGCTGTGAACATTTGCTTTCTCTATGTATCCAAAGGTCACCACAGATTTCTTCCCCTGCTCATCCTCCAACTCTGGGACTTCATAGGACCTGCGGTTGCTGGTGGGTGTGGAGGGTACAGTCAGCCTCCCAGAGGATGTGGACGATGGGTAGAAAAGTACTCTTCCCTGGTAGGGATTGCTGTCAGAAGAACAGGTTTGTCCCACTGAGCCATGCTGGCCTGAACCGGTCGTTCCAGGCGCAAGGACCTGGAGTAGTTGACCGAAACTGTCATACAACACATCCTGCCGCTGGACCTGGGTGGGAGACCCTGTAGCATCAGGGTTTTGGAGTTGAAAGGTGACTGAATGCCTGGAGGAGGACTTTGAGGGGGATAAGCTGTGGCTTCCAATGCCGGTTTGGTGCTGAGAGACTGCGGAAAAATCTGGACTGCGGCTGGGGCTGGAGTGGGTGGAGCTTCTCTGGGAGTGAGGGAGGACGTCTGGGCACTGAAGCATCAGGTGACCAGTCCCATCATCTCTTCTTCCCGGCACCTTCCCTTCCTCCTCACCAACAGACCTCACCTCAACGTACAGGTGGAGGACTTTACCTGCCTGAGACATGTTGGCACCTTAATTGACTAAATGTCCTGATCTTCCTTTTTCTGTGGACCTTCACTATTTGTGGCAAGGATCCCTTGCCCTCCTTGTACCCAGTAAAGTGCCAAACTGTTTGATGAGGGTCAGAGGTGGAACTGAACTACCAGGTCTGTCCTCCATCAGCTCATCATCTCTTCAACCTGCATCAGAAAGCAGAGATAGAACAAAGTTAATATCACATAGAAGTTAATATGACACAGTTAATGATCTACAGCAACTCCCCACTGCAGAGACTTTTTCCTGTTCTAAACTTAACTTTCTTCAAGAGGTCACGACCTCCTTTTCATCACACACAGCCTTCTCATCTTCAAACAGAAAGTGGGATATTCTGTCTCACACATATAAACGCTCAAACATACATTCAAACACATACAGGTTTATGTTGTGTGCTTTGATGCAGGGCTACAAGTTGCAGGTTGGAGATAAGGGCCTCTTAAAATGCAAGTCAACCATATACATTTCAACCTTTTTCTAGGGCCTAGTTCATCCTTTCAGTCAGTCGTAGAATCAACAGCTGTTTACATTGAAAGGAAACTCTTCTACTATAACAGTTCCAGTTGTTATCAGTAGTTACTGAATATAGAATTTAGACACGTCTCTTCAGCACTTGCAAAGTGACAACAATAAATGTCATTCTTATGCTGTTAGTGTAACTAAAGGAGGTTTTCCACCCTACTAGCCATACAACTCATTGCTAATGATCCAATTTTAACCTTAACACTTCAACAGTCCGCTGTGAATCTTCTATGTAGGTCAGCCAGTGTCCTAAGACAAACTGGTTCACTGCTATCATCAGAAACCAAAGACCTCTGATGTTTTATTCATCAGAGTCGGAAAGCAAGTCAATCACTACAGATTCCTACATTTGTAGTGTTAATGCAGGGTAAATATGGAGAAATCTGACTGTTAAGTCAGCTTCAGTTTCAATAAAGTCAAAAGTTTTGTTTCTGGAAAGGTTTTGGGAGAACCTGAACAATTCAGTGACTTTTTCGCAGTTCAAGCTTTAAATTTCATCATTACACTTGTTTCAAACATGTTTTTTTTAAGACTAGTTTTTTATGCATTTCTGTTAACTAAAATGCAAGTTTTAGTTTGCTATGATGAAGTTGAAGTGGTCACTGAGGGTCCTTTAAGAGGTTCTAGTGGTCACTGAGGAGGTTGTAGGGGTTATCTAAGATGTTCTAGAGTCCTTTAAGATGTTCTAATGGTCAATGTCTATTTTCTAGTGTCCTTTTAGGATGTTTTATGAGTCCTTTAAGGGGTTTTAGTTGTCGCTGACAATCTGTGGTACTTCAGGAGGTTCTGATGGCCCTTGGGGAAGTTCTATGGGTCTTTAAAGAGGTTTTAGTGGCATTTCAGGAGATTTTAGGAGTCCCTTCAGTGGCTGAACACCTGTGGGACACTGCAATGACATGTTAGACAGTGCTCTCCTCCACTACCATCAGAGCGACAAATGAGTGAATATCTTCTGAAAGAAATCTGTTCATCCCTCCAGGAGTTCTGCAGGTTTGGTGAATTTATGGCACACAGGGCAATGAAGCTGTTCTCTTGGTGGAACAACACCTTTCTAACACATTGGGTTTTACTTTTTTGTCACCTGTTCGTTAATGAGGTTGTGAATAAATCTGTAAATGAAACACCTCCTGCCATCTCAGGTTTTAGTCCTTGGAGTGTGTTTATCCTCTCAAAAGGTCAAATACTTTGGTAATTACATGTCCATTCACGTCTTTGGCAATCCTCCAACAGAGCAGCATGAACATGTGTGCCAGAGTTTGATTCTTCTATTAATAGATGAGGAAAAGCAGCTTGGAGTTCAGACATTCAGGTGAGAACAGCCATCGTACTGACCTGCAGGTTATACCAATAAAACCTTCTCACACCTTACAGTCAGACTCCTTCTCATTATTTATATTTTCCTCAGTGGGCTTTTTGTTTTTATTGGTGAGTAGAGTGAAATTTGAGTTTTAAATAATGTACTCATGTCAGTGCTCTCCATTCACTGTGTTATTATGTGTCTTATTTTTACATTTGTAGTTGTGTTGCTCTATTTTCTCTGTTTGCTGTGTTTTGTCTACAGTTTCCATCTGTGTCTCACTGTTTGTCTGTTCCAGATGTTATCCTGCTACAGTGAATCTGCAGCCGCCCTCTTCAGATGGAGGTCAGCTGTTCAGATCATGAGGAGAGTCTGAAGTCACATGAACACACACACACACACACACACACACACACAGACACACACAGACACACACACACACACACACACACACACACACACACACACACACACACACACAACCATCCTCAGTGCCTGCTATTGCTTGCTAGCTTACGGGTAATGTTTTCTGGCTGTTTGGAGCAAATAAACACAAATCATCCTGCAGTCAAGTGACATAAGATGGAAATTCACTTTGTGTGGTGTGTGTGTGTGTGTGTGTGTGTGTGTGTGTGTTGACATCATGTTCCTTTACAATATGGATTTGACTGTGGCTGTGATAACATGCAGGTAAAGGCTACACATGTAGTCATAGAACTGGAGTTACCTCCTCTTCCCAGACCAGGGACACTGATCACACTCATGGGACAAACACTGACTTGCCAATGAATGAACTAAAAGGCCAATGGATGAGCCCCTAGGAGACCATTTTGATTGGCTATCAGCAGACACTTCGGTCCCCCGTGTGCGTCCAACACTTTGGTCCAGAGAAACCAAACGAGTCCGTCCAGTCAAAGTAAAGTCAGTCAGTCAGTGCAGCCTCAGAGGACTCAGCAGCTCATTACTCATCACACGGCTCGTGAGCCTCGCCAAGCTGTAATTAGTGGCTCGCACGGCAGCAAATAATGATATGATGTTGCAGTCAATACAAATCATTCCTAACATACGCAAAACAGCTTTAGTACTTAGACATGAGGTGACAGTGCAGCCGGACTCTGGCTGACTGCAATGCTGTCAGACTGGACGCTCTGCTGCCGTAATGATGGTTTCAAAAATGATGAATCGGGAACCAAACGTGAAGTTAAAGTGTTTCTCCTGTGGACTGAGTCCTGCCACTGCTTCACACTCTGCAGGGATATTTAACATCTGCATCATCTGCAGCTGAAACAATCTGGATCTGCCCTGAACCAGGATCTGACTCTGGATCAGATTTCTGACACCAGGATTTCACTTCCTGTTTGCATTGAGACACCGCTGCAGGTTCACAGGCTCTGACTTACTCTGACTGACGGTCCACAGAGAGGACACACTGGCTCTTTGCATGACTTCATTCTCCCATGTTTCCAAGCAGGGGGTCAGGACCCCCACAAGATAAATCTGAGGGGTCAAAAATAGATTTCTGCTACAGAAAGTTATGCTTTCCTGTTATTTTTGCATCTTTGCCTTGTGAGTTGTTCAGTATTTAACTTCTAGAAAATCTTCAAATAAAACAAATAAACACCTAAAAAACATTACAAGTAAATTCAATTAAAATGAAGTAATCAGTGAGTGAAGTTGTTGTTCAGGCCATCATCTGATCAATCGATTGATCACAGGATGAAATGAGTCGCCATGTGTGTGGTCGAACGCCTCAGCTGACTGTTGCATTGTGGGACACCAGACTCCATTAACAAAACCACTAATTTTAATCTAAACAGGTTTGCAAGTAACAATTATTGTCACTATAGATTCATCTGTTTATCATTTCATCAATTATGAATGAAGTATTTTTTGTGTCTTGACATTTGTGCAACTAAATAAACTAAAAACTAAATTCTCACATTGGAGAACTAGTTGGCAATTAATCAGCTAATGGTGTGAGTGGTGTTTCCATCGTGAACAGCAGACAGTTTAAAGTCAGCATGAGTTTTATCTGACGTTGTTGAACTCTGCTCTCAGTTTACAGCCACACAACTAAAACATGAAGGAAAACAGCTGAAGTCTGTTCAGATCTGCAGATATGAAAATATGACAGCGACAGCTCAACACTGATAAACATTCCGGAAATACTGTCACCCTGCAGGTGGAGAGAGAGAGAGAGAGAGTGTGTGTGTGTGTGTGTGTGTGTGTGTGTGTGTGTGTGTACATCTCAGACTGATAAGCACACAGTTAGCCCTACTTTTCCTGGACTCTGCTAATAGGATTCCCCAAACACCCCCTCCTCCTCCTCCTCCCCCTCCACCTCCACCTCCTCCTCCTCCTAACCCTTCCCAGCATGCACTGCTCAATCCACCAACACACACACACACACACACACACACACACACACACTTATAATACGACACGTATGCAGACACATGTGCCGACACACACACACACACACACTCTCACACTCTCACACACACACAGCAGCTGTAACCTTACCTGTGTGTCCCGTGTCCTCGCCGCTGCAGCAACGTCCTGAGTTGCCGTGGCAACCTCCTTTTCCTCTCTCTCTCGTCCCGTCACTCTCTCTCTCTGTTATAGAGTAACCTCGTTTTATCCTCGCTCGCCCTCCTCTCTCTGAACACTTGTTGTCTGCAGCAGAGCCGGCTCATCATGGATTTACAGACTCGACTCAGCTTCTCCTCCTCCGGCTCCTCCTCTTCCTGCTTCTCACCACTCCTCTTCCTCTTCCTCAACCCTCCTTCGCCCCCTCCTTCTCCTCCTCCTCCACTTCGATCTCTATCAATCAGCTGATGTCCCCGCCCCTTCTTCCAGGCAGCCTGCCAGCCAATCCTGTCCTCCTCTGCCTGCAGACCGGGTTCCTCCAGCCAATGAAGAGCAGCTCTTACAGACAGATGGCAGCACCCAGCTTGTTAGTGGTGGGGGGGGGGGGTCAGAGGGTGAACTGACCTGGTCAGACCAGTCTGGTATCAGGAGTCTGGAACTCTTTTGAAGAGGATATGAAGTATTACAGTCGAGACAAACTGATTAAACAGTTAATCACACATTGAACTCTTTTAAACATCCCCAAAAGTGATGTCACAACGCACTGCATAACCAGTGTCTGTGGTTAGTTCACTGTCTGTATTAACAGCAGGACCATCGAGCGTCTGTGGTTAGTTCACTGTCTGTAGTAACAGCAGGACAGTCAAGCGTCTGTGGTTAGTTCACTGTCTGTAGTAACAGCAGGACAGTCAAGCGTCTGTGGTTAGTTCACTGTCTGCAGTAACAGCAGGACCATCAACCGTCTGTGGTTAGTTCACTGTCTGTAGTAACAGCAGGACAGTCAAGCGTCTGTGGTTAGTTCACTGTCTGCAGTAACAGCAGGACCATCAACCGTCTGTGGTTAGTTCACTGTCTGTATTAACAGCAGGACAGTCGAGCGTCTGTGGTTAGTTCTACATTTTGAAACAATGAACTCAATGTTTGTTCTCACCAGTTTCAGCGCAGCATCTTGAACTTGTGTTTCTTGTTTGATGATGATGATGATGATGATGATGATGATGGTCTCTTCTGCTTCTTCTTCTTCGGAAAATGGATGTTCAACACTTGCTGGTGAAGCTGGATTTTTCTCTGGATGAGTTCGGTGCTGCGTTAGTTCCTTCGACTGAGACCAGAGACACTGGCGATGATGTAAGTCCTCGGCTTTGTCGCCCTCGCAGTGCTTAGCATTGTGTTGGCGGTCTGTTCCATTTTGGATCCAGCTCCAGTTTGATAAAAAGTCACAATGGCTCTAACAAACCTGTTATCAGATCTGTTTCTGCCTTCTTGAGGGCTCAGTCGGCTTCAGTCGGAGCTGAACCTGCTTTCAGGCAGCAGTGGAGGGGTTAACTTTTCTTCTTGTGTAACTTTCTGACACCAACAATGATTCCTTTTCTCTCAGAACCACTAAAAAAGCCATAAAATGACGCAAAACGTTTGAAAACAGAGATTCAGAGTTGTCAGAGGAGGCTTTCCACCCTGAAACCCAGCAGGAGCTTTTTCAAACTCAGAATGTGAACGAACTCGTAAACCCACTCAGCCCGATCATGAACGACACCACGGAGCGGACTGCAAGTCAGCAAGCAGCCGCGCTTTCATCCAGCGTTTCCTCTCTGCAGGCTCAGGTTCAGGTTCCTCTCAGGTGGTTCCGTGTCATCTTTTCAGCACAGCTCGCTAGTTTCCTCCATCAAAAGGAGACGATTATAACATCTTCACTGAGAGGAACAAAGATCAGAGCAAAGCTTCGACACTGAGTTTTAAATCTGGAACAGGTCACACATTTAATCACGTTTCATTGTTCGTATGAGAAATAAAATGTAGAATAACGTGTGGGGACGTGACCTTGATTTAAGGTCTGCAGGTGGACGCTGGAGCAGATGTCTGGGTTATTGTTTCGTCTGTACTGTGAATATCTGCAACTTCATTTTAAACTCAGCTCATTCAATCCCCTTCAGATCAATTGTGCGTCTTTTTATTGTAGATTTCAGATCACATCTAGGATTCTTGACCTTCGCAGCACTTGTTTTCTCCCTTGTTTTGTTTATCGACATACCAAGACAAATTCCTCCAATGTGAAACCCAACAGGCCGAGTTCTGGTCCAGGTCTCGGGTTTCAGATGGTGAGTTCATCTGAAGCTCACACAGCAGACAGACCAGAGACCATTTCTACTCAACCCCCCCCCCCCAACCAGGCCAGGGCTGTGCAGGAACATTTACAGCTGAACTCTGAACAACAAACATCAATCAGTCTGAACTCAGAACCTCACATCCATATGGACTGAGTCTGCAGGATGTGTGTGACTGTGTGTGCGTGTGTGTGCGTGTGTGTGCTTGTGTGTGTTGCACTACCTCAGTGACTGGAGGCGGAGTCACAGGACGGCTGCCAACAGGAAGTCTGTGACGGGAGAAGATCAGATCGACTTAAAGCAACATAAACTGTGTCTCCCTCTGTGATCTGGAATCTCTCTGAAGCAGCAGAGAACAAAATGAATCTCGTTTCCACCTGGTTCAGTTCTCAATCTTCACTCTCATCTTCATCACTCCTCTGGATCTTCTGCTTTCAGTACGTATTTACAGTAAACTGCATCGTATCAGTGTGCAGAGTCATCTCTTACTTTTACACAGGTTATACTTCACATACTTTTCACATTTCTAAACTTAATTAAATAACCAATAAGTAACATAGAAATATAGAATAACTCCACACTGACCCCTCAACAACTCTGTACTTCTGGTTTTAAAGTTTCCAAATGCTGAATGCAACAAACATCTCTTTAGTGAAACGTAAAACTCTCTCAAGGTGACGTCTGCATTTGTTTGATGTTGTTCAACGAAAAGTCCAAAACCCAAAACTCAGTTTAAAATGATGAAGGGGAGACAAAAATTGAGGGTACAACAGTGACTTGAAAACTAATACTGCTAACTGACGTTGCTCTGATAGCTGACATTAGCTAAGACTGGTTCCACATGGAAAAACTAAGACACGCCGAACAGACTCAGAGCTCGTTGTTTGGCAGTTTCAGGTGAACTCATGGAAGCTAATCCTGTACGCTAGGTGATGTCAGAGGCTTTGGGGGAAAAAAATCAGAAGATGATCACTGAAAAACACATCGAAACCAAAAAATACCAAAAGAAAATGAAATTATTTTAACGTCAGTGAAGCCTTTTCCATTTCCAATACAAGTGTCTCAATGACAATGTTTTTTCTTCCAATGCCAAATTTGATTTTTGATGCCAAAATGTACAGTGTTGTAGCCTCAAATAACTTCATAAAATAAACATTATGACAATATTAACATTAAATTTGTTTTTGAAAAGCAATTTGAGGACATAACTGCCGTGAGCATTTCTCATTATTGGTGACACTGAGCTGAAAAAATATCAATAGATTGATCAATACAGACAACAAGCGTCAGCTCTAGTAGCTCTACTATTCTCTGATGCAACTGACTGATTGTCTCCGATGAAAGACACAAATAAAAGGACTTTTATCCAGAATGCATTTATCTCTGCTTTTGTTTTCTATTTGTAGGAGCTTACTACAAACCCAGCAGCGATGTGACCCTGCTCTCTGCCAAAACCTGCGCCTGTGATTTTAAAGGCTGCTCGACCTTCCACATCCCTGATCCTGATCCTGATCCTGACAGATGGGTTCACTTCAGACCATTTCATCTATTGTCTTTGTTGTTTGGTCCATGAAACAAAGATACAAACATAAAGCATGCTCATACGCACTTTAAGAACAGGAAACCGGGTATATTTGACAAAAAAGACCCGTTTCTGCTGCTTTTTCAAGCTCTGGTACCCGCTGCTGTCGGGCACGGCCAGCACGCCTGAACTCCTTTCAAAAACTGTCCAGTTTAATGCTCCCCTTCGTTTTTCCACAGCTAACGTGGTGCTTTATGAAACTCGAAACCTTTTATTAACCACAGGCCAATGGATTTCAGTACGGCATGTATACAATCGATCAAGTAGCACTGCCATCGCTGAAATGTCGACTTTTCCAAGAGACTCGTGTTGCTACTGGCCGCCGCTCAGCAGGGAGGACCATAATTTTGAAAAGACAATCGTTACCAGATGAAGGGTTGTAAAAGTAGACATTTTATTAAAAGAAACGGCTGTTTTCCGGAATAAAATATATGCCGAAATAATGGGGACATGTTATTGAATTGGCAGAGATCATCAATTATATTCACTTATTTGTACAATTTCGATAATATCAAAAAGCATTTTAAAATTAGAGTTTTTTCAAATGAGATTCGTATATCGGTCACTTACCTTCAGGAGAGAAGAGGATGTAGCGGGGCTTCCAGCTTTCTAGCGACCCGTGCTACACCACAGTAGCACCGACGTGGTCTCTGAGTCACCCGGTGGGTCCATTTAATGGTAACGGTGTCGGTAACGCGCGAACCGACGGCCACAGAGACGGCAGATGTTACGGTTAACGTTAACCGACTGAGTAACGGCTAGCTAAGTTACGTTACATGCCGGCAGCTGGAGGTGAACTTTCCGCCGCATTCAGCCTTCACTCCGTGTCTTCTTCTTCTCTTTCCTTCTCTTCTGCTGCTTTTTTCTTAATTTTTTTAGGCGGCTGGTTGACATTAGTTTACGTTCTCCACGGTGACTTCAACTTCCGCATCGTTTAGGTGACGTGCCGGTGACGTAACGAGACGTAGACAGGACCGACCAGAAGACACGCACAAAAACAACAGATGGCCACACGCTGACAACCATCATGTCTTTAAGTAAAATACATAACAGAATCAGCAATAAAATTAGATTATGCCTTTAGTTTTGAAAATATTACATAAAATATTTGATATTTCTGTTTGACTGTTGTAATATTATGAAATAAAGTCTTCATTTTACAAAAGAAATGTTGTAATAATTCAACAATAAAGTCACAGTTTCTCAGTATAAACGTAAAAAAGTTTACAAGTCAAAGCCCTCTGAGCAACATTTCTTCTTCCTGCTCCAGGCTCTGTTTCCAGAAGGAGAGGTGAATGAACGCTCCGGACAAAGCAAGTCAAGCTTTTTTAATTCTTGAAATATCACTATTTTCACATAAAATTACGTTGACATCTTGAAACAGTCTGATTTGTCTCTCTTGTTTTATCTCATAATGTTACAATTTCTTCTTGTAAAAGTTTGTCTTATTTCTCAACATCAGCATAATCATTCAATTCTCAAATTATTTTGACTTTGTTCTCTGAATCTCAGGTTTTCTTTCTTTCAGAAAAAAAAATGTGTTTACTTGATTTTTTCATAGTTAAAATTTTCTTTCGCCTCTTTCTTTCACTGAATTATTACTATTATGAAATAAAATATCACATCTCTTTTAGGATAACTATGTGACAAATGATTAATGAATAAATTCATCTCACCAACATGGTTCACTGAGTCAAAATTATGATAACTAGTAGCTCAGAATTTACATAAGGAGTCATAATACATTTGATCAGAAAGGCAGAAATGAACACCTGAAGGCTTTGCTTCCATTCTGAGATCAGACAGTTTGTCGGATAAACGTGTTTAAAAAGGCCTGTTTAACATTTTTCTTACTGTCCCTTTTTGTTGTGGATGTTGAAGCTTCAGCCTGTGTTTAGATGCAGTTTTAAATTATAAACAGCAGGTGGCAGCAAACCTCTGACAGTCCTGCCCATCTGAATATACAGTCATTAAAACGAGCTCCACCTTCACCAGCTGCACCATTACAGTGATGAATACATGAATATGCATTAATAATTATAATCCAGTAGTATGACTCTAACATGGGCCATTCTGCATAGTGAGTACTTTTACTTTTGGAACTTTAAGTATATTTCAATGTCAATACTTCTGTAGTTTTTGTACTATTTTTGAATGCAGGACTTTCACTTGAAACTGAGAATTTATTCACTGTGGTGTTACTACTTTTACTGAAGTAACATGACTGAGTACTTCTTCCAGCACTGTTTTTTATACAGTGAGATGTTACTTCATGTTGTGAGCTGTGAGTTAAATGTGGAAGAATACTAAAAAAGTTCCCTCTGAACTGGCGGTCAGGAGCTCCACCCGAAAAAGGTTTACTTATTACTGTCCTTTAAGCAGTGGAATGTAACTAAGTATAGTCACTCAAGTACTGTATTAAAGGACAAATGTGAGGTCTCCTTCTCCACCACCACACCTCAGAGGAAAATATTGTACTTTTTAGTCCACTACGTTTATCTGACAGCTTTAGTTACTTTACAGATTTTGATTTTTACACGAACATCTGAAGAGTTTATAAAATCCGTTTGCTTTAATCAACCAACAGTTTATCCAAGTACATCTAAAACTGTGTCTCTGTTCGTCCTCTGTAGCCACGTTTCCACTGTCTCAGACTCTTTCATGGCCATTTTCCAGCTGTAATCAGCAGATTGATCCAGAAAGAAAAGAGTGAGCTCCACTTCAACCAACTCCAGCAGGAACATCCTGCTGAGACATGAATGAGGAGCAGAGACAAGAGGACAACAGACACAGGGGACACTTTACTGCACACAGTACTTTTACTCTGAATACTTCTACATTTTAATGATTATACTTACATACTTTTACTGAAGTTACATTTAAAATGCAGGACTTTTACTTGTAACAGAGTATTTTCACAGTGTCATATTAGTTCTTTTACTGAAGTAAAGGATCTGAATACTTCACTGCTTGTCTTTGTCTCCTCGTGTCCAATGAATCATTTATCTGTCAGATTAATGCTGCACAAACTGATTAAAGCACAGCAGCCTGTGTGACGCTGTTCTCAGATCAGGAACAAACTGTTTGTGTTCATCAGTTTGTTCTGTGATGACGGGCAGAACGGCAGCTGGGAGGTCGAAGGTCAAACGTTTGAATCCCAGAAGGTCTTCAGAAGAATCATCATCTACTGCTGCTTTCATCTACAGCAACGCATCATATTCTGTAAGATCATCATATGTTTGCAGCATGGCCGTCCTCTGAGAACCACATATCTCCAAAAAGTTTGATGGAATGAGGCCAAAAAAAAAATGAATGAATGAATGAATGAATGAATGAAGCGCAGCCAGCAGGTGTCTAATGGGCAGGAGCAGGCTCTCACTAAGCTGTCCTCCACTGTCTGAACGGAGCCCTTCTGACTTGCTGATGACCGTGTGGTTCAGCATCTTCAGCAGTGGAATAACCTTTGAAGCAGACACCCTCTTTTCAGCAGAAAGCTCAACTAAAGCATACCACAAGCTTCCTGCCAAACACATGACAAGATTGAGAAGATCATCAACTACTTTGGCTGTTGTCTGGCCTGCTGGCAGGTTGAGCGTGTTCATGCAGTGCTCGATAAGGCCTCAGCGTGGAGGCTGTATTGTTGCTGTAAGTCAGCTCCTTTTGACACAGCAGGCATTTCACCTTTGAGATAAAATAACACACAATAATGAACATTATGTGGCCATATTGTGATGATGTGCAAATGAAATATAATCATTCACATATACCTTATTGTGAGCAACCATGTCAAAATACTCGCAGACAGGAGACGAGTTCCTCTTTAGTGGAGGCTCCATAGAAAGAGAGGATGGTTTTATTTGTATAGTGCCAAATGACAACAGAAGTTGTCTCAGGACACATATCACAGTATATCATATCAAATATCACTGTGACCTTCCAGCTAGGTTTGGTGTAGTTGTATGTAACTAATAGAAGCTCATACTAATAATTATACTATGACTAATAATAATAATTGTTATAATGGCACTAGGGCTGATCTGCCTATATAATCTAGTTCGCTCGCTAATAATCTTCTTATATAATCTATTAACTGGCTGCTGACACGCTCAAACACTGGCACCTCACCACCATACACGCCGACACTCCCACAAAGCAGCGCGAGTTTCGAACCCGCTTCGTACGGAAGCGATACTCAATGAGACAGTGACGTCAGCCACACAGACCGAGGCCTCGTTTGTCGTCGGTCACGTGACTTCCACAAGAACAATACAAGCCGGGGCTTCATCTCACACGCCCACTTCTACTCAACAGTCGCTCCGACGCCTCCAGTCATCTGTTCCACAGTTAACGGCAGGAGGACAGGCAGAGAGGACGCTGAGCCGCCGGTGCTCGTCTGAGTTCACATATCTGATCAAATCTAACTCGAACAAGCAGCATGTTGCAGATGAATGAGTCGGAGGTCCACCTCCACCTGTCGGAGTACAGCTTCGAGCGGCGCTTTGACGAGAGAGGAGCCATTGAATGGATGCAGGCTAACTGGTGAGCTAACAAACTGTTTCTGTGTCGCTCCAAGTTTTGACTGAGACGTGAATAACAGTTTATGTGACTCTGCTGCTCTGCTGAGGCGCAGACATTCCGGCATGCTGAGGGAGACGCTACGCTCCGAATTCCATTTAAAATATCACCTTTTTAAGTTGCCGTATTAAAGTTAAAAGCAGCTGCTATTTAAAACATCTATGAAGATGGTTTCTGGGTGATTCTGGTCCGGGTTTTGTTTCGGCTGACATCCTGTCCGTCAAACAACACTCATTTCAACATTCATCAGCCGGTTTGCTCGATACGAGCACTGCGAGCGATCAGCGTGAAGGAAAGCAGAGGACACATGGTGATCAGTGTCCTCTGGGTTTGTTGGAATGAACAGTTGTTTGTGCCGAACAGAGAAGCTGATATTATTTATTCAGAAAGTTTAACTTCTCTTGTTGGATGTATCCGCGATTTACAGATGAAGTCAAGAATCTTAAATGCAGTAATTTGAGAAGGGGATTTGGTGAAGCTCAGTCTATACGAAGGAGCGTCACAGTTTCCAGCCAGAGACATTACAGAGTAGCGCTAAGAATTCCTGGGATTACAAGATCTGAAAGGAATCTGAGAAACTGCCAAACCCTTACGTAAATCTTTACAATGGACTCCACAGGTGTTTTACAGGTGAGTCACCGGCGTATCACACCTTGCGGCCTATGCGCGGCATGCTGCTGTAGTGAATTTAGATCCGGTTATTCCAGTTAAGCCTCCATCCGCCGAGGTGATGAAATCGTGAAATATGTGCCGGAAACAAGGTCACATAGTGTTTAACAGTAACAGTCAGAAATATATAAAGTATTTTACAAAGACAAAGCAAAGATGTTAAAGGCAGAATAGTTGGACTTTCCCAAAAAACGATTTATAGAAATAAAAATGTGCTGGAGGCAGAGGTGCTGCCCGGGCAGGTGACCCTGGCTTGGATGTTCTTATTTTGCTGTGTTCTGCACCTTTCTGGGTGTCGGCCTGTGGGCAGTGGGTGTGTAACCTCCAGCCAATAACAGTGCAGGGTGTGAGGGCGGCACCCTTATTAAACTGGCCAGGTGAGCTTACCCAGGTGAACAAGGCAGGAGGGGCCAACTTTGAGCTTTCAAACCACAACCAAATCCTACTCATTCTGCCTTTAAGACACACAAAGGCGTGTGTGTGTGTGTGTGTGTGTGTGTGTGTGTGTGTGTGTGTGTGTGTGTTGATTTTGTTTGTTATTGCTGAGCGACAGTCTGAGTCTGTGCAAAAACAAAAATCCATTCAAGTTGTTTAACTTATTTCAGTGATGTGTTTAGTTACTGGCCCAATAATCAGTTTGAGTCATTTTTCACTTGATTCATTTAAACCTGACGTGAACTGATGGTTATTGATAAATCTGCATATTATTTTCTCGATTGATCATTTGTTCATTGAAGATGACAGAAAAAAGTAAACCTCTAACATTAGCATTGTAACATTAGCCTTTTAACCTTGGAACCAATAACATTTCAGCATTTTAACATTTAGCTTTCAGCACTAGCATTTAATATTAGCATTTTAACAGCAAGGAGTGAAACATCAACAGAACTTCAACCCAACGCGCTAACATCGTTAGCTTCTCCATCATGCCAGAGGTGTGATAGAAAATGTTTTTCACCTGATTAAACCACATTGTGTGACGTTACTTCACGTCTTGACCCGAGTGTGTTTTCTCCTGCAGGAGTAAGTCTTTCGTGTTCAGCGCTCTTTACGCCGTCCTGGTGTTCGGAGGTCAGCACTTCATGAAGTCTCGACCAAAAATGAACCTGCGGCGGCCGCTCGTCCTCTGGTCACTCAGCCTCGCTCTCTTCAGGTAACTGCACACCTGCAACACGTAGAAAAGTCTCAGATCGTGGCTGTTCGCACACGTCGTTCTCAGAGTTTGACCATTTCATTCAAACTCTCACGAATTTCTGTATCTTTCTATGTCTGTGGAACTTGTTACTGAGACCATGCTAATAGAAATTACATTTATTTATAAGTAGCTCTTGCCGCTAACATGGGGGGGGGGGGTCTAAAAGTTTTAGCATTTTTGAGCTACAGTGTTTCTGAGTAACTCCTGTGAACAGGTTTCAAAGACGTGGTTTGTATGATGAGCTCGTTCTGAAATGCTGGGTTGGGGTTAGACGCTGCTGATGCTGTCAGAGTGCAGACGTCTCAAAGCCAGTTTGCTGAGGCGTTTCTGTTATTTTGTCCACCCTCTGCAGTCAGTGAGAACGTGTCAGCCGACAATTTAAAAATCAAACAGAAGTAAAGACTGAGTTTGTTTCTGTTTCCTTGGATCCGGCAGCGACCTTTAGCCGCCTCCGTCTCTATGGGATGGCGTTGTCGTGGAGAGCTTTGATCCAACAGCTACATGGAGGTTTACTTACATATGCCGTCACCATGGTGACAAGCTCGAAGAGAATTACAGCTCAGGTGTGTTTGACGAGGTGTCAGTTCACCTGTCGCTCTGAGAACAACGCAGAGCTGTCGGCCAACATGGACGACGTGCTGACTGCGTGTCGCTCCACGAGATTCATCAGACAGCAGAAGAGTGAACGAATGGAGCCGAGCTGCAGACTTTGATAAGAAATGTCTAAAAAGTTTGTCCAGAGGGTGAAAAGAACGAGTTTTATCACAGGTTTATTCTCTGCACGGTGGACAGTTTAGGACATCTCGGCCAGCTGATCTAAGCTGTCAGACCCGTGCTGCGTTCATGTCCTGTGGGACATATGAAACTTTGTGACACACAGTCTGGATGAGCAGCAGGTTTATTTTTCTTCTTTTAACCCATGAAACCTGTCACCTGACACCCTCCTGTGGTCTCATGGCTTTTCTTCTTCTTCTGCTGTGTTTTTGTTTGCAGTATCATCGGTGCGATTCGAACCGGCTTCTACATGTTTCACATCCTGAGCAGCAGCGGCTTCAGACAGTCCATCTGTAACCAGAGCTTCTACAACGGCCCCGTCAGCAAGTTCTGGGCGTACGCCTTCGTCCTGAGCAAAGCGCCAGAGCTCGGTCAGTTCACGTTCTGCTCCCCGCCGGACGGCCTGAACGTCCTTTAAATAATGACGTGTTCATGTGGTGAACCACGATGCTCTCACCTGTTACCAGTGAACCTGTTGACCTGTGGAATGTTCCATACAGGTGTTTTTTGCCAGTCTTTAGTGTCTTCACTGATTAAACCCTGGTTTGTGTCTCACAGGCGACACGGCGTTCATCGTGCTGAGGAAGCAGAAGCTGCTCTTCCTGCACTGGTACCACCACATCACCGTGCTGCTCTACTCCTGGTACTCCTACAAAGACATGGTGGCCGGCGGCGGCTGGTTCATGACCATGAACTACACCGTGCACGCGCTCATGTACAGCTACTATGCTGCGCGTGCCGCCGGCCTGCGCGTGCCGCGGCCTTTCGCCGTGCTCATCACCAGCGCTCAGATCAGTCAGATGGCCATGGGGCTGACGGTGAGCGGGCTGGTGTACCGCTGGATGCAGCACGGCGACTGCCCCTCCCGCATCGACAACATCACCTGGGCAGCCCTCATGTACCTCAGCTACCTGCTACTCTTCTCCAACTTCTTCTACCACACATACCTGCGCCGCCACCACGACGCCAAGACCACTAAGAGGGAGTAGAGACGGTCTGAGGCTCCTCCAGGGGCATCGTGGGAGCTTCATCACGTCTTCTCTGATGATGCTGAAGCTGCTGACAACAGAGACTTTAAATGTTTTTCATCCCTGAAGAGTCTGAAGATCTTCAGACTTCAGGCGGTTCGTTTCCCCTCAGCGTCAAACTGACGTCTCGCTTCCTTCAGGAAAACAGGAAACACCTCATTTCATGGGTTTCACAGTTTAACTAGAAAGTGTCATTCAGCTCAAAGTTTGAAGGAATGCAGACGTTCATTTGTTCATCAGCCCAAATGTGACTGACCGAGCAGACAGTGCTGCGTTCAGGTGCTGTCTGTTCAGCATCTCAGCAGCTCCACCCGTCACCTCATCCCTCTGGAAGTTTCTGACACACCTGTCACATTCCAGCAGGCCACTCCCATCCGCTCAAACTGGTTTACCTGGTTTCACCCCGACACGCCTCATCGGTCTGTGAGCCAATCAGGAGGCACAAACACTGACAGTCAGTTTTAACCTGCAATGACTCAAAGCTTCACCAGAGAAAAAGCTCAACGTGCTGTCCGACGCCGCCTCCTCGTCTGTTTTTAGCTCTGCAGGTTTAATGAAGACGTCTGAGAACAGAAACACAATCCAGCTGTGATTTGATGCTTTCTGACATTTACGGCTGCAACTAAAGATTTTATCACATTTTATTGATCGTGCAGCTTCTAAAATGTCCAAATGTCCGACTTCTCAGGGGTCATCAAACGTCTCGTTTTGTTCAGGCAACGACGACCTTCAGTCACTGTGGAGAACAGAGCGTGGCGTCGTGACGTAATGACGTTAATCTCTGATCCGTCGTTAAGTTTCTCCTCCACTGCGGAAACACACTTCAGTGTTTTCAGATGTTTACATGCGTTCAAACTTACATTTAAAACGTTCCAGTCGAGAAACTGAAGACAATCTTTATTTATTGATTCATTAGTATTTATTTGACGTATGATGGCAGCCAATCGGCGGCCGGAAAGTCTCCAAACACTCGTCGTTTCACTTCCACTAAATGTTCGATGTTAATAGCATTAATCTCACATCGTGTCGATCACATGGTGAATATTTATTGTTTTGTACTTTGCACCAGAGACTTTTTGACTGTTACTCAAAGATCGTCCTCACAGACCTGTTTCCTCTGCAGCTCTTCATCATCATCATCATCATTAATCTCGTTATTGTTGTTTTTAAGTGTGTGATTGTGAAAGCTTGAGTTTAAGAGGAAACTGGAGAAGCTGTTTGATTTTCTGTGTGAACACATGAACTTTATTTATGATTCTGCTGCTGATGAATGAGAACATGTGAAGATCTTCAGGTTTAAAATCTTTTATTTGTTGAAAAAAATACAATAAAGAAGCTGTTTCTACGTTTGTTATGACTTCTTGTTTTGATCTGGATACCTGAGCGAATGTGATTGGATGGACTGAAGTCATTTATACACAGAGAGCACCTGAGCAGCAGGTGAGCAGAGAGACAGCTGACGGACTCGTAGGCAACTGCAGACCCTCTGAACTGTAAACGTGGAGGACGAAGGACGATTCCGGCTTTAAGGCACCAGTCGAGCACAACCTGAGGTCCTCAGCTGATGTCCCATCTAACCCCAGCTGATCATGTGACCTTTCAGGCAGGTAGACATCTGTGACATCACGAACATGACTTTAAATTAAGCTGCTGCTGAATAAAATCTTTTAATTAGTGCGTGCGTCAGGGCTGCTTCTGCTCCATCTCCCTCCAGCTCTTCCACAGCAGCAGATCTCGACTCTTCGCCAGAGCGACGAGGAAACGAGGCAGCCTCAGCCCGTTGAACTGCCCCACGCCGTCATCCCGGCCCATCGCCAGCAACATGGTGACGTTACCTACAACCAGCCACAGTCAGCCAATAAGCAACACCATCAGTCAGCCGGTGACAAACCAACACCACAGATAGGTGTGTGTGTGTGTGTGTGTGTGTGTGTGTGTGTGTGTGTGTGTACCTGTGTGATATGAGGTCAGCTCCTTCCCGCTCAGACTGTTGGCGATGTTGGTAACAGCGACGGCGGCGTGCAGTCCAGCGTGGTACGCCATCTTGGGCTCATTGACGTCGGCGCAGTCGCCCACTGCAAAGACGTTGGAGAAACCTTCGACCTGCAGGTGTTCGTTCACCTTCAGAGCTCCGTTATCGGCCAGGCAGCCGGCTGTCGGCACAAACAATCACCGATCAGTTTATTGATCGAGAGTCATGTGAAGATCAGTGACAAGCTGATTCCAGAACAGCTGTGTGAAGCGTCAGTTAAACAGAATGTGACCAGCTGGTGACATAAAGCAGCTGAAACATTCACACAGTTTGTGACCATCAGAACTCGTTAAAGGGAAATTTTGATATTTCATGTGTTTGTCCTGGTGGTGGCGCTAGAGGGGAGTCAGCTGATCACCATATGACAGCATAACACTGACATCTAGTGGCCACAGCGTCACACTGCAGCCCACAGTTTGTGAGAGCTGAACCTGAACTGGCACATGACGTGTGTGTGTGTGTGTGTGTGTGTCTTTCTCTCTCTCTCTCTCTCTCTGTGCATGTATGTGTGTGTGTGTGTGGGCGCGCGCATGCTGACAGAATCCGGAGGCGTAGGCTGCAGCGTTGACCCTCAGTCCGGTGCAGTTGATGATCAGGTCTGTCCTCAGTCTGTCTCCGCTGTCCGTGATGACCTCCATGTCCTTCTGGGTGACGTTCAGCTGCAGCTCGGACAGGTTGGACACTTTCTGACCTACGACACACAGCGGGTTGTTAGCGGCCTGACGGAACCCGGCCTGAACACCTGTGCGCAGGTACACCTGAGGCGTTCGTACCCAGCAGCAGCTCCACTCCTTTCTCCAGCAGAACCTCTTTGGCCTCCCGTCTGACGCTGGACAGCAGCCCCGGGTCGGCCAGCCCGATTCTGGAGTGGATCAGAACCACCTGCACGCAAACACGAGCACAGTCACAACACAATGGAATCAACTTCAGCTCCTTCATCACCAAACAACCAACAGAGGCCAAAGGTCAGAGGTCACCATGTTGTTCTGATCAGAGGTCAGTGTGACGTCACCTTTTTGTCTGGATACTCTGTCTTGATCTCAGCAGCCATCTCCACACCTGTCGACCCTCCTCCAATCACCAACACCGAGTCTGCAGCCTGCACCTGAACACACACACACACACACACACACAGAGACACACACAGAGACACACACAGAGACACATACACACAGGTTGGATGGCGGTAATGAGCCAGGCCTCTGCAGACCTCTCAGTCTTTGTCTCGTTGTCGTACCTGCTTGACGAAGTCCTCGTACGTCTGGATGGCGGTCTGATACGACACCACGGCGTTGAACTTCCCAGGGAACGCTCCATCAGTCCCAGTAGACAGGATGAGGTGGGAGTACTGGATCTCCTGCAGCACAGAGGAACAGACTGTGAAGAGTCTAAAGGCAGAGGTCAAACCTCATCCTGCAGCAGTGTTTGGCTGTTTTCCTTTTTCTGCAGAGTCATGTGATCAGATGGACGTCAGTTTCACGTCTGTAGAGATGAGCTGATATCTGACTCTGGAGAAAATACAAAGAATAATAAAGTTTATTCAAATAAATCAGTGCTTTAACCCCGCCCATCCTCACCCTCCCCCCCTCCAGGATGACCATCTGTCTGTCACTGTCCACGCGCTCCACGCGACCCTGAACGAAACTCTCTCCAAACGTCTCCGCGTACGGGATGAAGGTCCTCTGAGCGAAGCCTGCGGGACGACAAAGGGTCAGAGGTCAAAGGTCACGTGACGCATTACCACACACTGCTGTTATGACTGTCAGGACGGATCAGCAAAGAACTGATCAAACTAAATGAAACGAAAATGAAAAGTGTGTTACCGGGCTGAACCGACGCTCTGAGCGCCGCCACGTTGTGATGAAACGCCTCTCTCATGTCGATCAGGGTGAAACTGAGTCCTCTGGATTTCAGCTGCTGAGCCGCCGCGATGCCCCCGAACCCACCGCCCACAACCACAACGTGGACGCCCTCTACTGACGAGGCCTGAGCGCCCATCGCTGTGCAAACACACAAACAAACAAACGCTTTGGTCACTTCAGGGGTCACAGCACTGACCTCCATTCGCTCAGCTTGTGGGGACCTGCTGCCGTTTGCTCCCTCACAGGAGGTGTGTGCCCGAAACATCCTTCAGTAGTTCAGGTATTTCTTAAGTTTTGATGGTTCAAGCTGATTCAGTGAAATCACTGGTTTGAAAGTAGTTAAAGTAGTAACTTGGAAGTACTTCATGTTCAGACTGAAGGATTTCTGAAGCGCTGCTGTGACTCAGTGCATATCACTCATCACCATCATGAGACAAACACCAATGGATGTAGGACAAGGGTCTCTGGATGAACACACACACACACACACACACACACACACACACACACACACACACTTCTGCATTTACTGTAGTCAAACCAGTGCAGGGTTATCTTAAATGTGTGGTCACCTTACGTTTCCCTTCAATTAAATTTCCCCAAGAAACTACATGATGTCACAGCTCTGATGCAGGCGATCAGAATCAGAATACATATTGATGAGAGCGATCACCAGCTGTGAACAGTGTGAGAGAGCGACACTGCAGTTTGGTGATGTGGAAACGTCCGAAATGTGGTGATGAAACTTCTTCATTTCCGAACAGAGCAGCAGACTTTCCGCAGGCCGACACAGACTAACGGAGCGGGAAAAACCTGCGCCTGAACGCATCACCAGATGGAAGTCAATAGAAGTGAACGGAAACCACGAAGAACAGTCGTGCGGTGACAGTGAACGTGACCTTACCTCCACTCTACAGGATGAGCTCAGACTCAGCAGACACACGATATGAAGCGATGAGGAGTCAGCGCGAGGGGCCAGGGGCCACCACACACACATACACACACCCGAACCCTAACCCCCCTACTCAAAACCATCAGACGTGTGAGAGACTAAACTTCAACAACTCAATCAAAATCAAATGATTTGCTTCGTTTTAGTTTCCGTTTTTACTGCTTTCAGTTTCCTGTCCAGTGAAAAGCTCGTATCTCCAGATGTGTTGATGCTGAATGTTCGTGCTGAACTGAAGGATGAAGTTCTCCTCCTCCTCCCCCTCCAGCTAAATAAACTCTTGGATCAGCTGGAAACAGGCTGTTTTTTAAGTACATAAAGGAACTGCCTTTTATTACTCACTCTACTACATTCTTATCTACATATTACAGTACTGGCAACTGCCTGTTATAAAACAAAAATGTCTGCTGTACCGTGGAAATGTGCTTCGTCACTGTCCACCACAGTGTAAACACCGGCTGGAACACTCGCTGACAGTTACTCTGAAGGACTTTTACTTCTACCGGAGTATTTTTACAGAGTAGTACTTGCACTGCAGAATTGCAGTAAACGGTTTAAATACCTCTTCCCCCGCTGAGCACGATGCGTCTCCTCTGCGCGTCCTGATGCTCCATAACAACACAGACCTCAGCCTGTCAGTCTAACAGCACTAACAGCACGTGAACTCACCTGGCGCAGGTAGACACGTTCGATTTGAAATCTGTGGATCTTCAAACTCTTTAAATACTTCAAACTCTTCACACCCTCAGCTTCTTCTCTCTGTTTAGGTCTCCTCGTTTGGACGCAGCTCTGACGACACGAGCTCTCCACCAATCACAGCTCCGCTCTGTGTACCTGAGGGGGGGGGGGGGGGGGGGGCGAGTGCTGCCTTCGGGTGCTGTACGTAATAATAAACTCTCACATAAAGTTGACATGAAAAACTTCCAGATCACACACACTACAGTTTGAAACAGCTTGAAACACAAAGAAAAGAAACAAAAGATGGAAAGAAAATAAGTACTCCAAACACACCAAATATAAATGAAATGACATAAAAACGTTTAAAATCAGGTTACATGAGATGAAATAAGTAAACAGACTTCAGTGAGTAGATCAGTGATAGATTGTGAGAGAGGATGAAGAGGGAGACGAGTTGATGATTGAATCGTCTCCACTGAGACTCTCCATCAGTCCTCTAATCACCGGCTGACTCAGCATTATTTCAGCTTACATCACTGTTACATCAGTGGAATAAAACTGGTGTGACGTGTTTCACGGTCACTGAAGGAATCATCAAAGTGACGCAGCTGCTGATCATCATCAGCGCCTGTCCCAGTTTGAAATTCAGCTGTGAGCTGGTTTCAGATTCAAACCATCAACTCTACAGATCAGTTATTTGTGTCAAGCATGTGGAGTCGTGTTTGTGTCCCCTGATGAACGTCAGTCCAGTGTTCTCTCTCTTCTAGCTCTGTTTTTGGTCTCCTCCAGCTCCTGAGGGAAATATCTGCTCTTTAGCTGCTAAACGCTGCTCTTTGTTCACCGGCTCCTCTCTGACTCTCTGACTGTGTGTCTTTACCAAACAGCTGCTGCTGCAAACACTGAACCAGGAAACGATCAGCAAACCAAAACCAGCAACTAAAAGAGGCTAAAAGCAGCAGAATATAAAGTCACTTAAATGAGCTCCACATTCAACAGATGCAACATTAAAGTGATGAACACGTTGATGCATCATTAATAATAATCTAATTTAATTTCTTGTAGAACTGTTGTTGGTTTGATGGCAGGAAATCATGATGTCATTGAGAAATGTAGTTTATTTTGTTAAATAATCAGAAAGTTAATGTGGTAAAAAGAACTGTATGAAACTGTGGAACCTGTAAAACAAACATGTTGCAGCACTGTAAACACACTCTGAGCCATCACATCTCTTAATTTATTCCATCCTGCCTGTAATCAATGATAATAAAATACAGACAGAAACGTGCACTTCTATCTTTATTGAGTAAACATCATGCGTGTATCAACGCGCAGCAGCAGCGCCCCCAGCGGCTGAACTCCACACTGCAGCACCGTTTATTCAGACTCTGTGGTCAAGTCTAAAAGTGACACAGTGAAAACCGGAACTGAGTATTTTATCTTTGTCAAAATAAAACTTGTATCTATAGGCAACGTGTACCGAGTGTTTTCAGACATTTATATGAGAAACTTGTAGAAGCTGTTCAGATTTATTCATGTGTCTCATATTTATTCTATTGTCAGTAAGCCTTCATATAATCAGATTTATTGTTTATTTATTGTTTATTGCTTATTATTTTTTCGTCTCTGTTTTATGCTCATATTTTCATAGTTTTAATTATTATTTAGATTATATTAATAAATAGTTAGTATTAGTTGTCTTTATTTTATTTCTTTTAATCTTAAAGCGCAGTCATTAAAAAATAAAACTTAAATGTGTTATGCTTTGTTACATGTACAGATAAACACATAGAATATCCAAAGCAAATAAACAAGATTATTCTGAACTTTAGTACAAATAAATTCAGCTCTTGAGCGAAAAGTCAAACAAAGAGTGAATCCGTGTTTCTATCATTATTAAAATAAAATAAAATAAAATAAACTGTGTGTACGCCGATGACGCGCGTTATAAGACATTTATTATGAAACGTTGACCGGAAGTATCTCTCTCGTATTCCCGGTGGTTTCGCGCGGCGCTTGTCGGTCGGTGCCAGCCTGCTCCGTTACACTCAGTTCGTGTCGGTGGTTTAACGGCAGTCTGTCCGGAGCTCCAGGGACACATGAATGGAGGAAACGTGAAGTTTTGTCGGAGAGCAGCGGAGGAGGAGAAGGAGGTGAACTTTTCCCGCGGTAAGAAACCTGCCGTTAGCTAACGTTACAAGTAAGATACCGCGAACGCGTCTGAGTTAACGGACCGACTAAAGTTTCCGTTATCGGCGTAAATCGGACACAGACACACTGTTTATGAGTGACTTTCTACCGTGTGCGTGTGTGTGTGTGTGTGTGTGTGTGTGTGTGTGGTCATTTCGCCGCGAGCCTTTTGTTCGTGCGGCTCGCGGCTCCGTTCCCATGGTGAAGCTTCATCAGCTCGCGAGACCCACCGGAGGCGTTACAGCCTTTTAACGGAGTATTTTTACTGTAACGTCAGACTGTTACCACTGTGACCTCATGAGTGGTCGAAAAGAAGTACATTTACTGAAGCACTGTACTTCTGAAGTACTGTCATTTCGAAGTACTCGTATTTGACCGGATCACTCATAGATGCTGGTTTATACTTCTACGTCAGCAATGGGGACGAAGTATTGTGATGCTTTACCAAAGTAAAAGTAGTAGTACTCCAGTGTAGAGATACTCCACTAAATACAAAAAGAGTAAAAGTACAAAGAGACTGGCATCAAATTATACCTGAAGTACCAAAAGTATCAGTACTTATTATGCAGAATGGCTCATTTCAGAATAACATCTATGATATTATTGGATTAAACTAATTGATGTATTCATGTGTTCATCAGCTGGTGAAGATGAGCTCCTCTTCATGACTTCATCCTAAAGTTTGATCTTAATCTATAATCGTGTATTTATCGATCAAATTTTGTACTATTAATCTAAATATGATGAGTAACTTATAACTAAAGGCATCTGATAAATGTAGTGGAGTTAAAAATGCAGTATTTCCATAGAAGTATAAAGTTACATGAAATAGATTTGTACAAATACCTTTTACATTGAACTTCAGTACGTGAGTAAATGTACTCAGTTACTTCCCACCACTGTGTAAAAATAATGTTACTCCGTTCCAAATACACAAATACAGTCCTGCATTTGAAATGTCACCTAACTTAAGCTGGTGAAATACTAGCTGTGATTGAAGCATCATGAGTAAAAGTACTCATTATGCAGGAAAGTGTTTTTAGATTAGATTACATCAGTACTTGTGGAGCAGTTTTGTGTTTAATGTGTTGCTGCTCGTTTTAATCTCTGGACAGATTAACCCTGAAGAAATGATGCATACTCGTAAACTCCTCCATGATTTTTATCCAATGATCTGATTTGTCTGAAATATCAATGACAGGTCGCACAGTGACGTCCTCAGATGTCTGATAAAACGTCCAGAAACCAAAGAGAGATTCAGTTTATTTCTTTATCTCTAAGACTGAAACAAACCGCAGACGTTGACATTTGGACTGAATCTGAAGGTTCCAGTCAGGACCAGTGTGGGTCTGTCAGAGTGGTTTTTTTCCCGTGTGGTTGGTGATGAAGATGACGAGGAAGCAGCAGGCAGAGATAAGAGGAGCGCAGATTACTGCTTATATAACTGACGCAGAGGAAGAGGCTCGCGTTCAGCTTCTGATCAAACAGAACAACAGGCGCCGTGACGTGTTTCACGCGTTTCATAGAAATCCAGCTTTAACGTCTGGACCCAGCGAGCGTCTGTGCTCCAGACTCCATGACGACCCAATCGCATACTTTCACTATCTCTGCCGCAGTTTGATGACAGGAAATATTTCAGCCATCTCAAACATCGCTTAGGTTTTTGGTGAGGAAGAAATGCACCATAGAAGAAGAAGCAGGGACGGGTTTGTGTTCCCGCAGGAGCGTCATTAGGCGAAGGCTGCGGCTGGAATCTCTCCCTGTTGGTCTGCTGTGATATTTAAGCGTTGAAATCATCAACACGGAGTCCTCAAAAATCCCACAGTAATGAAGTAGCATTCATGACAACACAGATGCTGCTCTTAGCCGTCAATGTGACGAACCAGTGTAATTAATCAATGCGTCTGATCAGTTCACTGCCCACAGTGGAGTGTTTGTGATGTGGGAAACCTCAGTCAATAATAAATATCCTTCCTCTCCAGGTGTGGTGGCGTCGCAGCGTGATGTGTAGTGATGGAGGAGGTGGCGCACAGCCGCTACGTCGCCCAGCTGAAGGCCGAGTTCGACAGCTGCGACACGACGGCCACCGGCTTCCTGGACCGAGAGGAGCTGACGGCGCTCTGCCGAAAACTGCAGCTGGACGCTCACCTGCCGCTGCTGCTGGACACGCTGCTGGGAGAACGCACCTACGCCAGGGTAAGACCGCAGATATATCCCTCAGGAGGTGGAGGAGGAGACCAAAAACAGAGCTAAAAGAGGGAGAACACTGTAAATTCATGGAGGTGAAGACATGTCAGAGCTGAAGTGACGACTTGTTCTTCTGGACATTAATGTGATTGAGTTGTCTTGAACCTTCAGGTGAACTTCGAGGAGTTTAAAGAAGGTTTTGTGGCCGTCCTGTCTCGCTCGCTGGACTTCAGCACATCAGAGGATGACAGCAGCTACCTGGAGCCAGGTAAGACTGGAGGGCGGGTGGAGGTGGTTCGCTGATATTCTCTACTAATAGTGAATGGTGAACACTGTAACTCCGGTGAGCAGCTGTTTGAGGAACTGACTGAACCTTTTTGAACATTAGATTTGGGAGGATTTACGTCCTCAGTGGAAACCAATGGGCAGGAGCTGAGAGCCACAGACAGGAAGTCAGACGGGTCGAGACATGGCCGAACATGTTGGTGGTTTTGTGTCAGACGGTAGTTTTTCTCTCTCACAGACGAGCTGCACTGTGTTCTATGAGTGTATGTGAGTAATGGCGGCGCTGTAACAGGACAGTGTGTGTCGGCGGGATCAGAGTCTGAGGCTGATGGTGGTTGTGGTGGCAGATGGTGGAGGTTGAGTACTTATTACGCTGTTGTACTGAAGCTATTTATGTATCTGTGTGAGTGCTGCTTACTCCACCTTCTCACCACAGCTACAGGAAGACATCAGAGGAGCTCTGTGACCGATCAGCATTGGTGGATCTGTATTGATCAGTCACAGGAAGAAGAAGAGAGCCAATCAGGTTCACTTTTCATGTCTGCTGGTCAGGTGTCGGTCTGTGGGTGCTGAAAATGTAAACGCTGCAGTGTGGATTGGATGCATTTGTTCATTTCTGTGCTGAGAGTTGAGTGGAAAGCTTTTCAAAGACAAACTTCACTGATGAGGAGGAGCTGAGGAAGCAGAGCGGAGATGTGTTGAGGCTCTGGTGTTAAACAGTAAATGAGGAAATGACAGAGGTGCAATAAAGGATTGACTGCAGACTGACTTCATCCCTTTTATATCCACAGTCTGAAGTGTTTTTCATTAAAGTGGTTCATCTGTCAGCAGAGAGGAACTGGAACCAGTGACTGCCCAGAAGCGAGGAAACCAGTCTTTAAACCGGTGGATTTGAGTTTGATTTCCTGCCGTCTGTGTTTCCTGCTGGTGCAGAATGTCTCGGTGTGTTAGTGAGAGCTGGATTCTGGCCTCAGAGCTGCTCCTGGTTCTGCTGCCTTTAATTTGCTTCTTGTTTCTGGCTGTGAGTCTCGCAGTGACTCTGCAGCTCCACTGACCTACATACACGCTGCCTGCTGGACTCACCCTCCGTCCGTCCGTCTGTCCTCATGTCTTCATGTCTTTGTCTCTCAGTTGTTCCAGAAGAGGTGAAGCCAAAGTTCGTGAAGGGAGCGAAGCGTTATGGCCGCCGCTCCCGTCCTGACAGTAAACCAGATGCCGTGCTGACCTGCGACTCAGAGGACTCGCCGCCGTCCAGAACCGAAGCCACGGACTCGTCTCCGGCCGGCGTCCGCAGGGCCAAACTCAGACGATCCACGTCTCTGGAGAGTGTTGAGGTGAGACGGTCGTTTCACGTTCTTCCTGTCGCTTCCTGGAAGAGGAAGAGGAAGCTGCTTCAGTTCAAACTTAGCTTCACGCTAACGTCGCTGTTTAGTTCATCGTCACTAAATCAAAAATGGCTCATAAACTACAGATTAGTTGTTACTGATTATTTTCAGCCACTAATTGGTGGATGTAACTGTTGTGTAGCTAACTGAACTAGCTAATGTTAGCATGCTAATAACTGACCGCTTTAGGACAAAGAGTAAAAGAGGTAAAACGCCGTACCATGCTGACCTCAAACTAATAAATGCTCTTTATTAATAATGTTATTTTTGCAATATACTTCAAGTTATTTGACTAAATGAGCCACTTAGCTTAGCATAGTCATATATTTCTCATGATAAACTGACTGAAAGACACAGGTGTCTCCATGAATGGAAACAGAAATTAAACTGAGACCCACATTTACAAAGATTCAGCCTTTAGCCTCTGAAACTGTACTTTTTTGAGCTAACGTTAGCTTGTGATGCTACAGTGACTTCCTGTTTATAAAGTTTGATAGTTGCTAGCAACAGATTTACACACCACTAGTCTTAACGCCCTGAGACGTTTGTCAGACTTTAATGGTTCAGCCTGATGTAGTGAATCATCAGTTTATGTTCAGACTGAAGGATTTATGACGAGCTGCTGTCGCTCCGTCGGCCTTCAACTTCAACTCCCACTTAACATCTAAAATCTGCACAAACCGCCGTCATCTTCCTGTCAGCGTGACAGCTGTTCCAGCCGGTGTGACCTCTGACCTTCGACCCCTCAGCACTGCTGGTTGTGATAGAGGAGTCACAGCTTGCTGTGGCGCTCTGATGGATGATGATAATGTGAGAGAAAGCAGGAGGCTGCAGCTGAGTGTTTATAGACTCACACACACACACACACACACACACACACACACACACACACACACTCACACACATGCACATTGTCTGTGTGTGTGTGAATGAGCTCAGTGTGTGTTTTTGTGCTGGCTGGGTGAGGTTGGTCTCAGATATCCAGACGTGCTGTGATTCTGCTGCCCTGCTGCAGTTTGTGCTGTGGAGTGTGTGAATACCTGAAGGAGGAGCCGGCCGGGGGAGGTTTGGTGGTTTTGGGGGCGTTGGAGGTTTTTCAGGAAGTGGGATTGTGAGGAATGTGGCTGCTGGCAGACGCTGTGCGCTGGTTTGGCTGCGGATCAAAGATGCATCGCTGTGTTTCTTTAGGACAGATTTCACTTTTGTTTTTGAGGAAAAGAAGCGTCTCAGCTGCTTTTTGTGTGGATTTAAAATCACAGTTTTCTCTGCAGCAGCTGAATTTATGTTCTTTAAAACCGGCAGAAGTCAGACGTGCTGCCCGGACACAAAGCGCTTCACCGCAGCTTCGCTCTGTTGTTTCATTCAGACTCCTCCTCTTCATCTTCATCATGAGCGGCTCCTTCACCAAAAATGTCCTGATGGAGTTTATTCGGCCCTGAGATCAATCTGAGCCCTTCAGTGTTTAGACATGTGTGTGACTCATTGAAATAAGTCCACTGATTCTTCATGAGCTGCCTGATCCAAACACTGAAGGTCCTGATTGAAAACTCAACAGCTGATCAGTTTCATTGATTGATCTGATTGGAACGAAAGCTGAACTGCAGAATGTGACTCCTGAAACTGACCTGAGATCCTCTATAGAGAAGAGGTCTCACTCTCTTTGTGTTGAAAAAGCATCAGTTTATTTACTTCCATCATGTCGACTCTATAGTCTGAATCATCATCATCATCATCATCATCATCATCACCATCATCATCACAGATCATCTTACACTGATTATTGTCTCAGCGTCATCACCCCTGTGGTCATGAGCTCCTTCCTCCAGCCTGGTTGGTGCACACAGTAACGTACAGGGTGGGGTGATGATGATAGCATCTGGTGCTTTTGGCCTGCCGGTGTTTGATTGACGACTTGCCTTTGTGCTCACAGGTATGGATGGATTACAGAATGAATATCGTCCGTTTTTAAGATTTCTCATTGAAAAGTAAAAGAGCAAAACGCCCTGAAAAACTGTGAAAAGTCTAAACGTTGAGCTTGAGAAAAGATCATCCCATCAAAGGGAGTGTTCCTCCTGCAGATGTGTACATCACATTCAGGTGAGGCTCAGTATTGACTCCATGCAAAACAGCAATTAGTTGCATTCTGAAAGCACCTTTAGCGCTTCAGCTGATCCACAGCACCAACGTTACGCAGACGTGTGAGGAAGGCTTGGTTTTAAATGAAGGATGGATGAGAAATCTTTCTCTGACTTTTGCAGATCTTGCAGCACTGAGTTGAATTTGCGTTCATTTCAGTGGTTGAAATATTTTCCTGCAGAGACTCTGACAGTCAGCTCTTCACTGCTCCTCCATGATGGAAAGAGTTTGTGTTTGCAGAGTCTGCAGCCGAGCTCAGTGAAGGCAGAGCAGAGTTTCTATCTCAGCCTGCTGTTACATCACACTCACTCCACTCTGTGTTTGAAATATTGAAGAGTTTTTATGTAACTGGGCTCTGTGAAGCCTGCAGATTAAACACTGTTAACTCTCTCTCTCTCTCTGTGTCTGCTGCATGCGGGTGTCTCTCGCCCAGTTGACACTGTGGATTTCATTCAGCTCCAGCAGCTGAAATCTCTGTAAATACTTCATGTTTTTCAGTATTTATTCAGTTACATAAAAGGCTTAAAGCGACACACACACACACACACACACACACACACACACAAACACACACGCAGACACACAGATGCTGCAGACAGAGTAAAGGCAGAGAGAGTTTCTGTTTTTATGGCAGCGTCTGTCCAACGTTTTGGTCCAGAGTCAAATATCTCAGCAGCTCCTGGCCGGATTTCCTTGACATTTCCTGATCCCATTCCTGCTGATGGATGGATGGATGGTCCACCCCCCCCCCCCCCAGGAAATGGGGGGGGGGGGGGGGTGGACAAATGCAGCACCTTCGTGCGTGAGCCTCCATGAACAAATATCAGAGTGAAGTATTGGACAAAGTTGTCTAACCAGGACGGTTCTTCTGCTCTGAACACGAAGCCGTCCACCTGCTTCTATTCAGCTTCATTGATCTGCTCACTGATCATAATCCTGCACACACACACACACACACACACACACACACACACACACACACACACACACACACACACACACACACACAAACCTCAGAGCAGATTTTGTACCTGCAGAGGAGAAACATGCTCAGTGTTTCCTCTTCAGCTTTAATTTCACTTCAGGTGATTCCACGTGTGACAGCAGAGAGCCGAGAAGCTGCTGGAGCTTCAGGCTCAGCTCGAAGGTCAAGTCACGCTAATCAGACTATTCGAAAGGAAAGACTCTGTAGAACGCTACTCGACCGCGTGTGTGTGTGTGTGTGTGTGTGTGTGTGTGTGTGTGTGTGTGTGTGTTAACCAGCCTGTTAAACTCTGAACTAACAGAAAATGTTATGAAAGAGTGTGTGCAAAGGATGCTGGGAGAAAATTATGGAAGTGTGTGTGTGTGTGTGTGCAGTGATGCCGACAAACCAAACCGTGATCAGAAGGAATTCCTGAGCGGTCATTACCTCTGCTAGACCGAACATATTGTGTGAGTGTGTGTGTGTGTGTGTGTGTGTGTGTGTGTGTTGTGTGTGTGTGTGTGTGTGTGTGTGTGTGTGTGTGTGTGTGTGTGTGTGTGTGTTTTCAGTGTATAGACTCCAGTGGTCACACCAAAGAGCTTATCATGTAAAACCACCCATGTGTCCGGACATGTGTGAGAAACTGAACCTGTGACTTTTCTCTCACAGCAGAATTTATCAGATGATTCAGAACTTTTACTTTAGTCATTCTTTAAGTGAAAGTATGGAAGTGTGATGGGGACAGTGTACTGTAAGTACTGAAAGTCAGAGTACTGGTTGCAGTGAAGTGTCCCCTGTTACTGCTGTTTGAGGTGGAGCTCATTTTAAGATGTTTGATTCTTCTGATTCTGGATTAAACTGATGATTATTTTCTGTGTTAACGAGCTCTGATGAACGTGAAGACGGATCTTTGCATTATTTATAAAGAAGTTAAGTCAGACTTCATGAATTAAAGTTCCTCTCTGATGCTGGCAGCATGTTAGCAGAAGAGAGAAACCGTGTGTGTGTGTGTGTGTGTGTGTGTGTGTGTGTATGTGTGTGTGTGTGTGTGTGTGTGTGTGTGTCCCAGAGGAAACACAGGCTCCATGAATGAACATTCGTGTTAAATATTGAACAGTGTTGTGTAACTGTTCTCACTGACTGACGAGGGAACACAGTGGAGCTCATGTTAAGAGCTTTTTCTACACGCAGTATTAAACTGTGTGTTCTGAATATTATTCTTAGTACTATGCTGTGTACTGCATCATCAAACTCTCGTAAATATCTCTATCCAATAACTTCCATCGTCAACGCCATGACATCACACAGCTTAGAGACCATTTAGCAAGTTTTCTGCCTCTTTTTATAAAATCTGTAGTTTTTGAAGTGTTTGAAGGTTTTGGTCCACTGCCTCTTCTTTCATTGAAGATGAAGAGTAAGCGATGGGACCATCATGCAGTGACGAAGCTTCTAGTTTTAAAACTGTTCATCACATCAGTTCATGCAGCGCTGCGCAGCCGTGTCTCCTTCACAGCACTGAAGCAGTGGCCTGTAAACGCTCCTTCATCCTGACTGACGAGCTCGTCGTCGTCTCCTGCAGCAGCTCTGTCACGCTCGCATGTGTGTAACCGCTGTGTGTAGCCGCTGTGTGTAGCCGCTGTGTGTGGTCAGTGATGTAAGGAAAGGAGGTTAAAGCTGCTGTGAACAATTCAGCGGCAGCAGATCAATTATTAACCTGTCAGTGTTGGAGAGTTAGCTGCAGCAACATCCAGCACGGTTAGCCTACATCTGTCATACCGTGTTGACTGGCTAACATGAGGAGAGACCACACACACACACACACGCACACACACGCACACGCACACACACACTGTGTATTGCAGACTGTCAGTGACCTCCATGTTTTCTCTGCAGAGCCTGAAGTCTGATGAAGAGGCAGGAAGTCAGAAGGAGAACGTCCAGCCAGACTTTCAGTCTAAAGGTACTCTCTGCTCTGCTCCTTATTTTGAATTTCTAACCTTTATTCTTCTCTGCCAGCAGTTTTATTGTGAACAGGCTCACACTGGTTTAGATTCACCTTCTCGTGGTTTGAACCAGTTCCACACAGTTACTCCAGCAGTCTCGTGTTCCACTTACATATCAGGAGACTCGTGAGTCGGATTAAAAATAGAAATCTGTTCAGCAGAGGTGGAGATATCCTGACCTTTAGTCTGTGGTAGGGGTTAAACTGAAAAACACTACATCCTACATTACCCAGAATGCACCTGGATAGCTCTGGTGTGGAGGAGGTGTGTGACATGAAATGATTTACTTTTAATGTGTTTAATGTTTCTGCCTTTGTATTCCTGGATTAAAAGAGTTGTCTGTCAGTTTTTGGGAGCAGCAGCTTCTTCCAGTCCAGTCGTTTGAGTTTTGTGGTGTACGAGGCGACACTCTTCATTTCAGTCAGTGATTGTGCTTTAAGTTCACGACAAGCTCTGGAGCACCTCGCCGACTCCTCCCTAGCTCAGTGTTAATTTGGATTTCATATGTGTGTCTTGCAGGCCCTCAGCAGGAGGAGGTGGAGCTGGGAGTTGTTGTTGGAGGAGGTGGAGGAGATGGAGGTGTCCTGATGGCGGTGTGTGATCACCTGGGCCTGCAGCAGCTCAACACAGAGGTGAGACCCCACCCACCGGCAGGTGACACACAGAGACCAGGTGAGGAAGTTTAATATGACTCATTAAGGCTTCGACACTCCAACAGGAGCTGGAGGCGCTGCTCAGGAAGCTGGACGCCGACCTGGACGGCAGAGTCAGCATCAGGGACTTCCAGAAGGTTCTCCGTGGCTCCGCCCCTGTCTCCTGCTCCACCCCTGTACGATCAGCTGACCTGCAGAGGGCACCACACCGGGTCAGACACTCACTGGTACACGCACACATTTACACAATGTACTACCAAACACTGGCAGAGTTAAACTGACTCTACAGCACAGTTTGTCTGGACGCCACAGATCTACGAGCCAATGAGAAGACAGTAGAGCCCCCAGACATGAGGCAAGACTTTTAACATCATGTTGTCTGTCAGGCAACGATGAATTAGATCATTGGTTACTGACCTTATTTCACACTGAACTACAGCAGTATTTCCCACCAGAGAGTGTTTCCGAGTTTACGAGGAGCTCCTGAATGCAGCGCCAGCAGAAGCTCCAATCAGGAGGCTCTGCTGCAGCTGTCAGTCATCTGTCCAATCAGGTGGGAGGGACTCGGCCAGGTGCTGGTGGACAGGTAGCGGGTAGTTCAGACAGACAGGTAGAAACCGTCATGTACTGCACATCAGGTCTGATCTCAGGCTGTGGTTTGTTAACGTGGGTGAAGACAGACCCGCCGACCTGCTGCTCCACACAGGTGATTCAAAACGTTACCTTTTGACCTGCTGTGATGAAATGTGCGAGTGTGCCTCGAGTTCAGGCAGCGTAGTGAAATGTGTGGACATAAAGTCTTGTAGTGGAAACAGTACAAACCTGGTTTCTCCACACAGATTAGTGTCTTTATGAGGAGAGAAGGTGACTGATTAAAGATGAACTTCACAGTCGTTTAACTGTGCAGCGTTCAGTGTGACGTCATCGTGTCGACTCACTTCCTCTCAGACTGTGACCTCAGCTTCTCTCCTGTGTGACATCATGTCAGCATCATGTGACCTGAACAGCGCCCGGTCTGCAAAGACCAGTCTAATGCTGAAGGTTTCTCTCCAGTTCGTGATATTAGTGTGTACAAACACGAGTGTGTAGTATTTCTGTGTACTCCCCGGCTGTGAAGAGCGTCGGGATGTTTGCCTGCGGGCCCACACGGCACAGAGTGAAAAGAGGCTAATCCAGATTAAATGTTACAGCATCAAACTGCAACAACAGCCGTTTATTAGGACCCTGAGAAACCTGTTCACCACTGCTGTTTAAGCTGCTTTGTCAGTAGGAACCTCAGGAACAGAACTCATTCATCTTTACCTCTCAGGCCTGAATGTGGACTAACGTCTGACCCTGGTCTCCTATCGTCCATGCAGTCCCAGGTGGTGATAGAGGAGCGCTCGGCTCGCTCCGCCTCACCCTCCCTGCTGACGGCCACGGTGGGTCAGAGAGTCCTCAGCAGGCTGGACGACGGCTCAGGATGCAGCAGCCCCGAGCGGGTCATCGCCCTCTGGACCGAGGAGGGAATCAGGAACAGCCGGGAGATCCTGCAGGTCAGTGCAGACCAGGACCAGGAGTGTTTTATAGTGGTCAGGTTATTTCATTTCTTGGTTTGTTTTCTTCCAGTTTCTGTCTCTCTAAGCAGTTCAGAGATGATCGCTCACTGTGGAGGAGAAGCTTTAATCAGAACAGTAAGATCAGGACTTATCAGGAGACTCTGAAGGGAGATCTGTTAGAATGGTGACATGCTAAAGAATTAGCATGTCAGATTGCTAAATGTTAGCATGTTAGCATGCTGTGAACCAACAGACTGTTGCCAAAAAACAATCAGTCTACATTAGATCAGTTACATCAATCAGTTACATCAATTATCAACAATTACAAAGTTCATATCACAATTTTTCGAGAGGAAAACTTCTTTTACTTGTTCAGTTTCATGAAATATTAGTTGGTTTATAAAGTGAACTGAGTTTTAAACCTGTTTTTAGTTTCATACCTTCCCTCACTTTGCTCAGTCAGAAGAAAGCTGTTTTTACCAGCTTTGATTCTTCATGTTTGGCTTTTTGACTGGTCCTTGAATGCCTCAGAAGTGTCTGATCTGGTGTTCAGGTGGGGACTGAATGACCAGCAGGAACACGTGAAGGACAGTGTGAGGCAGCTGAGTTTAAACACCAGCAGCTGACAGCAGCAGACTTTAGGAAATGGGCTGGTTCTCACTGTGGTTGCTCCCCCTGCAGACTCTGGACTTCCCTCTGGAGGAGCGTCTCAGTCTGGCAGACCTGACTCTGGCCCTGGACAACGAGCTGCTGGTGAGCGGCAACGGCATCCACCAGGCGGCGCTCATCTCCTACAAGAACGAGATCCAGCACCTGCAGTAGGTTTCCTTCAGGTGTATCACATGTGCAGACTGACGCAGTGTTTTATAACGTCACCTGAACAAAGAGCGTCTCCACCGACATCAGAACTCACCCAGGAAGCATGTTACGGTTCAGAGGAAACGAGCAAAGGCCAGGTATTTGATTCGGCTGATAGATAGAAAACATTTTCAGTCGAGGCGGCTCCATCGTTCTCCATCAGGTGTGAGGAAAAGCTCACGGCTGCAGGTTGAAGTTAGGTTGATCACCAGCAGCTGGATACCTGCTTCATGCAGCAGTCCAGCTGAAGTCAGTTTAACATTCGTATTGAGCAGCTGTGTGGAGACGGGGTTGAGCTTGTCAGTGGTTCATGGAGCTGTTCAGGAGAACCTGATTCTGTATTTCATAACTTTCCAGTTTATTGCGGTAATGAGAGGATTTTCTGTGAGTCGTGTGAATGCTGCTTGAAATGGAGTTCTGGATCAGCCTCTGGCCTGAACTACAAACCACTGCGAACGCTTTGTGATGTAAAACACAGCTCTGTTAGGATCTGTGAAGGTGATTAGCTTTGTTCTGCTCTCACTGTTGTCTGGTTTGCACCTCAGGCTGAACAGTATCTGGTCTGAATATTGACCGCAATATATTGATGACACTGTAGTGTCATTAAACCCGGCCGACGACAGGATGGATCGATAGCTGCCTCGTTAGCTAACAGAGGATGACATATAATTCTATAATTTTTCTGGTTTGAGGGAGCTAGGCTAGCAGTTTCCACCTACATCCAGCTGTTTTGCTAAGCTAGGCTAATCACAGAGAACAGGTATCTGAAACATCTGAGGGAGACAGATTTACATAGAAGACGGACGCTCTGTTAAACGTTAAACTCAGAGCTGCCTGTGCAGCACAGACTTCACTTTGATGCATGTTCAGGCTGCAGGTTTCCACCGAGGCCATCAGACTCCGGAGAGTTGGCCCGCAGTCATTTCCTGTCAGATCCACTGACCATCAACACAAACCAGTTAGCAGCTGCTGGGTCAGATTCAGCCAGGAGGTCAAAGGTCGAGTCCACATCAAATCAGCCTCTCTGGTGGTGATTAAAAAACACCCCAAAATAAACGATGCTGTTTTACAACCACAGCTGAGGTGCTGCTGAGCAAGGCAGGCCACCCTGACCACAGCTGGTCAGTGGTCACCAGTATCAGACTGGTTGTACTGGTGTGAGACTGGTTCCCACTGCTCTCAGTTCATTACTCGCTGTGTGCACAGGCCTGTCCTCTTACCGCACAGGCCTCTCTCCTCTTCTTGGCCATATTGTGTACTTTATTTCCAATCAGAGGAGCTCCCCCTGCTGGAGGGCAGCTGTGTGTGCGTAAATCAGTGCTGAAGGATTCATCTGGAGTCCAGAATGATGTTAGAAATGTTTCAGCATTTCTCTGCTTCAGATCAGCAGAAATATCATTTTCACACCACAGTTTTTTCCGTCTTACTGTCTTATCTTATCTTATCTTATCTTATCTTATCTCATCTTACTTCAGTTGAAATATAGAATCATTGTGTAGCTTCAAGGCTTTAGGGTTCAGGAAGAAAAATAAAAGTGTGTGTGTGTGTGTGTGTGTGTGTGTGTGTGTGTGTGTGTGTGTGTGTGTGTGTGCGCGCGTCCAGGGCGGTGGCGGAGCAGGCCTGCAGGGAGCGGGATAAGGTGAAGGCAGACCTGGATCTGGCTGATCAGAGGAACCTGCAGCTGGTCAGAGAGGTGGACGACCGCCACGCCAGCATGGAGACCCTCAACCAGAGCCGGATCAGGTCAGACATGCAGGTTTATGGTGGACAGCAGCTGCTGGAGCTAACGTTAGCTTCACTTCAATGCCGTTATAGACACAAAACTCCCCAAATTAGAAGCTAAACATATGTTTGCCAATCAGACTGTGGCGTTGACGAGCTGCTCTGTGATTGGCAGGGACCTGGAGCAGGACTTCCGTGATAGGCTGACGGCTCTGCGCAGCCAGTCGGAGCAGGAGAGCGAGGCTCTGCTGCAGCAGGTGGAGAGAGAGCGCAGCACGATGCAGGAGGAGCTGCAGCTGCTTCGGGCACAGGAGGTGGAGCTGCAGGAGGAGCTCTGCCGCACCACACAGGTGTGCACACATCCCTCACCTGCACAGGTTCTGCAGGTCGACACCTTACACATTAACTTTGAATGTTCTGTTTATATTGACTTCATTTTCTGATCCTGATTCAAGTGAGCCCAACTTTAAACATCTACAGCAGTAAAATGCAACGTAACATTAATGCAGATATGAAATGAGTAGGAAAACACTGACAGGGTACATTTTACTACACTGTGAGTACTTTTACTGTTCATACTTTAAGTCAGCGCTGATAATACTTACATACTTTTACTTAGTGAGGCTTTTTTATAATCATATTAGAAACACCTCTGACTGATGGAGTGTGTCATCACTGACCCCTTTGACTGATAAAGAAGATTTAGGATTTTTTTTCTCGTGTGTTTGTTTCTCTGCGACCTTCAGAGCAAACTGCACCGATGTGTCATTTAAAACTGATAACTTCAATTTTAGGCTTCTTCTGTGGTCTGTGTGGAGTGAAACTCCCTCTAATGTTCTCCATCGAGGGAAACAACAAAATCTGTGAATTATTTTATGTGTGTGTGTGTGTGTGTGTGTGTGTGTGTGTGTGTGAGTTCAGGAGAACAGTTGTATGGAGGAGGAGCTGACTGTTGTCAAGCTGAAGCTGAATGAAGCAGAAAGCTCAGTGAACAAACTGCAGAGAGACCTGGACCAGCTGCTGCACGACAAGGTAACACAACACAACACACAACTCAACACAAAACACACAACACAACACACCATTCACTTACCAGCTTCAACACGTCAGAGTCTTCAAAGCTGCATCAATGTGTGTTATTCAACAATCGATAAAGTGTCTCTGTGGTGTGAAGGTAGAGAATCGTCTCCGCAGCACCGCAGAGCTTTTAGCTCCTGGTTTTGGTTTGCTGCACATTTCCTGGTTCAGTGTTTGCAGCAGCAGCTGTTTGGTAAAGACACAGTTCACAGTCAGACTCAGTCAGAGACGAGCCGGTGAACAAAGTGCAGCGTTTAGCAGCTGAAGAGCAGATACTTCGCTCAGGAGGAGGAGGAGGAGGAGGAGGAGGAGGAGGAGGAGACCAAAAACAGAGCTGAAACAGAGAGAACGCTGGACTGACGTTCATCAGGGGACACAAACACGACTCTGCATCAATCATCATGTTGTTCTGTAGCTGCTGGATGTGGAAACAGCAGCTTCATGAGATTTGTCAGATGTTATGATTTCAGTTTGTTCTGCTGCTCAGTCAGCAGAAATCATTGATACCGAATCAGTCAATACTGTTTTAACTGGGATGTAAACCAGTATGAACGATGTGATGGTTTGCATCTGGACCAACACGTCCCCGCAGTCAGTGTAACATTAGTCCTCACAAACATGCATGTAGATACACGAACACACACACACACACACACACACACACACACACACACACACTCGTGGTGTAAGGTAACTCGTCTCCTTGTAGCTGGTAAATTATTGATGAGAGTTTTCTCTGTGACTTCATTTCATTCTTCGTCTCGTCCTCTTTACTCCGACTGATGAAGATGAGTTTTGATGCCGATGATTGACAGGTACATTAAACCAATCATCTGTGGTTGATTGACAGTTTGGCAGCTTGGACCCGGCAGGTGCTGGTCTGAGTCTCGAGGAGCGGTTCTCTGAGATCGTCAAAGAGTACGAGCTGCAGTGTCGGGTAAGAGACCGTCCGGAGCTGGAAGCTGTTTTTCTCTTTGTCATGTGGACAAAGAAACTTAAGACTTAAGAAACTTAAAGAAGTGAACTTTAACTGATTTCATGTTGTTTCATGTCCAAATATTCTAAAACTATGAGTGAAATTTTAGCTTTGACCTCTGAAGCTTTTGACAAAATGATCAAATCCTGTCTTGTAGCTGTCGAGCACATCTCTCAGTCTGAGTGGAGCTTGACTTCAGATGGTTTCACTTCTTTGTTTTCTCGGTATGAATCAAATCAGGTGACGGCAAAGTGAAGCACACACAGCTGAGAGAGCATGTTGAGTAGTGTGATGAGACGGAGACGTTTTAATGTCTGTTTTTGTTTGTGCACCTGAACCTGAACGCCTCGTGTTGGTTCAACAGAAAATCAAGGTGAGAACGCCTGAAAACACACGAGTCTGTTTGCTGATGTGTGTACTGTGTGTGTGTGTGTCTGTGTGTGTGTGTGTGTGTGAGGCTGCTCCTCTCTGATGTTCACTGTCTGCATTCAGACACTGAACAGTCTGAACCCTTTAGATCCACATGCAGACGAGGATTTAGATCCTTCTGAGAGCCTGTAGACATCACAGGACGGCTGCCTGAAAGTCACCTTAATGTTCAGTAAACTTATCTTTTTCTAAATGACCTGGTTTGTTTCAGCTGTTCACCGTTAAAAACAGGCAGCAGTGTATCAGTGGAAAGAGTGCACTGAGTGTGAAATGAATGCAGGTCAAAGTAATGTTCTCTGAAGTGATGGAAACATGACTGTGTGTGTGTGTGTGTGTGTGTGTTGTGTTCAGGAGCTGCGGGACAGAAATGATGAGCTGAGCTCAGAGTTGGAGCTGCTGAAGAGTCAGAGGAGTGACAGGAAGTCCAGACGATCAGCAGGAGACGCCGCTGAGGCTCTGAGCTGGACCGAACAACAGTCCATCAACGCCGAGTCAGACTCTGGTAACGCACACAACAACACACAACAACACACACCTCAGCTGGACAATAAACACTGAAGGGCAGAACACAAACACAACACACACGATTACACTCCTACTGAACATCCATCATCTGAGTACACAAACTAGACTCGGCCTGGTGTGATTGTTGTAAGTGATGTTTAACAACTAATCATTTCAGTATTGATTAATCTGAGTATCAGAAACTGGTAAGTCATTAAGTTCGACTCATGTTCAGTCTGTGAGATGCCATTTTTGAGACACAGGAAACATATTGAGGATGTGTGAGGGAACTCATGAGAAGAAGATGGAAGACCCTGGATGAAGAGCAGAAAGTGAAGTTTTTAAAGGGAAAATCTGGAAAGTTTGAATTTAAATAAGAAAACATTAAATGAAGTCACAGCAGAACAGCTGACAGCTGAAACTCTGCAAGAATTCAGTATCTGCTGAACAGGTTTGATCTGTTCAGGTGCTCAGAGGGACACGCCCACCGCACACACACACACACACACACACACACACACACACACTTCCAGTGTGCGGGGTCAGTGTCAGTTTGTCCGTTCAGTCTCATCATGTCTCACAGTGAGTCTCAGTTTTCTGTCTGAAAATCTCGTCCAACGTCCTGAATTCAGTCCTTTGTTTCACTTTAATCCAGGAACTGTGTCACAGCCTGCCTCAGTGTGTTAGCGTGCTCCAGTTTGTTCTGGTGTGTTCCAGTGTATTGCAGTGTGTTCCAGTGCGTTAGTGTGTGACAGTATTTGTGTGTGTGTTGTGCAGATGAAGCGGACATGAAGCGCAGCTCGTCTCCTCCGGTCAGGAAGAAACTGCAGCCGGCAGATAAAACTGGTGAGAAACAAGCAGCTCACACATCTACACACACTGACTGTAGAGCAAACCTGTGTGTGTGTGTGTGTGTGTGTGTGTGTGTGTGTGTGTGTGTGTGAGTGTGTGAGAAAAGCCGGCGTGGCTGAGTGTGACGTGCTGTGATGTCATCAATAACCAATCAGCCATTTTTGGATTACCGACTGTCACCTGCACAGGTGGTCTCCACCTGTTTATCTAGTGGACTTCAGTTTCAATATGGTCCGTAAACACTTCTGTGTTGTGGGCTGAGCAGCCAATCACAGGACATGCTGAGGCGCCGTGAGTGCAGTGTGGTTGTAGTGTGATAAATAACGTCGTACAGGTGCTGCATGAGAACAACCTGAAACAAACAGGACTCGTCCTGCTTCACGAGGGTCATGTGATTGGTTGAAGTGTTTGATCCGCCTGGAAGGAGCCGAGCCGTCAGCACAGCCTGCAGATCTTTTGTCTGGCCTTCGGTTTGGTAATCCACCGTCTCTCCTCCTGTCTCAGCTCTGTGTTCATTGGACAGCGTCTCCGGTCCGGCTGTCAGCATTCAGACTGAACTGGCTCTGGAGCAGCTGAAGCAGAAACACAACCAGGAGCTGCAGCAGCTGCACATCCAGCTCGAGACGCAGGTAACGCAGATTATGTGCGCTCAAGCTTTGATTTGACGCTGACATTTTAAAGTGAAAATAAAACTCCTGCTCCTCCTGCTGCTCCTCCTCCAGGTGAACTACTATGAGCGCAGTCTGGAGCTGATGAGACAGAGCATGGAGGTCGAACGGAAAGACATCTCTCAGGCCTTCAAGGTAAAAACGTGACACTTTGTGCATTTAGACGTATTTGATGATTAACCACAGCCGTCATAGAACCAGCCCTGATGTGTTGTTTGGTGTCAGTGTGCAGGCGTCTTTTCACTGACGCTGTCAAATGTGACTCTGTAAACAGATAAACTGGGCTGTAAATCTAAATGTCTGTGCTGTCAGTGATGTCTTCCTGTGTGCGTTTGGTCACATTGCGGCTTGTCTGTCTGCCAGCTGGAGATCAGCGAGCTGGAGGAGCAGAAAGGTCAGGCGGAGCAGCAGGTGAAGCAGCTGAAGGAGACGCTGGACAAACTGCAGACTCAGATCCAGCATGCAGGAGGAGGAGGGTGGAGCAACGAGCAGGAGCGCAGGTGAGGAGGACAACGCGACAGAGCGTGATTGACCTTTCTCACTCATTCGGATGTAACTTGACAGTCTGCCCTGGGTTTTGCCTGTCAGGCTAGATGGTGGAGTTTGTTGGGCTGAGTGCAGCCTGACACTGGGGCTTTACTGTTTCTGGTATTTTGTCCATCCTGCTGATCCAGCTCAGCAGCTGGTTCTGGACCACATTGACGTGTTCCTCTTTTCCCAGAATGCAACGCGAGCGGGCGGAGCTGGAGCAGAACTTTGCCAGAGAGATCAGCAACCTGGTCCAGAGACTGAGCGCTGAGAAGGATCAGCTGGAGGCCGAGCTGAAGCTGAAGATGGACCAGGAAGTGATGCTGGTCAGGTGGGTGGTGACCTCACAGATGTGATTTTTTTTTCCCCTATAAGTCTTTTAAGTTGTCACAGTTGTACAGAATGTGTACCAGTGTCTCCGTCAGTCAGTATCTACCCCACCCCTGCTCATCGAGTCCAGGTGATTATGTTTAGCTGTCAATCGTCATCATCGTCTCCCGATAGGAGCTGCTGGGAAGTTGTGTTCAGCTACACAGTTTAGAGTCTGAGAAAGTGTTTGAAATACTAGATCCTGAATGTTTCTCAGCTAAAACAGCCGGTACAGATGGATCAGTGAAGCTGATTTTAAACTTACATGTATACAGCATAATGTTAAACTAGGGCTCTTTATTAAGATAAAGAACTACTCTGACTCTGCATTACAGTCATTTGATCCATAGTTTAATACAAAAAAACGCCGAATGTTGCATAAGAAATGTGAGAAACATGCAGGTATGAGTAACACAGGCGGATGATTCATGTTTTCATCAGTTAACAGGAAGTGTGAGTGTGTCTCAAACAGCAGCTGTAGGAGTCATTCACACACTGTCAGTATCTGCATCCCACTGTATGGAAGTCACTGTCAAATGAACACTGTGCAAGCAGGGAGGACGCAGAGCAGCAGCTCTCTCACATGAAGCTGCAGCACGCCGAGGGTCAGCGCCACCTCCTCCACCAGCTCCACCAGGAGCGACAGAGGCTGCAGGAGCAGAGAGGATACTGGGAGAATCGGCTCAACCAATCAGAGCAGGAGAAGGTGCGGTGCGAGGAGAGAGCTGAGGAGGAGCAGGCCAGGATCTGCAGTCAGTTCTCCTCAGAGAAGAAGAGGGTGGAGGAGGAGGTCTCCAGTTTACAGGAGGTCATACAGAACTCCCATCTGCAGATCAGCCAATCAGAGGCCAGTTTAGAGGAGTTCAGAGTGCTCTGTGGTCAGTTAGAGGATGATCTTAAAGCTTCTCGTGGCCGCTGCTCTGAGCTGGAAGCCAGACTGGAGGAGGCCTGCACTCAGCTGGAGGAGAGCATCACCTTCCTGGAGAGTCATGAGGTTTTAAATAAACGCCTCGCCTCAGAGAAGAGCTCCGTGGAGGAGGAGCTGCAAGTGATGAAGACCAAGGAGGAGCAGCTCCTGGTTCAGGTGACCCAGCTGAAAGAGGAGCTGGGAGACCTCCAGGCTGCGTCCGACAGCATCCTGCAGGACAGGGAGGTGGTGGCCGACAACTGCAGCCGCCTCTCCAACGCGTTCGTCCAGCAGCAGGCCCAGCTCAGAGCCAGAGAGCAGACCGTCAACGCCCTGCGGTCAGAGCTGGAGGCTCTGCAGGAGGCCATGAGGAGCAAAGCTGACTGTGTCTCCAAACTGACTGCTGAGCTGGACTCGCTGAAGATGGACCGCAACAGGCTGATCCAGGACCTGAAGGACCAAGCCATGGCTGTGGACAACCTGCGGCTGGAGCTGGAAGCCGTCTCTGAGGAGTTGGACAGGAGGAGGAGCGCTGAGGCGGATCTGCAAGAGGCTCTGAAGCAAGAGCAGACCAGGACATCGCAGCTCCAGTCCAGTCTGGTTGAGCAGAAGGAGGAGATCTGTCGTCTGAGCCAAGAGAACGGGACCTACACCCGGCTGGCTGACCAGCTCTCCACCCAGATCGTAGAGATGGAGGAGGAGATCTCCACGCTCAGAGACCATCTCAGAGAGCTCAGCTCCCAGCTCAACGGGACTGCAGACCTGGTCCTGAACCTCAGGAGGCAGCTTAACACCAAAACCAGTGAGGTGGATCGGCTTCGGGGTGAGGTGGCGGACGGCGCTGATCGCTTACGTCAAACCAAGGCCTCGTTTGATAAGCATCGCGGCGACGTTCAGCAGCTGACCAACCAGCTGGAAGCCAAGGACGGAGAGCTGGACCTGACCAGAGAGCAGGTCCTCCAGCTGCAGCAGGCCCTGCAGGACTCCCAGAACCAGCTGAGGACAGCAGAGGAGGACTTTGAACGGGAGAAAAGGGGCATGACGCAGCAGCTGATGGAGCTTGAGAAGCTGGTCCTGGCCCTGGAGGAGGTGATGGACCCGGCCAGTCCACACAGGTTTGTGGAGAAAAGCATGAGACCGACTCCGAGATCCAAAACCCGGTCCGAATGATGACTAACCTCCATCTGCCGCCGAGTATTTGAATGACTAATTGCATCCATCATGTGACTGAGATGTTCACTCTTTTCCACAGGTAGAAGCTGATCAGTCGCCCACAATGCACTGCTGCAGGCTGAACCTTTAACTCTTCACCTCATCTCTAACCAAATGACAAACGCATGACAGACTGTTCATAACTCATGTTTCTGTGTCATCCTGTCCGCCATCACTGTTGTCTTTTTATGTTTTCTTTGTAAACTCAAATATTTGCTTCAATTCTGTGTTGATGCATCTTGTTTTCATTACCGTACAAACTTTATCTGACACGATGAAGATGAGAAACTACAGATTCAAGTCCTCAGTTCACTTCAAATAACTAACGAGACACATAAAAACTAGAAAAGCTGCAGTCTGCACTTCTAAAAAATGGCACTTAAAACATTTAAAATAGCTGAAAGGGCCTAAGTGAAGCTCTGTTTAACGTTTGTTGTAGAATGTTGTCAGCCGAGGTCCAACCAGTGATCAATGATCAGCAGCAGTGATTGAATTGAGGAGATGATGAAGATCTCCTGGCAGGACGGGAGCATAAATCTGAGTCATCTGCATAAAAATGGACATTTACTCAGATTCAGACGCAGACAGAGGAACCATCCGGCATGTTGCTTGAAGCAGACTGAGGCCTTCAACCACCTGATCTTTAGATTCCCAAATTAATCACTTTCTCAATCAGTGTCATAAAAAATCTGCACATTTAAATCAGCACAGTAAATTCTTCAGAATCAGGTTTTTAGTCTCAAACGTGTTTCATCATATTTCAGTAACATTTCGAGCGTTTTTTTATGTGTGATGATTTATTTCAGCTGGTTGAAGCTGTTGTTAGAGGTGCACTTTGTTTCTGACTTGGTTTGATGGCTGCAGGACTCAGCTGGAGGAGGTTCGATCAGAGAACGGAGCTCTTCAGGAGCGACTGAGCGTCCTGCAGCAGGAAGTCCAGAACCTGGAGGACGATGTCGCCAAGAAGAGGTGAGAAAACAGAGTTTCAGTTTTCATGTGCAGGTCATTTGTTCAGTCAACCTATAATCATTCATGTGATTCTTCAGTAGTCAAAACTGGACAAACACTGGATTTGAAACCATTCTGCCACTAAAGGTTGAGGTTTTTGACAAGTAAGATAAATAATATAATTTTATAATATGCTGCTGCTTCTCTTCTTCTGTCAGGAGGAAACTGGAGGAGATGGAGAGAGAACATGAGAGGAGCAGAGAAGAAGAGGAGAGGCTGCACAAAGAGGTGAGAAACTGTCCTGTTGAAAAACGCTGAGTCATGTAATCCTTGACCTCTGACCTCTGAGGGAAGGCTGTTTCATCTTCCTCTGTGTGTCTGCAGAACTCCAGATATCGTGAGGAGGTTCTGGATCTGAGCAGCAGGAACCTGCAGCTCAGCAACGACAATGCCGAGCTGAGCGCTCGTCTCCGTGCCGACCAGGAGTCGGTCCGGATGCTGCAGGAGCGCCTGGCGATGGTCTCCAAGGAGCAGGAGGAGGAGGGGGCTTCAGTGAGCAGTTTTTACTTTGCTTTTCCTTCATTCTTTCCTCATGGACTTCATTTCCAGTTTCTGCTCTTACTCCAAAAAAGACAATATTCCCATTAAGCTGTTTACATGACCCACATGGAATTATTTATTATACATAATAGAGAAATATTGGTGAACGTGGTTGTTGTGGTTTCAGGTGCGGCGGCTGCAGGATGCTGCGATGCAGCAGGAGAGAGAGAAGCTGCAGCAGCAGGCGGCCTGGACGCAGGAGAAACAGCTGCTGGAACGAGAGCTCGGCTCCTACAAGGAGAAGGTACCTCAGCACATCCATCTTTGTTACGTCCATCACTGGTCTCACGCAGCAGATCGTCACAGGTCTCCAGGTGTGGAGGACTTTTAGCTCCTGGTTTAGGTCCTGTGGCTCTGGGTTACTGGAACGTCATGTCTCTATCAGTGGACTGGACCAGGTGTCGTCACACGACTTAGTGGTTGTATATGTGGGCCGATGTCTCACCATTTCGTAACTGGACCCTGAGTGGAGATGTGAACATGCTGAACTTTGGCCTTCATCTTATCTGACTGTGTGTCAGTGTGCTGACAGCACTTCGCTTTAATTTAAGGCTTTTCTTTCAGCTGGGTCGTCTGCCGGAGCTGGAGGCGGAGCTCAGTGGCGTGACGCTGAAGCTGCAGTGGTTGGAGGAGGATAAATCCAAACTGCTGAGAGAAGCCGACGACCGAAATAACAAGGTCACCTCAACTCAGACTGTAACAGCATGAAGCTGCAGAATCAGCTCAGACCTGAACGGTCCTCTCACTGTGATGTTTGCCTCCATCAGGTGGAGAAGCTGCAGCAGTCGCTGCTCTCTCTGGAGTCAGAGGCCGAGCTGCTTCGCTCTCAGCTCCACACCGTCAATCAGGAGAAACTCGGCCACGCCCAGGAAGTGAGCGACCTGCAGAGGAAGCTGCATGACGCTCAGAACAAGGTACTGAGAAACAGGAAATGGTGAATCTGAAGGTCTTTAGCTGACTTCCTCACTGTAGACCTACAGACAGGAGCCGTCCCTGTGAAGTCTCATGGTGTCCAAATCCCATCTTTGTAAAATGAATAATATATAATGACGTTTCTCAAACATTTACTTTTTCAATGTGAAAAGTTTAAATTCTTCATGCCTTTAAACAGAGAGCAGCAGTTTGGGTGAACTGCTTGTAGACATGTCCGACCTGTGATGACTGGTCAGATGTCAAACTGGACAGACCTGACTGGACCTACTGGACCTCCTCCAGCTCATCAACTGTTACATTCACAGCTTCCTGTCTGCTGCTGTTGTGCTTGTCAGGTGGAGGAGCTGGAGACCGGCGTCAGGAAGCTGATGAGGGAGAAAGAGGAGCTTCATCGGGCTCTGGAGGAGCAGGAGGAGCAGACCTCCATCACTCTGCAGGAAGAGTCCCACAAACTGAGAGTACAGAACCAGGAGCTTCAACACAAGGTACCAGACACCAACCGGTGAAAGCTTTCAAACAGCTGAAGACTGAACGTGATCTCAGGTCACTGAGGCTGCTCACACAAACAGAGGTCAGTGATGAAACTGCTGATGTTTTTCAGCTGTCGGAGCTGCAGGTCCAGGGTCTGGAAGTCCAGAAACTGACCCAGGAGCAGCAGAACCTGAAGTCCAAACTGAATGAGCTGGAGAGGGAGCGGACGCAGGCTCAAGACCAGGTCAGGACTCCAGCCGACGCAGTGATCTGACAGTAAACGCTGAAATCAGAGGTTCATAGTCAGAACACGTCCTCGTGTGTGCAGGTGCAGCGGGCCGACGCAGCTCTCAGTGTGGTGCAGGCGCAGCACCTGAGGCAGCTGCAGCAGCTGCAGGAGCGGGCGGGCGACGGCTGCAGAGAGCAGGTGGAGCAGCTGCAGGCCCGGCTGGTGGAGGAGCAGAGGAGGAGTCAGCAGCTGGAGGAGACGCTAAGGCTTCAGGCCCAGCAGAGCAGCTCCCAGATCAGCATGAAGCAGGTAAACACACAAAGGTCAAGGTATTTCACACGTGAACTTAGCGTTTAAGCATGCTAATGTTAGCATGTCAGCATATTACCATGTAAACGCAAAGTGCGTGTGGTGCGTTCAGGATCAGCATGAGAAGGCGATGTCCACCCTGCAGCAGAGGATGGAGGAGCTGGAGACCAAACTGAAGGGAGTCCGCCTGGTTCTGCAGGAGAAGGTCCAGCAGCTCAAAGAACAGGTCGGTCTGCAAACAGGTTCTCCGTGCACACCCCGTCCACATAGTTTTGGCCACACTCTTACCATTTTGTGATGTGTTCTGTCTTCATCTCGTCTGCAGCTGGCGAAGAACACAAAGTCCAGCATGTTGTTGAAAGATCTGTACGTGGAGAACTCTCAGCTGATGAAGGCTCTGCAGGTCACTGAGCAGCGGCAGAAGAACGCGGAGAAGAAGAACTTCCTGTTGGAGGAGAAAGTGAAGGCGCTCAACAAACTGCTGAGAGAAATCGTCCCCGCGTCGCTCGCCACGTAGCCACTGAACGAGAACAGCAGCTGGTCTGAGATCAGTTCCACTAAAGCAGCTTCAACATGGAGACATCCAGTACGCAGAGAGGCCCAGGGTGTTGTTAGCTTAGCTTAGCACAATGACTGGAAGCAGAGGGAAACTGCTAGCCTAAATCTATTCTAGAGGAAAGAAGTCTGGATTCAAAACAGATTTCAGAACAGATCAGACATTCAGACAGCAGACGCCACCTGAGGCCTGAGGGAGCGTTTGAACACCTGCTGGGTGATGAAGACCATGAGAGGTGGTTGAAAGCTGAGAAAGGAGCTCGTTCAAGAAGAAACCTTCACCCTCAACAGATGCTGCAAAGAACATATGCTCATTTTCTGCTGATTGACTAATTTAATGAGTCATTTCAGCTTAAAAGACAAACAAATCTTTGCAGGAAGCTTAAGCTGTGCACCTCAGCCCTTCAGAATAAAAGCATGCCATCGTTCAATCATACTAAAATCATCTAAGTAGTCATTAAACCCACTGAATGAAAGCACAAATGAACAATCTGTCTGAAAAGTAAAATACTTCATGTGACCTCTGATGTCCTGATCAGCCAATCAGAGCGGAGTATGATAAAGTTCAGCGATGAAACACTCACGTATAACGATTGTCTCGTCACACCTCACCTTCCTCTTCTATCTGGACAGAAGCAGATTTTATTTTCAAACATGGCTCATTTTTAAAGCCTGTGTACAGAATATTTGTTGGATCCACATGAGCCTTTAGGGCCACCGTAGTTTCCTGTGATATTTTACAGAGCTCACTGTCAGCATGTGTCGCAGCATCAAGTTGCAATTTCAACCAAACTACATTCAAATTATCTTGAATTTTGTTTCTGTGGGAGGAAATAATCTGTCTCTGATCAGAGCACAGAAACAGCAGCCAGGTGTGTCTGACTCACAGGTAAAGGTGTGCCAGGGTCAGTGGCCTTTCAGATGAGTCATCACCAGCCTCACCTGTGTTCAGCAGGTGTGAATCTGTTTCCCTGAAGCTGCTTTACATAAACTGAACTGCGGTTTTTTTAGGATGAAGGAAAACCAGTCTGACCCCACACACACACACACACACACACACACACACACACACACAAACATACATGATGTGAATATTCAGCCATGAGGGATTTACCTTTGTTTTATATATTTTATGTTCTTTTTAATGTCAAAGTGAGACTTTTATTGTGAAGTTTTAATGTCTGCAGGCAGCTGCTGTCCTGACCACATGTTTAGTTTTCTGGTTTCTGTTTCAGTCTGTAGTTTTTCCCTCAGAGTGAGACCTCCTGCTCCTCCACTCAGCTTCTTGTTCAGGTACAACAAACCAAATCACACCTGTCTGTGGACCAAAGTGTGGGACAGACAGACAGACGTCATCACTGTCTTCTGTCCACCGTGTATGATAATGTAACATGAAAACCACATTAAATTATCTGTTTTTATGGCCGTGTTGTGATTTCACATCGTCTTATTTTTTTGTCTTGAAGTCTCTGAAAGGTGAAACGTAGAAACCTGCAGCTGAACGCTGAGTCAGCAGCTCGTTATTCTGAGCTCAGCTGAAGCCTCAGTCTTCAAACCGTCATCAAGACGTTTGACTGCAGCATCTGTGAGAACTCGTTAGAAAAAATTATTTAGAAAAAATATTTAGAAAAATCTTTTATTTTCACATCAGAATATACTTTCAGACTGTTAGTTGTGTTCAGGGAAAACGGGACTTCTGAGCTTTAAAATCAAACGCCTGGCAGATCGATCAGTGATTGGATGAATCCTCTCTGACGTTATGACGTCAGGACACAACGTGCTCCAGGACGCCCTGACGAATCAGCTGCTCACATTTCCACCGCGGCAGGAAGTGCTGTGGACAGAGAGCTGGATGTTAAGACGACCACTTCCTGTTTGATGAACAGCTGCTGTGTATTTGGATGAATCATTATCTCTACAGACCTGCAGGACTACAGACCTGATGAACGACTGAACTGAAGTAAATATGTGGGACGTAAATTAAAATGAAAATGATTTGTCGTTGGTGGAGGTGACGGCAGCAGAAGAAGAAGCAGCTTCCTGTTCTGACCTGACTGTTCTTCTTCAGCAGGATCACCGTTCCATCGTCGATCTCAAACTCGCCGTGATCCTTTAAACACCTCACCTGGAAAACACGATGATGTCATTGTCATGTGGTCAAAGGTAAACTAAACAGAGACGTCAAAGACGAGTCTCACCTCGATGTAAAGACTCTTCGGAGGCTTCATGTCCTGAGTTATGTCCAGACCATCCCCCCCACCCAGAGACCGCATGAAGGAGGCCAGAGACTTTTTATACTGACTGAACCACTGCACCTGAGACACACACACACACACACACACACACACACACACACACACACACACACAGACTTAATGCTGATAATCATTAGTTATTTCTTCATGAGCTTTTTGTGACAGAAGTGAGTGAAAGCAGCCTGAAAACAACACCTGTAACGTGTCACATTCACGTTCACGTCAGGCTGATTCAGCAGGAAGTGATGTCACTCACCTCCTCTGCACACATGTGGAAGCGGACGTTAGCGGGCAGCACGCTGCCGTACTCCCATCGCAGAGCTCTGATCCTCAGCAGACGGTCGTACCTGACGGGATGAAAACGATTCATCTTTAATAAACAAAACAAAACAAAACACATGGGTCACGTGATCAACAGGTGAACAGCTGTCAGGTGGTTACAGGTAGGCAGTGAGGCAGCGCTGGTTCCTCAACAGGCAACAGTGACGCAGTTTAATGGAGGGAATCAAGTCAGCTCGACCCTCAGCCTTCGCCTCGTTACTGGAAGAGAGAGAGAGAGAGAGAGAGAGAGAGAAAGAGAGAGAGAGAGAGAGAGAGAGAGAGAGAGAGAGAGAAAGAGAGAGAGAGAGAGAGATCATCTATTTGTCCTCTTCAGTTTGTCCCCTGTTCATGTGGCAGATTACATTGGACCACTGATTTCCTAAACTAGTTCATTTTATATCTCCTGAAAACAAATAGCAGCTTTGATTCAAAACAAACAAACAAACAAACACGTTTAACTTCCTGTCTTGTTTTGAAAATATTAAAGTAACCTGTCTTTGTTTTAACACCTTTAAAAACAGACAAACCAGAACCAAAAGTAAATGAAGCGCTTGTCAGGACTCACACGTCAGTCTGGTTCTGTTCATAAAGAGCTTCCATCTCCTGCAGAACCTGCCGGAGTCCATCCTCCTGAAACAAGACCACAACATGAACCACATCCCACCAGAGTCCACTAACCCTGATCCATCAGGTCCAGAAGCTGCCATGAGACCAGTCCGGGCTGAACCTCAACCACCAGCTGTCCAGCCAAAGTCTTTTCTGTTGAATCTGAACTTCGTTCAAAACTCATCCCATCAACAACAGCTGGATCACTCGGCACAGTGTAGATTCAGCACCTGGCAGCATTACACGGTGAACAGTATCAACTCTTCATGTTACTCTGTCGCCAAATTAATTACTGAAATTTAATAAAAAAAATTAGGTTTGGTGAATTGGGTTTCTGCCGAAATGTTAGAGCTCCGACGTTTTGTATGTTTCAAAGATGTCTATCTGTCTTTTGACCCGCAGGAAAACTTCAAAATGTTGGATTTTTAAATGAAGATCGGAACAACCGATAATGTATCTGGGGGGGTCACTCACGTTAAAAGCGGGCAGCTGTCCGTCGCTCATCCGGTGAAGTTCTCTGATCAACTCGATGGCTTTTTCACAGAACATCGCGACACCGTTAAACACAAACACAACAAACAAAGAAACAATAAATTAAAACTTTATCCAGACATAAAACTTCTGACTCTCACTGAGCCAGTCAATTCAGTTTCGCGGCAAAATCCGAGCTCCGTATTATGATCACGTGACAAGATGGCGTAACGCTCCGGCTACCGCGTTGGGACAAACATCAAACCAACGGAACGAGCTCTCTCTGTCGCCCAATTTTAACACGTTTTTTGAGTTCGTTATGCAGTGAAGCCGCTTTATATCAACCAGATTGAGAGGTAAGGATGTGTTTTTAATTCATTCGGACAGTGTTCAGTGGAAACGCGCAGTTTGTCGCTGTAACACCACGGTTTTAGTAAGACTTCCGGTTAGTGAACATAGCTGCCTCTGCAGCAGCCGGTTAAAAAAACCCGTCAGACAGCTTCCACTGACGGCAGAGAAACCAGAGACGACACGAGCCGTATCCACGGACTGTGTGTGTTGTTATAAATCTGTCGAAAAGTGGGACATTTAGTTTGTTTGTGTCGCTGTTCTTTTAAGCAGATTAGCTTCTCTGCTAACTTCGTCGTGTTGTCCAATGCTACATTCAAGTTACTTGGGAAAGGAAAGTGTCTCTGAAATGGTAAATATTTATTTGTTGGACATTTGTGTTTTGATTTGCGGAAGCGAGCGGAGTTAAAAAAGAAATGTTTGATTATGTCATAGAAAGACCTGGAAAGCACGAACACGTTGTGTTCAGGGCCGACCCCTCCTCTTCCAAACATTATAAATTTTATTAATGTATATGGGACAAACATAAATGTCATCATTTCATGCACAATATCAGATTATAGCTTCAAACTCATTCACTTCTGTGGTGTGATGGCCAGTCAGAGTAAACGACAGCACAGTAGCAGACAGCAAAAACAACAAACAAAAAAGAACGCACAAGGCACAAACACATCACAAGCGTTTGTTAGTGACGTAAAACAAGTCACAGAGATCAGAACATCTACACAATGAGTGACATTCGCTTTTAACAGACTTTTTTAATTGTCTTTGAACGTGCTGACAGAGCTGCAGCTCCTCACCTGTACACAGGTGTTCATTCATTTGGGTTGTTTCAGGTGAAGCTGACTGCCTGAAGGCAGAGAGGCGAGTTGGTACAGTCTGTGAAATAGATTCTGGAGGATCTAACAGAGTTTACTGAGCGAGGAGGAGCCAAACATTTCTGATGAGATTATCAATGTTTGTTCAGATCAGTTTGACTCTTTCAGTGTCTTTAGATTGAAGTGAGCTCATCTTAACTTCAAAGTTTGTTCCTTTAACATTCATTAGTCTGCAGCTAAGTGGCTCTTCTTTTCACACTGAAAGTGACGATTTTTCATTTTATTCACGGTTCAGATTTAACAGAGTACATTTACTCAAGTACTGAACTGCACTACAAACATGATGATGTTACAGAATATGATGCATCTCTTTACATTAAACCCAGCAGGATAAGAAGAAGTTCAAATGAGCTCAAAAGTAAAATGTAACATGCTGACTCCAGTCTGGCTCACAGATTGTCAGGTCATCTGGTAAAACATGACGTCTCAGAAAACATCTCTGCCTTCATTTTGAAAATACTGAAAAATAGCGATAAAGCAACTCCACCTGGTAACTCTCATACCCTTCATTTCACTGTAACCCCACTCCACAAGCTGATGTGATTGGTTCTCCCTGTTATGTTATGTACGTATGAAACGCTGGCTGTCTGAATCTGTGTTTGTCAGACTGTTATTGGTCCACTGCAGTTCCACAGTGGAATTGCTCAGCCATGAGGCAGATTTCACTCATGATATTCTCGTAGCTTTAAAAAAAAAAAAAAAAACATAATGACATGTTACATCTTAAAGACTTGATTTTCATTGGTGGGGTGTGTAGTTTAAGTTTACGAGGTGCACTTTAAGGCATCATGTACTAGGTCAGTTTTTTCCAATTTCTATAAACCGGTTTTGTTTTGGTTGTCGTTGCTCCGACCCTCCCCAGGGGCCGTGGACGCAGCACAGCGAGACCACGTGGTTGTGTTTCCGCCCTATGATTGGCTGCGGCAGCTCGGTGCTGATCAGCGGCTCTCTGCGGATCTCAGTGCAGGCATAGAGCTCGAGGCACAGCGGGGAGTCAACTCCGTCCTCACCGGCTCTCAGCGCTCCATCGCCCGGCCAGCTAACGGCCTCCTCCCCGCTGACAGGCCCGCAGACACGGGTCGTCATTCAGTCGGCTTTCCTCCTTTTAATAGTTGTTTTTTAACGTTTCCAGTGATGCGAAAGCGGAATAACTCGCTGACTGCGGAGCATGACAGCGGGACCACCGGCACTCTGCTGGACAGCGACCCGGACCTGAAGCAGCGTCCCGGCAGTGAAGCAGCGGGGCCCGCAGCGGGCGGCCGGCAGGGCCCGGGAGCGGAGGGGAGCATGGGGAAACCATTCAGGAGGTAAGACCCGGACCGGGACCGGGACAGGTGTTTTAGCACCTGGACTGTCTGTCTGTCTGAAGAGAAGATTTTTCTTTTTTAAAGACTTAAAAACAAAACATAATAATGGAAACACCAAAAAGCACCAGTTTAGACCAAAATCTGAATTATCTGCTCATGTAAAGTCAAGTAATAGATTGTTGTAACAGATGTAGAATATAATGATGTAATAGAATCGATTTTATATAAGAAGAATCAGAAAACATCAGTATGTTATGATGTGTTTGCTGCTGTTTGAGGCAATTAATGTAAACAATGAAAGATCAAAACAGGAATAAATAATTAGAATTAAGAAATAAATAAGATTCATTCACAAATAGGATCTAAAATAGTTTTTAAAATAGGCAGACATAATAAATATTGAATATTGAAATAATTGCAAAGTGAAAATGAATAAAGTCTGAAAACTATTTCCGGTTAGCAAACCGCTAATTTAACTGCCCGATGATGTTAAACAAATTCAAAAATGCTAGTCTGTATTAAAAAGTCAAAAAGACTTTCGTTGTAGTTTTCCCATCAATGTTCAAACCAGAGAAACGTGTGATTTTATTCACGCTAACACTGCCTTTCATTGGTCGCCTGTCAGTGACGTCACAGTGTGAGACAGGCTGTAGCTCAGGAGGTAGAGCGGTCATCTGATCAGGAGGTGGTTCGATCCCTGGCCTCGGCAGTCCTTGGGAAGATACTGAACCCCAAAAAAACTGCCCCCCGATGCTGTGCCATGGGTGTGTGAATTCATATGTACGTCGTTTTGGATAAAACCGTCTGCCTTATTGTAACTGAGACAGGAAGTGGGCAGACGCGACTAAACATATCGTGAATAAAACTTTAACACGTGACCTCATCGTGAACATTTCTACCCGAGTCACATCAGATAGATTTTTATCTGCTGCAGTGTTTCACAACGATCAACTCCCATGATCCCACGCTGCTTCAGGACTTCACCGAAGAGCGTCTTTTGTTATTGTTTTGTTTGAGAGACCCCTGGTGGCAGAAATCACATTCTGTACCTTTAAATATCACAACTGCATGTTGACCCAAACCTGATGACATCAGTTTGACTGGTCGGACTGGTTTCACTGAGACTGACGAGCTGGTCGGACCAGAACCTGCTGATCCCCCTCAAACCGACGCACTGACATCAACAGCTTACCTGAGCAGGTGTTTGTGTTGCAGATGGAGTTTAATTAGACGTCATATCTAAGCTTACTGCAGATACGTTGGAATCAGTGCCTTTGAGGTGAGCTTCCATCGCAGATTTTCGATTGTACACATGAATAAAGTGTCCTGATCAGCGTTTGTCTGTACTCCTGTTTGTGGAAAAAGAAAACAAAAAACAGTTACTATCGGCCGATATATCATTAAACTATTTTCTCTATACTTCACCTGTGAAGTAGCCCGGCCCAAAACCCAAAAACCCTCGTAAACTGGAGCATTTGTTGCTTTTGTCCAGATGAAACACTGAAGATGTAACGTGTTGCAGTGAGCTGTGGATGAGCTAAGAGGTGGATTTTGTGATCTTTAGACAGAGCCAGGCTAGCTGTTTCCCCCTGTTTCCAGTCTTTATGCGAAGCTACGCTAACTAGCTGCTGGCTGTAGCATTTATTTTTCTGCATCGAATACTTTTACTTTAAATACTTAAAGCACATTTTTGTGATTGTACTTGCATAGTTTTACTTCAGTAATATTTTCAATGCACGACTTCGACTTTGAACAGAGTATTTTTACCGCATAGTAATAGTACTTTTACTCAGTTACCCCAGTGTGGAGGATTTAGTGGCATCTAGTGGTGAAGCAGATTACAACGACTGAACAGGCCTCGCCTCGCCTTTCTGAGCGTGTTGAAGGAGTCAGTGTTGGGTTTGTCCTCTCTGGGCTCCCGTAGAAACATGGAGGACTCTGTGAAGAGCATGATTCCTGGTTAGTACGTTGATATTTTTGTATACTAACTGCTGTAACGGTGTACTATGAGAGTAGTACGTAGTACATGTATGTGTACAGTGTATCAGTGTGTAGTGTGGCTCTGAGGCAGATGTCATGTGATAAACACCTTCAACAGAAAACCAGAAACAAACGTGTGAAAGACGAGTTTTTCTCATCTCACACCATAAAGACAAGTTGTTTCTTTCGTTTCTTTGCTCTTATTTTGGTAGTTCTGTCCCTCCTTCCTGTTCAGACATGTTTTTCACATAATTTATGCTGGTATCGGGTGACTCTGAGGTCATGAAGGCGGCACCAGAGGTCAGATGATCAGACAGGAAGTGAACAAACAGTTTAAGCCACTTTACTGAACTGGTTCATCCATCAGACTCTGCTGAGTCGCTTCCTGCTTCACCTTTGACCCACTGGTGTGTCAGTGTTGCTTCAGAGCAGTGAGACATGTGATGATGGTCAGCACGCATCAGCCTCTGCTCAGTAAACTGATATCAGACTTATATTTCACATGTTTGGCAGCCAGACGTGTAAAGGCAGCGCTCTGCTGCTGCCGTGCGTCTGTCAGCTTCGCTCTTCTTCTGTCTTAATCCTCATTAGCGTAGCGTAGCAGCTTACACGCCGACAGAAGGTCAACCTGCTGAGAGAAGACGCTGCGCTGTCCTCAAATTAGGAATGAAATCTGCATCTGAGCTCCATTTATACTGTCTGAGGTCAAATAATCTGATCCTGAATGTTAGCATGTGTGCTGCGAGTATGATATATAACACATACATGTACACAGAGACTGCGAGAAGAAAAAAAAAGTTAAAGTTTGACTGAAATCCGAATGCAGCTTCACAGCTGAGAGTGCGTGGCTTCGGCCTCCTCTTCATCACTTCGCAGCTCACACTGAGATGGATTTCAGCCTGTAAGTCATTTCACAGACAGTTATAGCAACAGAAGCCCTAAAAATAAAGCTCTGATTTGTGGTGGAGGCTGAGTGGAGACCAGCGGGGTTTGTCTCTGATGCTCAACTTCCTGCTTCGGCTCCACTTTGTTGTTCTTATTCTTATTATGAGCACAGAGGAGTCGGATAAAACATGATGTGTGCTTGTAAAGTGACGGCGGTGATTAAAGTCATTAAAATCAGCTCCATGTCGCAGCATTAATGCAGCCGTTCTTTTTCTGTTGCTGCTGTCTGAGTCTTCACATTCTGCCTCTTTGAATCAGGTGACACATCTGAGTCTCCGTCTGCAGATTTAACGTTCTCGGCCTCCTTTGAACAGACGTGAAGTCCAGATTTAGATCACTGTCGTGTGAAGAAGTAACTGACAGGAAGTGACACATTTCAGCTTCAGTGATGGCGGCTCGAGGTTTTGGTCCTGGTCCGTGTTTAGTAAAAAGTACAATATCTCTCTCAGATGTGGAGGAGGAGAAAGTGACATGAGAAGAGGATACTCAACTGAAGTACAAGTACCTCACGTTTGTACTTCAGTACTTGAGTAAATGTACGTTGTTACAGAAACATGCCTGAATATTTCAGGATTAGTTTGTCTTTTTCATGTTTTTATGATTCGTATGTTTTCCTGAAATCGTTCAGCTCTAACTGTGACTCAGCACCTTTTTGTCATGATGTCACACTCTGTGAGAGTAACCAGGTGACGGCAGCACCTGTGCAGGTTACGCAGCAGGTCGTCTGTTGTGTGGTCCGACAGCGTTGGTTGTGATGATTCCTCCGAGTCTCTGATGGAGTCTTCAGCTCTCAGACTGAGCGTTAATGGCGGACGGGAAAGAGGCTGCTGGTCAGATCTTCAGTGAGAGTTTTTCTGCCATCTGATTGTTTTCAGCGCTGTCAGTTCAACGTTTGCTCTTCTTCTGTCTCCGTGTTCTTCCTGTTCTACCTGCAGAAGACGTTCTGCATCTGTCAGCTGTTGTTCCTTTGATGAGGTTTTATCTTTATTGTCTATTCTGAGCACTTTTGTCTGATGTGATCACGCTTCACGTCACTGCGCCTCGCTCTTTGTCACCACAATGAATCTCACGCTGTTGGACACGTACCTGACCGCGTTAACATTGGGGACAACAGCTGGACGGGCCGATGAGACGCCCTCACCTACAGGGTCCTGGTGGGTCCTCATCAGTAAACTTACCTGCAGACTGTTGTGATATCCAGCAGCCTGAAAGGTGACTGGAGAGGAAGGAGAAGAAAAATCCAGATGAGCTGTGAGACATCACCTCTGGAGCAGATGTCCACGGTCGTCCTCACCCAACAAACTGGATGAACTCACGTGAAGAGCTGAACGTGGTTTGCTTTACAGAGATCCTCATGCAACCTCTAACAGGATCTGTACTACAATATACTACAATATACTGCAATCAGAGTGGAGGGACGAGGACAGCTCATTCATGCAGACCAACCCGTCTTAACGTGTGATTTATGTGAACACCTGACGACCCTTCAGCAACATGTGGACTGAACCTCAGCGGGAATGTCCCTGGAAATCTGAGCCCTGCCACCATAAAGAACAGCTGTGGTCGGATGAATGTACACAGCAACTCGTCCAGGAGACATTTTCTGTCAGTCCTACCAGGACGCTGACGAACTCATGGACTCTGTCCCTAACTGAACTAAAACTGTCCCCACAGAATAAGTGGTGGATATCAGAGCAGCAGCGTCTCAGTGACAGGACGGTTGCTTTCTGTCGGGTGATATTTGTTCTAATGAAAGAACAGTTCAGGGGCAAAATCTTTAAGGCAAACACATCGAAACACATTGATGATCAGAGTCTGAACAGATTTACTGTAGATTTACACTCTGGACTGAATATGATGAGATATTCAAAGTCTCCCTGCACAGACGTCGGTGGTCATCAATGGCGGTGATGTTCCTGAAAGCCTTTCTAAACCAAAGCCGAACCAGATCACAGGCCCAGGCGGTCCAAGCCGTAAGACTGTCCACTAAATGGAGTTCTTGAAAGGTTGTTTGGGTCCCACCTGGACGCACACGGTGTCAGATTTATGGATGTTCTTAATAATCAGTCCAGCGCCAATAAAGGTGCAAATGTGCCAAATGACTTTAGGCCTTCAGCAGTGACCTCCACTGTGCCGCCATGCTAGATCCACTCCAGTTAGCATGCAGAGCGACAGAAGCACGATGCTGTGCTAAATACAGTTACCAAACTGCTTGTGCTGGTGACCTGGACTCAGGTGGCCTCCCTGTAGGTGAAGCTGCCCACCTGGCTCAAGCTAAAGCCCTTTAACTGTAGCGTCTCCAGAAATCAACGTGGTCACGACAAAAGAGTTCATTATCTGCACAAAACAGGATCTAAAGACAGTCTGAGGTGATGGCCAGCATGTGGAACCTGGAAAACTTAAAATACATTGGTACAGTTCTGGACTCCCAGGTGAGGAGGAGGTGTCGAGGAGGATCCTGACAGACAGCTGCCATCCTCTCCTCAGCCAGGTTGAGCCTTTGAGCTCCAGGAGGCGCGATAGAGAAATCCTTCATCCCAAGAGTCATCGGAGTGTTTTAACTTGAGTGAGTGATGAGATTTAAGACGCAGACATGAGAGTTTGCTGTCAGTTTGTTTTAGTCACTGCTGCTCTGGTGTTTGTTGTTGTTTCTTGTGTGTCGGTGAGCACCTGGTGGACAGTAAACACACATTCTGTTCTAAACAACAACACAACACATGCTTGAATCCTCTGCTGAACATGTGCATGACCGTCAGTTCTGGTGTCTGCCTTTGCTTTTCTCCTGACTGACAGAGGTTCAGTGTGACCTGCAGTCTTATCACTATCACCCACCTCCTCCTCCACCTCCTCCTCCACCTCTCTGCGGTGGCTTCACCTCTGTGTGACCTTCAGGTTGCAGCACTCAGTGTGACATCAGCTAATAATACTGCAGGCTCGCTGCCAGCTGCTGCTGAGCTCCCTGCAGCTGAACGCACCGCCGACTGACCGTAGACACACACACACACACACACACACATACACGTGTACTGACTGACTGTGTGTGTGTGTGTGTGTGTGTGTGGTGCAGGGAATTAATCTCCCTCAAGTTCCTTGACTGGAAACTGAGTTCCTGCTCAGTCAGGATCAGATCTGAAGGACACAGCAGGAAGGAAACACGACTCCTTAATCACAAAGTTTGTTAAAGGTTAAATGTTGTGAGTGTAACTCTGCGGTGTGTTGAATCGAGGACGAGGAACCAAATTTTAATTTACAGCAGGCTCGTGTTTGATGAGACACTAGACACTTCTGGTCTAGACAGGAAGTTAAATGACAGTAAGACCGGAGAACTTCCTTGTTGCTGAAAAGCACAAGATCAGTTCCTGCTCCTCAGACCGTGAACTTTAGCTTTTAATGGATTTTCTTGCTGCTGTTGAGTGTTTTCTGACTGTTTGTTGACTCAACTCGAGAAATCAGTCTGACAGTTTTACTGCGTCACCGTCAGCTTTTACTCTGAGCTCAGATAAATCAGCACAGATCTGCAGTTTAGTGCACAAACAGACAGAAAGTGTCACGTAAACAGCATTTTCTGATGAGCTCAGCCTGAATACGCTGAGCCAACGGTCGCATGGAGGCGTTCTGTGCACACAGCGTTCAGAGCAGCGTTATCATCCACGAGCGCCGCGTTAATGTGAACACGAGGCAAAGCTTTCTGTTACATTTCACTTCAGCTCAAAGTGTTTTCACAGATTTCATCATGTCTTTAAAGCACACTTCATGAGGACCGAGTGTTGATCCTGGTGGGACTCCGCAGGTCCCACAGGTTGAAGTGTCCTGTCGGATTACAGGTTCTTTGTCTGTTCAGGTGGAAAAGTGATACATAAGTGCAGTAAAATTACACGAAGAGAAAATGAACAAATATCTCGACTGATGTTTGATGGTTTAAAATCGTTTTTCCAGATGAAGAGTAACAAAAACATTTTTATGTTCAGGTGATCAAAACATAAAGAAATCAGAACTGTGAAGATTATAAGACGACAATATTGCTGTACTTTTACTGCATGAAGCTGACAATACTACTGTACTTTTAACACTGATATCTTTACTACATAAAGCAGAGAATACTACTGTATGTTTACTGCACAAAGCTGACGGTACTGCTGTACTCTCACTGCTGATACTTTTACTACATGAAGATCAGATCAGTACTTTTACTGCTGATATTTAAAGTAGGATTTTGGATGCAGAACTTTCACTTCTATTGGAGTATTTCTCTTAATTGCAGTATTGGTGCTTTTAGTTCAGTAGTACTTGGGTACGACCCTGATGGCGTGGAGCTGCACCGTCCTCCGCCCTGATGGTGAACAGTGTGAATAAGGCGCAGTGGGAGCTGATGATCAAACTGTGTTCTGTGCTGTGGGACACGTAGTTTCAGCTTTGCTGCTGCCGCTCGTCGAGCTTCAGACTGTTTGAATGAATAATTGAAGTCCACAGACTCCGGATCCACTGACAGCGGGGGCACCGGCTCAGCTTACCGCCTGCTGGTCCTGAGAGGCCTCGCCGGGTCCAGCGCTGATCTGGATCTCTTGTGTCTCCTCAGGTTGGGTCTGGTGGGGAAGCTGAAGAGGATCTTGTTGTGGCTGCTGGTCGTCTACGTCTCCATCCCCTTCATCATCAAGCTCTGTCCGTCCATCCAGGCCAAACTCGTCTTCCTCAACTTCGGTGAGTGTTTGAGTCAGAGCGAATGGAGGCAACTGTGTGTGTGTGTGTGTGTGTGTGTGTGTGCGCGTGTGTGTGCGCGCGTGTGTGTGTGTGTGTGTGTGTGTGTGTGTGTGTGTGTGTGTGTGTGCGTGTGTGTCAGCGGGGTCAAAGGTCAGTCAGACTAATAAAGACGAGTGAAACCTGAAGCCTGTGTGGGATTGGACAGGGACATAGTGATTGACAGCTGCTGTAAAAGGAGATAAGACGTGACAGAAGTGTGTCAGTCAGCAGTCATGTGACCTGTCATGTGACCCCTCCTCCCACAGTGAGGATGCCCTACTTCATCGACCTGAAGAGACCCCTGGACCAGGGCTTGAACCACACACACAACTTCTACCTGGAGCCCGAGACCGGCCTGAAGATCGGAGTCTGGTAACACACACACACACACACACACACACACACACACACAAGCTTCAAAAGTACAATATTTCCCTCTGAGATGTGGAGGAGAAATACTCAAGAACAGTACAAGTACCTCAAACCACAACAAGCAAATGTCAGCAGGATCTCATGTACCTGATACCTGTGTGAGCTGGTGGTCTGGTGCACCATGGGTAATGAGGTGTCCCACATGACTCTGTGTGTGTGTGTGTGTGTGTGTGTGTGTGTGTGTGTGTGTGTGTGTGTGTGTGTGTGTTTCAGGCACACAGTTCCTGCTCAGATGTGGAGAGAAGCTCAGGGGAAACAAGGCGGCTGGTACGACTCCACGTTTCACTCCTCCCACTCTGTCATCCTCTATCTCCATGGAAACGCAGGGACCAGGTGAGACACACACACACACACGCAGCTGTCAGTGTTATGCTCGTGTGAATGTGTGTGAATGTGTTTGACCTTTGACCTGTTTGATAAATGTGTTGTTTCTCTGCAGAGGAGGAGACCACAGAGTTCAGCTGTACAAGGTAACACAAGTGCTGGAAAGTAACTAAATATATTACTTAAGTACTGCACAAGTACCTCTGATTTGTACTGTTTGTACCATTTTCTGCCTCTTTATACTTTGGCTTTACTGCAGCTCAGAGGCAAACACTGTTCTTTTTCATCCACTACATTAATCTGATGAATTTAGTCACTTTACAGATTCAGATTAATACAAAATATAATCCAATAAGTATAAGTACTCAGGTGTTTTACTTAAGTACTTGTACAAAACTTGTACAAAAGTGTTAGTATCAGCTTGTAGTTGAAGTACCAACAGTGAAAGTACTCATTGCACTCGCTGAGTGGATCGTTTCAGACTCACATGTGATGTTAATGGGTTGTAATCAGTGATGCGTTCAAGTGTTCATCAGATTACTGTTGCTGCTGCAGCAGCTCATGTTAGCTGCCACTAGAGGGCAGAAGACTGAATTCCTCTTCTGTCTTCCTTCAGGTCCTCAGTTCATTAGGCTACCATGTGGTCACATTTGATTACAGAGGTGAGAGAAAGCATCAATCAATCAATCAATCAATCAATCAATCATGTTTAATCAGCAAAGCTGTCACCTTTGATACTGTCAGTACAACTCTGTGTGTGTGTGTGTGTGTGTGTGTGTGTGTGTGTGTGTGTGTTTAGGCTGGGGGGACTCAGACGGCTCTCCATCAGAGGGGGGGATGACATCAGACGCTCTCTTCATGTACGATTGGCTGAAACAGCAGCTGGACAACAAAACGCCGCTTTACATCTGGGGACACTCTCTGGGGACAGGGTAACACACACACACACACACACACACACACACACACACACACACACACACACAGTTCAGCAGCTGTGAACTTCTGAATCAATCTGATTGTTTTGTTTTTCAGAGTTGCCACAAACCTGGTCAGACGGCTGTGTGACAGAGGTAACACACACACACACACACACACACACACACACACACACACATCAATGACATGTTTCAGTTTAACTGCGGTGAAAATGTTCTGTGTTTAAATGCAAACATGAATCTGAATATTTGACGAAGCGCGACGTCAGTGTTGATTCTTGTATTTCAGGAAGTCCTCCTGACGCTCTCATCTTAGAGTCTCCGTTCACCAACATCAGAGAGGAGGCCAAGAGCCACCCCTTCTCCATGGTAACACACACACACACACACACACACACACACACACGCACAGCAGGTGTAGGTGTGTATTGGTGCTCAGTGTGTGTGTGTATTTCAGGTGTACAGATACCTGCCAGGCTTTGATTGGTTCTTCCTGGACGCCATCACAGCCAACAACATTCGCTTCGCCAGCGACGAGAAGTACGTGACCTCCAGCTTCTTCCTGTTTACAGCTGCAGTGACCTTTGACCTCATTATTCTTATTTTAGAAACTTTTTATACCTTTTTATGAACTCAAAACTTTTTCTCAACCGTAATCTTAATGAACTCAGGAACTTTATTTAGGAACGACTGTAGAAGTTCAGGAACTTTATTGAAAATCAGCTTTTTAGAAACTGAGGAACAAAGTTTTCCAGATGATTTTTTTATGAACTCGACTATTTTTTTCTAGACTTTTATTTCGAAAGTCAGGAACTTTTTCAGAAATCCAGAGTCTTTATTAAAAATGCAGGAACTTGGGAGTGTTGAGCTCTGAAACAGTCATCTCATTACCAGCTGATTAGCTGCTCACACTCACAGCAGCCTGATCAGAGGACTGTTTCCACCCGAGTACAGCTGGTGACCTTTGACCCCGCAGGATTTTTCCACTACCACTGCATCTGTTCAGTATATCACACCTAGAGGCTGTTAGAGGAACTGCAGCTGTAACTTTATATGAAACTCTCCATCATTCATACGTATCAAGTGTGATGTCCCTGAATGCAGCATTAACTGTGTGTCTGTCTGCTCAGTGTGAATCACATCAGCTGTCCTGTGCTGATCCTCCACGCTGAGGACGACAGCGTGGTTCCTTTCCACCTGGGCAAGAAGGTAAAGACCTTTTTTCATGTTTCACACGACCACAAAGACGTTTTCACAGTGTGATCAAACTGTATTTCAGTTGTTGCAAAATAAATCAACACTGCAGATGAATGGAAGCTGCTTGCATGAGGACTAACCTCCTCCTCCTCCTCCTCCTCCTCCAGCTGTACCACATGGCCTCCCAGTCGAAGAGCCTCAGCGGTCACAAAGTCCAGTTTGTTCCTTTCCCCTCTTCTCTGGCCTACAAGCACAAGTTCATCTACAGGAGCCCAGAGCTGCCAAACATCCTCAGGTAACAGCAACACATCCACCACCACAGAAAATCAATAAAAAGTAATTTCATCTGAATGAGTGTAAAGCAGGAGAAAGTGGAAATAATTAAGTACAAGTACTTCAAAGTTGTACTGAGGTGCAGTACAGTGGACATTCAGGTAAAAGTACCTCAACACGCATCAATGGACAGATTCAGACAAGTCAGTAGAAAAGTTCCCCAAAGTTGACTTTGACAGAAAAGTAGATTTCCTCCAAATTTCCTTCAGATTTTTAAAAGATTTCCTCCAAATTTCCTGAAAGTTTCCTCCAGATTTCCTCCCTCACACACAAACCTGCTCGTTGTTCGTGTGAACTGAATCGATCTGAAATCAGTTTGTCGACCTTTGGTCTGTTTCTGCGTCGCTAACTTTCCTCTTCATGTTTCGGTTTTTGTTGCAGTGATTTCTTCGGCACAGCTGACCAACAGACGGATGATTCAGCCTGAACGCGCACACACACACACACACACACACAGTTTACTGCCTCACACACACTCCCTTAACGTACCGCACACACACACGTTACTGTTTGTTCTCCGGTCGGACTGAGCATTCTCGCATGAACTGAACACGAACACATCATTCCTTTTCTTTCCGCATTCCCCCCACACCGACACTGGCATCGCTGGGCTGCCGTGGATTCACCCAGACGAAGTGTTTTTAGGTACAACAGAGCGAAGAGGAAGACGACGGTCAAACCCAGGAAATGAGAGATCTCAGTTTTTATCTTTTTAATATTTGGCTGCCGTTGGCTCGATTCTTTACAATCTGTGTGATTTCATTTGTGCTTGTTTCTGTTGACGCTGTTACTCTTCGGATCATGTCGTCTGCCTGGAGGGTTTCAGGATCCGGTTTGTTTTTAAAAAATGTCTCAGTTTGACGGCCTGTTATGACTTGAACTATGAATTAAATATTTCTTGTTTTATGTAGATGTGGTTTTGGTTTTTGGGTGGTTTTGGCGTCTTACCGTCTGTTTTACTCGACAAACGCTGCGTCTGTGACGGCAAGTAAAGCGTTACATAAATAAAAGACGACATCGTCGGTGAACAAGTGGAGCAAAAGTTTATTTTCAGACACGAGTGTTGACACAGAACTTCATGAGGCTTTTTTGAGTGAGTCTGACTTTGATGTTCAGTAAACATTGATTCTGGAGGGACCACATTACATTACAGCTATGTCGCGTTGGACAGGTGATCAGTCAGCTGCTCATTTAGCCGCTGAGTGGTTTGTTTTGGGTGTTCAGACTCAGCTGTGATGGAGACTTGATGCTCCTCAGTGTCGGGACTCAGACGGCGGTTCGACTCCCCAGATCTCGCGAGCGTACTCAGAGATGGTCCGGACGCTGGAGAACTTCCCAGAGGCGGCGATGCTGCGGATCACCATCTCAGTTGACTCTTTGGGGTTCTGAAGGGAAACAGGAAACACTGTTCATGGATGTTTCCTGGTTTGACAAAATATCTGCTTCTTTGATAAAAAGCTACAAGACGCCTGTGGACTACAACTACCATGGAGACTGTCACCAACAAACAACCAATCACAGAGCTTCACACTGACACTGTAGATCAAACATTCACTGAAATCAGTTCACTAATTTTCTGATTTTCGGCTGTTCATATTATTTCAGTTTCCTAATGCTTTTAAGTTCTGTAGTAGTTTTTTTTTGTATACTTTGAAATGTTAAAAGAGAGAAAAAAATGATCAAACCCATTTGCAATGATAAACTGAATATCTTTCTACTTGTTCATCGCAGGCTTTTCTGACATTTTAAAAATCAAAGAATTCATTGCTGAACTGAAAATAATCATCAGATGGATCCACAAAGACAGAATTGTTAGTTTCAGTCCCGCAGAACTACAGAGTGTAGAGGCAGAGGAACTCATTCATGTGTCCTTGAATGCACCACTGACAGGAGTCCCTGCTCCTAAACGCATCACCACATGAAAACAGCTCAGCACAGACACACACACACACACAATAATTAGTTCATACCTGCAGCTGCAGTAGTTCAAGTACTCAGCAGCTTTACTGAAGTAAACGTACAAACACCACAGAGTAAAAGTACTCCATACATATTCCAGGTGTGGACAGGTGAGAGAAGATGAGGTCATTGATCATGTGACATACAGTCTCACCTGCTCGTTGATCCATTTCACTCCGCTCTCCGTCGTCTCCACTTCGCCATAGAAATGAAACGGCAGCACGTGCGAGTTCTCATCCTTCATCGCCATTTGCTGCCATGTCGTTCCTCAGTCCACCACTGAGAGGCGCCAAAGTTCCACATTTCACACCTTAACACACCGTCAGCGTCACAGAACAGGTGATGATGATGAGGAAGATAACGAGCACCTGCCAGACGACCAAGACCTCCGTTTCCAAGACCAGCGTCCTCCTCCAACTCCTGCTGCTCCTCCATGTCCAGACCCACCTGCAGACAGACAGACAGACAGACAGACAGACAGACAGACAGTCAGACAGTCATCAGTCTCTCAGATATAAATCATCACTAACTGTTCAGAAACACTTTTCTAACGTGTGCTGTGTTCATGGTGAGTGATCGCTGATCAATAATTATCAGTAGTGACATCACATCCTTTTTCAGGACAAAAACAACTTATAAAACACAGTCAGTGTTAGAGACCAGACCAGGTGACCAGGTGAAGAGGTGACCATGTGACGGCTTCTGCTGCTCCTACATTGGGGTCCGTCTGGCAGTAGTAGCTGGATGCGGATCCAGCGGCCCACAAGCTGGTCCCGGACCGTGTGGGCCAGAGCGAAGTAGTAGTTCCAGGGAGTTACTACGTTTCGGCCCTGCAGGTGTGGTTAAAACTCTGCTTGGCGTCCACCACATCTTCGAGCTCCGGACGCTGATCTGCTGTCGCCGCACCTGATCGGTCAGCGGCGAGGTTAACAGTTATGATGCTGCAGAGAGTGAGGAACACCTGGCAGGTACAGCGGGAAGACACGCCCACTTTTAAAAGTCTGACGGAGGGACGGGCCTGCATGGGCAGGGGGCGGGGTCATCTGTGGAATGTCTAACAAAGAGTTTGAAGCAATGAAGAGATGTCTCACTCCGACACTGCTTCTGAGCTGCAATTTATTTATTTATTTCAGTGAAAGATGTTCATAATACTGTTTATATGTTGTGGGTTATATGTTTATATTCTAATGTTCCTCCTCAATCAGATCGTAGCAATTCCAGTTTTCAAGTTAAAGATGATCCTTTACATTAATGTATATTTCCCTCAAATATTTTTCATTTTCAGAAAAAAAAAGTCTGAATATTTTGCTTTGCTTCACAGTGTAAAAAAATAGATAACATTAAGCCACAGACACAAACACCGTCAAGACAAAAACGCACTATTGTTTAAGTGTTGAAAATCTGAAATATAAAAAATATATGTGTGTGTGTATACCCTCATATTGAAGAAATTTGGCTCTTTTTGCCACCTGGAAATTAGTAGCACAGAAACTAGATTTGTCCCTCCAGAGTCCATCAAAAGGTCTTGGTCTCCTGGGACAGTTCCTGTGGTGAAAAGGTTGTTTAAAAAAAAAAAATAAATAACCTCACTGCTGCTCAAACCCATCAAATGTCTCCTCACTGTGACAGCAAAGTGATGGTTTAATGTTCAACAGAGTGACTCATCTTTAAACAAACTATCTTTGACTGTCTGCGTCTTGACGTCAGAGCCGGAGCGCCAACAATTCGGGTCGTACTTCCGGGTTTCGGAATAAAACGCTTCCAGTCAGAGAAAAAGAAACTTTTCCTCCGTGTTGGTCCTCTTGAGGTTTGAGGTGTTTTCCGGCCTCAGGTGAGTCGGCTCGCTCAGAGCCCCTTCCTGGTGCTGCAGGTGACTTCCATGTGTTGTTTAATGTGCTGTTTGTGCGGCAAAAACTGCGGTTTGAGTTCCATTTCTCACAGTTGAAGTTTATAACGCGTGTCTTTGCAGCTTCTGTCTGAACCCGCCCGACCCTCCGGCACGTGAACCCGGTTCACCTTCAGCAGGTCTAGACCAGCAGGTAAAGACCCTCTGTGAACCGATTTGTCTCCAGATCAGCAGATTCTGTGAGTGTGGTTCCACTAGAGCAGCTGGTTTTACTGGTTTTACTGGTTTGACTGTGGGACTCCAGCAGCTGCTCAGAGCTGCAGTTTGTTTGTTTGTTTGTTTGTTTGTTTGTTTGTCACAGTTTGTTTAACCAAATCAAACAGAAACATGGAGGATCATTTTACTACAAAATAAAAGCCCCATTCAGTTGAAAACTGCTCAGACATCATTAATCGATTTCACATCTGACCACTGGTGAAATACAACTGAATACATTTACTGTAGTACAATAACTGTAGTTAAGCATAAACTAACAGATAACTTGAGTATTTGCACTTTATGCTACTTCATACTTCTACTCCGCTACATCTCAGAGGTACTTCATACTCCACAACATTTGTCTGACAGCTTTACTTCCCGTCCAGTGAAAAGCTTGTATCTCCAGATGTGTTGATGTTGAATGTTTGTAATAAACTGAAGCCAAATAAGCTTGATGATCTTATAGAATATGATGCGTTGCTGTAGATTAAACCAGCCAACAGTGTATAAAGTAGATCAAAGGAGCTCAACCTTTTTACAGAAAAGCATCAGATTGTTACATTTAGAATAATTTGTGTGTTTGATGTTAGAAAATACTCATTTTAAACTGAGGTGAAGCAGAAACAAAGGAACAAATGTCACTGTTTGAGAAAACGGCTTAACTCATTTACCTAAATGAAATGATGTGTACTTCAGGACCGGCTGGTCTGGTGTGACTCTGGTTCTGGTTCACGTGTTCCAGCAGGATGTTGACCACGACTCAGAAGCACCGGGACTTTATCAGCGAGCCGATGGGAGACAAAGCGGTGACGGCTCTGTCGGGGATCGGAGAGATTCTGGGGAAGAAGCTGCAGCAGCAGGGCTTCGACAAGGTGGAGGAAACACATGAAAACACACTTTAACTTCACTTTCATGCTTAAACTTTAGTGCATCATGTTTAAAAAAATTATCTAAATCTAAACGTCTAATTAGTTTTATTATCAGTTCATTTGCAGATTATTTTCTTGATTACTTAGTTGTCAAATTGTTCAGACCAGCTGTTTTGGAAAAGAACATGGTGAAACGTCCAGTTTCAGAGTCCAGTGTGTGTTTGTTGTGTGTTTCACGTGTTTCATGCGTGTTTCATGTGTGTTTTCAGGCCTACGTGGTTCTGGGTCAGTTCCTGCTGCTGAGGAAAGACACTGAGCTTTTCGCTGAGTGGCTCAAAGACACCAGTGGAGCGACCTCTCGTCAGGCTGAATCCTGCACTCTGTGTCTGAAGGAGTGGTGTGACGCCTTCCTCTGAGACTCCGCCTCTTCCTGGTCTTCCCCAGCTGGCTCACTTCCTGCCTCTGAAGCTTCTTTCAGAGCTGATAACTTAAAGCGTCTCTGCCGCTGCTGCTGTTAAACGTTTTCGGGGGAACCTTCAGCCTCCTCCTGCTGGCCGGCTGTGATGTCACAGTGACCTGACAGGTGGTTGTTTACCTGTTTTATAAGCTTGTTTCATTGGGGAAAGTTTACATCGATAAAAGCTTCATGTCCAAACAGTTTGTCTGTTAGCGTCAGTGCTTCAGAGCTCTAAGACAGCTTTTAGCTGGTGATGAGCTCAGTGTGGACGTGAGATGTGTTTCATTCAGTTTCTGGTCCTCTGGTCAATTTATGATCCCTGAGACTGATCCTGAACCCTTGGAGGGTCTTCAGCGCCTGGTTTAAAGCACAGATCTAAATACTGTCTAACGCTGCCAAACCATAGAAAAAACTGACGTCCAAAGCTGTGTTAGCGCCCCCCTGTGGCTGTGACCAGCACACTCCTTAAGACTGCTGAAACAGAAGCTAGACAGGAAGTGATGTCATGACTTTGACTCAATTTGGGGTAAATAAACCTCGGAACATACTTAATATAAATCACTGGATGTAAATAACAAGCTCCGTGTAAATGAATTGAAGATAGAAACTAGTTTCTGTATACGTTCACTCTTAAAAAACGTACTTATCCTGGTAGAAAAACAAAGTTCAGGAAGAACAGCTGTACAAAATGCTAACCTTAGCATGTTAGCATACAACGTTACACACCAATGTTAGCATGTAAACATCGGCCATTAGCTTTAGAGGTATTCTCCGGCTAAAGCTAAACCTAAATCTACTTGATATTTTCACATTACTACAAATGAAAAATATCCATTTTAATGGACTGAGATGGAAACTCAGCCTGTTTTCTTCATAACTAAGAGGCAGCAGTCAAATTATAACAAAAACTAGGCTAAACTCATGCTAACGTTAGCTAGCTTAGCAGATCTCAGCTTTTAATTCATGCACTTTTGATGCTGCCTTTATATTCAACTGTATTAAAGAGTATAATAATGTATCATATTCATTTCAATATAAATCTTAATAGTTCACATTAATACAAAAGTCAACCAACAAATAAATTATGAAGCACCTTCACTCTGAGGTTCTTCAGACTCAATGAATGGACGGCAGACCTCAGACCAGCTGCAGAGTCTTTATTTAGCTGTTTGACACCCGCAGAGCTCAGAAACACATTCAGGTCTGTTTATTGCAGAGTTTGTACCCAACACACATCCAAGTAAATATCAAGAAGAGAATAAACGGAGATCCTTCAGAGTAGAAAACAATCAGAGTCGCTGTCGATGGAAACTGAACATATCAAGTTAAACATCGTGAGGTCAGAGACATGAATCCAGTGTCTTTGTTTACTGGTTTAACTGGGACAGAGGAGCAGACTGGATTCAAACCCACTGAGTGTTTCCTTCCACCTGTGATGATCACATCAAAGTCTAAACACAACAAGATACGAGGTTTTACATCTGATTTACTGTAAAGATCTGTTTGTGCCAGTTGAGACTTGACAGGTTTTATCAGAGCGACAGTTTTACTGTAGATATGATTCTCAAAATGTAACGCTCTGTAAAATATGAACCATGGAGTCTCTGGACAGTTCAGTCCTTAAAGATTCCTCCTTAAATTGATGAGTAAGTAACCAGAAATGGAGCCAAAAGGAGCTGTTTTCATTGGGCACATATTCAGAACTGGAATTGTCTGAAAAATGAATCTGCTGTGTTGATACTGGATTTAATCTCCAGTGAAGAGCAGCTTCAGGTTTGTCTACACACTGACAGACATGAAAGTCAGCTCAAGGTTTGTTTCCTGCTGCCATTCTGCTTGGTCTGACGGGGTGGAGGGGCCCTGGAGGAATCTGGACTCGCGGTGGTCTGAAGTCTCGGCTAACCCTAACCCGTTTGGCAACAAAAATCAGGAAAAACTGTTTTTGGTATAAACATCAGTTTCAAACATTCACCATCAGTACAAATGATCAACAGATTCGATATGTAAGAACAAACTGTTATCAACCTTTAAAACCCACAACGTTTACAACAAAATACATGAGAAGAAATGAAACATATGAATGAGGATTTAAAGATTAAGGGAGGTGAAAAGGGAGCGTTTTCCCGGCTGCTGATGATTAAACTGTAAGCTGATCACGTGCGGCCGTCAGCTCCCTCCGAGTGTTTCAAGCCTGGAGTGTTTCCATGAGGTCACCTTGTTCAGAAAAAGAGGAGACAGGACGACACAACTCGTCCTTCAAAGCTTAAATATGAAGCAGCTGAATCCACCTGAAGAGTCTGTGGAGGTGGAAGCAGCGGAGCGTCTGATTGGACGTTCAGCCGCGCTGACACGCTGTTCAGATGTTTGTGAAGCCTGACACCTGCTGGTGAAGAGCAGGTCCTGAAGTGTTTGTTTATTAGCAGCGCTAACAGTTCACTCTGGATTGTTTGTATTTATTTCAACCAATCCTAATTGTGCTGGGCGGGACTAAGGGTGCAGTGATGGTGCCCTGGTTTTGAAACTTGGTGGAAAGTTTGACGCGAGGAGGCGAGTGCTGATGTTAAAATGGCTAAAACCCTCTAAAAGAAAACAGCTGTTCGCCTGTTAATCGTACCGTTAGCGACCAGCTCAGCACAGCTACGTTCAGCACTGAGCAGCGTGATGGCTGCAAGCTCAGAGGTTGCTGTTTCCTGTTGCGACGAGGATTTTGAAAACCATAACATGCAGACAGCAGATGGGCCTGTGATTGGCTGCCGGTTAAAACACAGTCATCGTCTGGTGAGTCAGGCAGGTCTGCTATTGGCTGGTCTCTGGGTTTAGGTGACGTCCACACTGCGTCTGAACTACTTTAAGTGCTGTTGACTAGTTTCATCTACAGCAGTTTCACTGGACAGCAAGGAATCTGAAAAGTAACTAGTAGCTAAAGCTGTCAGATAAATGGAGTAAAAAGTACCTTATATTTGAACTGAAGTACAGCAATGGAGTAAATGTACTCAGTTACAGTCCACCACGGTACAGCTGTCAGTGACATGTAGGTTTCAAAAGTTCAGTTTTTTCTGAACATTTTAAAGATTAATGCAGCGTCTACACAGGAGGGTTAGCGTTAGCAGCACGTTAGCAACATATGATGCATTCAGACGCAACACGGTATAAAATCATCTTACTTTAAAAAGGTCAGCTTTGGATTGGGATCCGAGTGACATCATGTAAGACCAGCCAATGGGATCTGCAGATCAGAGGCTGCTTTTCACCAGCAGGTTCAGGCTCCACAGATCTGGAGATTGAGGTTTGGGTACTGTATGAGGTCACCATGGGTGTGGGGGTCTTCAGGAGGTCCAGGATCTCCTCAGAACATTCAGGATCTTTCTGTTGTGAACTTTATCACAATCAAAAGCTTCAGAGTTTCTTCAGGGACTCAATGTAATGAAAAGTTGCTCCAAGAGCCCAACTGGTTTCCACCTGGTTGATCGTCCTCGCCAGCTGCAACACACAAAGAGGACAGGTCAGATCCTGGTCCAGACTCCGGTCCACACTGAGGTCCACACTGTGGTTCAGACTCTGATGTTCCTCACCTTGAACTGTTTTTGTGGGGGGAATCCAAGCTCCTGCAGCAGGACTGAGATGTAGACCAGGTCCAGACAGAGGAACGGACTTTGTGGAGGACTGACGGACAGACCGCTGCAAACTGCAACCACAGATGACAGATTACATCAGATGTTTATATCACCAAACAGGAAGTGAGTCCTCCTGTGTTCAGCTCCTCGTGCTCCTGTAAATGAAGCTGTGAACCCACTTCCTGTTCATCGTCATCACAGAAAGTAACTGAGTACATTTACTCAAGTACAGTTCTGAGGTACTTGTACTTTACTTTTTGATCATGATTGATATATGACTATACAGTACTGCTGTACTTTTACTGCTCTTCATTGGTGTGAAACCCAATCAACATTGAATATGTCCGTGGCTTTCAAGTGAACAGACAAACGCAGGTTAGAAACTCGATATAATTTCCGGTTATTAAATCAAAGTGTGTTCTAAATAAATGAAATCAATAAATTCAATGTGTAAAATAAATCTGATCACAGCTCAGCAGGAATTATGATCCAGTCCTTATTCTTATTCTGTCATAAACATGAGGTCACATCATCACAGTCTGACTCAGCTCAGCGTTGAGGGTAAAGTGCAGTTCAGCTGCTCACAGCCTGATGGCGCCGTCTCACCTCTTTTCGCTGCATCGATGTAATCAGACACACGGATGGTTCCTCCCTTCTCCTCCTCTGAACACAGACAACAGATCCCAGATCAGAATGAGTGAGGGGCTGATGTGACAGTGACAGTTCAGGAAACTGACTTAACAGGCTGATCTGAGATCAGGCTGGGCTCCTTAAAAAACAAACTCTGATTCTGACAAATCACGGTTTGTTTCTGTCTCTGAATTCTACAATACCCATGAGCCTCAGCTGCTGCTGGAAGCGATGAGAAGCAGATCTTAAACACGTCACCATGGTTACTGAATTCATCCAACACTAATGCAGAATCAGGAAGTGAATTCATTTCATCTGCACAACATCACAATCTTCAGCTCCAGCTGGCTCTCAGTGTTAAAAACAATACGGGAGAAGCTCTGTGGCTGGATGTTTGGCAGTGAAATGCACCATGGGAGTTGTAGTTTTGATGTCCACACAGCTGTTCGTCTTTCGTTGTCATGATT